>NC_140238.1:31722379-31837379 GCF_949987555.1 Borostomias antarcticus | reverse complement strand
AAACATGAGAGGGAGACGGTCCGTGGGAACAAAATCCTGGGAAAGACACGAACGGCGTGAGGCTGGGTTCGACGACAACAGGCTCGTTTAGGAAAACTCAAGGAGATCGACTGGCCGGCTCTTGTAGCAGAGGAGCTAATCAGTCTCAGGTGCGCTGATTGCCTGATGGAGGCCGGCTGCGTCGTCGCCCAGGCAACGCTCTCTGAGAGTGCACTGAGGTGGAGGGCTGGTCAGCTGTTGGAGAGGCAGACCTGTGGAGATGGAGGTCTGGTCAGAGGTGGAGGTCTGGTCAGAGGGAGGGCTGGTCAGAGGTGGAGGGCTGGTCAGCTGTTGGAGAGGCAGACCTGTGGAGATGGAGGTCTGGTCAGAGGTGGAGGTCTGGTCAGAGGGAGGTCTGGTCAGAGGTGGAGGTCTGGTCAGAGATGGAGGTCTGGTCAGAGGTGGAGGGCTGGTCAGCTGTTGGAGAGGCAGACCTGTGGAGGTGGAGGTCTGGTCAGAGGTGGAGGTCTGGTCAGAGGGAGGTCTGGTCAGAGGTAGAGGTCTGGTCAGAGGTGGAGGTCTGGTCAGGGGTGGAGGTCTGGTCAGAGGGAGGTCTGGTCAGAGGAGGAGGTCTGGTCAGAGATGGAGGTCTGGTCAGAGGGAGGTCTGGTCAGAGATGGAGGTCTGGTCAGAGGGAGGTCTGGTCAGAGGTGGAGGTCTGGTCAGAGGGAGGGCTGGTCAGAGGTGGAGGTCTGGTCAGGGGTGGAGGTCTGGTCAGAGGGAGGTCTGGTCAGAGGAGGAGGTCTGGTCAGAGATGGAGGTCTGGTCAGAGGGAGGTCTGGTCAGAGATGGAGGTCTGGTCAGAGGGAGGTCTGGTCAGAGGTAGAGGTCTGGTCAGAGGTAGAGGGCTGGTCAGAGATGGAGGTCTGGTCAGAGGTGGAGGTCTGGTCAGAGGTGGAGGTCTGGTCAGAGATGGAGGTCTGGTCAGAGGTGGAGGGTAGGTCAGGTGTTGGAGAGGCAGACCGGGACGCGCTCTGCGAACGCCCCACAACACAATTTACATTCTAAGAACATCAATCAATTGATTTACAGCCAAAAAGTTACTGTAGATTAAGTATTTTCAAGAACAACAAAGCCACAGTATGAATTGTATAATTCATAATTTCCGCCCAACATGAAATCAATAATTGCAAATGTTAACAATTGTATTACTTCTTAGTTGTTACTCAATGTTACCAAACGTTATTTACCTGGAAGGATTGGTATTGCTCTGTTTCAGTTTCTGGCTTTCCGTCGGCCATCTTGGTTTTCAGAAATTTGTGTTGCACACCGGCTGGCCAGTGGGTGGCAGTGTATCGGATGACTCACTAGCGTCCACTGTGGTGGCTCCTATGAAACTATGTCATCAAAACCCATGCATATACAAGAAAGCAGCTTTTGAAAAGCAATACGTGAAAGGATTAACATAATTTCATATCACCTTCAAAAAAATTAAATAAAACGATGTGAAATATTAAGACTCTTAATTTCACCTTTGCACTACAAGGTTCTCTAGCATATTCAGCTTTGACACATTTTTTGTGATGCCTAGGTGCTCTACTGATAGATTTGTGAAGTCCTTTGTACCTGCTGCAGTGAAGTTATTTAATGAACATCTTTGTCATGTCTGACTGTGCTCTCCACCTACTGCCCACATTGCCTTGAGATGGGCTCTGTTGTCTTGTATTCTGTTGTGTTGTGTGCTGCGTCAGGCCTTTGTGCTATTATGTGTTGCATGTTGTGTGTTTTTGAACTATGCCGGCACTCAATTTCCCCCTTGGGGTTTTAATACAAGAAACTAATTAGTAGGTCTATGTTGAGCTACTGCACTTCAGTGATTAAAGTCAACATGTTTTATTTAAGTGCTATTTGTCTCCATCCATTAGCCTAAACATTGCACCCATTGCAAAATAGTGCCTGTGGAAATAGTCCCCAGGTTAAGATTTGAGGGGGAAAAGCAAGTTGTTTAGTCAAGAATGCCCCAGAGACGTACAACCAGAGAGCTGCTGCACTCCTCTGGTTATTTATGCTGCATCTGCCTCGTGGCAGTTTATTGTCCAACTCTCTTTCCATTTTCATACTCATAAATGTATACACACACACAAACACATACACACACACACACACACACACACACACAGTCACCAGTAAGCACGTACGGTTTACTAATGCAAAATTATGTTACATCCCTATAAAATATAAAACTGTAAACATCTAATATATCAATTTTTAAGCATATGCCTGCATCTTTGTCGCTCTGACTAGAATTATGTTTTTAACTGTAATTCAGGACAATCTTTTCTCAGTTGTGTTTGGTGATAGTTGTGATCTATATTTGTGCCTCTGGCTAGACCTCCTTTTTCTCTCACTTTACACCCCTGTCCCCAAGCTGAAATGGCCATTAGGTGATTGAAGTTCCTCTCCCATCCATTTTTTCTGGGGAGTGTTGCCATCTGGGGAAATGTGATGGCAGAAGTGTCTGTGCTTCATCTCTCTCGTTCCTTACTCAGAAACTTCTGAAGTACTCTGAACAGACTACTTTCTTTCTTTTATACCGCACAAAACTTGGCAAGCCACAAACTCTGTAGCTTAATCAAAACGCTACGGCGGTCCTAATAAAAACTGACTGGCAATGAACATAATAAAACTCGTAGGCATAGGATTTAGAATTCATGTAATCTTAGACAGGTTTGATAGCTCATCAGCCTCTAAAGGTCAGCTTTTTCATTTCTGTGCTTTTCTCAGTAGGTAATTAAGGGAGCTATTTACATACGGTGGCAAATTATATTTTCGCCATCACTCTAAGACTTTCTGTTCAAGCATCCTTCACTCTCAAATCCCCGAGCGTAATGAGTGTGAAGGCGTATCGTGGTACAGTATTCTCACAGGTTCCAGGGGCACCGGATAGCTTATGTGGCGTGAATAGAGATATTGAAGCAGGAGGTCTTCTGTTATTTCACACTGGCCTCCCACAGACAAAATCCCTCTCGGTATCAAGAGGATTCTGCCTACTCTTCCTAATCAACTCTCTGGTGTCCAATGTACCAGGACATGTCGCAGAGTGTGACAGCTCAATGAATCCCTAACAAAATTAAGTAAACAAGAAGAACTGTACTGTGTCATGTCTGACATTAAGCCCGGGGCCTCAGGGGGCCCTCTCTTGCGGTTCGGTCCCAGGTGGAGATACAGTATGTTTCTGACGCGGACGGTCAACAGCAGTGGACGACAGCCCTCTCTGGGTGGACAGTGTACTGCAGGTTGAAGATCCCTCACTCAGTCACTCGGATGGGAACAAGACTAAGTATGTATACTTGATATGTAGACTCGTCATTTATTCCAAATGGCACAGGACATCACGAGGTCTGCAAGAAACACATTTGGGCGTAGAACTGAAAGTATTGTTGATCTAATATTCTGTAATGTTCCAAATAAATGCTCAAATGCTAAATACGCCCTGCTATCCTGGACATAAATATTGTGTGCATTACGAAATACACTCACCAAAGTGCCAAAAAGACCCCCTAGAGTGACTATAAAACAGAGCTTTAAAAATGTTTAACTCTTAGACCACCAGAGAGATTTGGCCACTGTTTCACGGGACCTTGTGTTTCTTGAGGAGGATGTGGATGTTGCGCTGTTGATTGTTTTACGAAATTGTTTCCAGATGTTGTTCAGCATCACTGAACAGTCCTATTTGCAACGAGGACAGTTTCACAGAATGGAAACATACTAAAATGTCCCACATTCCTAAGGATGCTAAAATAGTTTTTACTGCATCCAACAGCTGCCCAATTAGCTTCCTCGGAAAGAGTAGTAAGTGATCACATTTGGAACTAGAAGCGCACCAATTACACTGCACTGTAACTTTTATTCCTGTATTTTATTTTTCCTGCATTATGTTTTAAATATTCTGCAAAGTACAAGAGAGTGTTAGTAGAACGAGTTGAGGGAGGAAAGAAGGAAATGTATGTTGGAAATGGAGAATTTCGATTTTTGGTGCAAGGTGTGCCTCGTGACACAACAGTAGGCCACCGACAGCTGATGAGGTCCCTTGAGACTCTGGTGAAAAGCCAGCGAGCAACTATACAGAAGGACACTGTACATAAGTGAGTGGAGAGAGAGAAGTTTTCAGTATGTGATAAAGAAAAGAGTGTCCTTTTTTGCATTTTGTTTTATATGACCTTATATGTGTTGCACTTTGTCTTGATGCTTGTAATGTCTCATGTAAAGCACTTTGAATTGCCTTGTTGCTGAAATGTGCTACAAATAACCTTGCCTTGCGTTGCCCACAGTAGCAAATTCAGGTATTTTTAGCAAAATCCTGCTGACAAACATACAAAACAGACGCCACTGAAAACATAACATCCTCCACCGGACTTCATCCCGGACAGAGGTAATATAGAAAATAAAAACTAATCCATGCTCAACATGCATGAGTGGTTAAGTGCCCTGGATCAAGGTCAACTTGTATCCCCACTTCTTTTTTTTTCAATGCAGCATTTGATTTGATAGTAACAATAGTCCTTTAAAAAAATCATTATGGTTACAGTAAGAATTCTATCAATTGCATGGAATCCTTTAAATATAATCCTATAATCCGTTAAATCCTTTAAATATATTTTAAATAGTAGAAAGCAATCTATGTTATTGGTTCCTTTTCTTCCTCTCATTGTGGCATCCCACCATGGATGTATTAATACAACATCCCACAAGAGAGTTACCATGGGCCATTGTTGTTTATTACTGTATATATACAAATATTCCTTTAGTGTTGGTCAACTCCAACATTATGTCTGTTTTAAATATGTCATCAAATGAGTGGAATATAGTAGAAAAAGGAAAGAAACCACAAACTCGAGCTCTCGATGCTGGGTGATTTATTCAGGCAACGTTTAGGCGTAGCTTATCACTGGCTGACCCATTGGTAAGACAATGACAAAGGCCGCTAGGTCCAAACGTTGTCTGAATAAATCACCCAGCATCAAGAGCTTCTGTGTGCAGGGGCGGCTGTAGCTCAGTTGGTAGAGCGGGCCCTTCAATGATTGAAGGGTCAGTGGTTCGAATCCCAGCTCCGACTTTCCACATGTCGAAGTGTCCTTGAGCAAGACACCTAACCCCAAAATTGCACCCAAGGGGCAGCTACGGTGAATGAGAGGCCATTGTAAAGCGCTTTGAGTGCCGCTAAGGTGGAAAAGCGTTATATAAGTGTAGTCCATTGCAGTTTCTTTTCTTGTTGTAGTATATTTCACCCGTTACCGGCATCTCTTCAAGACTATGGTGTGCATTTTCTCCCTTTTCCTCAACCATCAAATGAGTGGAAAACAATAGTATGGTGTAGGCCTAAATAAAAGACAAAAAAGATTGTATGTACTGCAAGAAATAGGAATAAATTGAAGCCATGGTACTTAACATTAGCCTGGTGACACCATCCTGATCTCACACCTGATTTCAGTCTGGAAAAGCTTGATAGAGATCTGTTTGTGCCCGATCAGAAAATGATCGGCCAATCAACCTTCTTTGAGGAAATACTAGCAGCTATGCCGGGCGTGGTTAAGGTGTGGCAGTAGCGAGAAGTAACTGTTCGTTCTAAAACAACAATGGCGGAGGTTAGCGTAGATGTTATAGCATCAGTTACATCTGAACAGGAGAGTATTTCTTCATTGAAAGAAAAACAAAGAACAACATGGAAAGGCTTTTCTCTGCGGATAATATGTTTTTGCTCTTCTCACGACTGGATTCAGTAAGAATTAGATTTACCTGTGATAGATGGTGATAGATGGTTCCTCCAATCTTATGCCGAGTAGTTTTGAAAGCCTGCCCTTTTCCAACATAACATATAGCAGTGTTCAAATTAAAGAGGTTACAGGAGTCAAATGTTATTGTTATAAAATAATCTCTCATGGACGGCTCATATTACAGGTCTTTTCTGAAAGAGTGATGCAATTGGCAGGAATGGTTGGACGAATGGTTGCAAAGGTTTTATCTAAATACATTCTTATGCTAATCTCATAGTCTAATCTAGAGCCACATCAATTATTGCTGTGTAGTTGCAATGCAACTCAGAGAGATATGGGGAGACTGCAGATAAGGAAGCAAGAAGTTTTAAGCTGCGGTTTTGATAAAGAAGTGAGTGATGTGTATACTATATAATGGGATGCCCAACAGTAGTTAATGTGTGTGAGACAACATTCTACTGCACAAATTAAAATAAAATAAAAATATTTTAAGAAAAAGTTTACAAAGCCTTTTTTCCATTAAGGACAAACTGTTTGTGTGTGATAAACATCAAGTTAACATACGATTAAGAGATACAAATCATTACTACCAAAAATAACCACTGAAATAGGAAGACCCCTTTTCATTTTCAGAACTGTTAAATTATGGAAATCAATAACTCACTCAAAAAGACAGTATGGCAGTTTGATTATTGATTGCAAGCTTTAACGATTTAAATGTTGTTATCAGCATATTGAGCATTGGTATTAAAGGGATAGTTGGTAATGTTTGACATAGGGCCTCATTCACGGCCATTATGTTGTTGATTGATGTAGATCATTCCGAGATAGCAAGCGGATGTGTAATGATTCTGGGCCATATATGGGCCGGAACTAAGCCACAAGGGCCAGATCTGGCCTGTATATGGCCCAGATCCGCTTGCTATCTGGGTTTTCACCTGCTTCGTTTAGGCATTCACGTCTTGCTAGTACAATGCAATGGTACAATCTGTCATCCATTACCAAACTCACTTAAAAACTCCACAGAGTACCCATAGTAAATAAAATATGGACAGTCTGTTGGGGGTTAATTTGAGTGTTTATACAGTATCATAATTTTTTAAGTCAAACTATCGTCACATAATCCAGCATGGAGGAAAAGTCTACAGCTTTGAGCCACGGTACCTGTACCCTAACACTCTGTGGGTACACTTAGCTATCACATTAGCAGGCATTAGAAGTAACCCTCACATTTGAATGAACTATCTATTTCAAATGGGAAAGGAAGAAGCACAAAGCCAGTCCGAAAGATTCAGTCCAAGCAAAGGTGCAGGCTAAATGGAGTAGTGAGTGAACAGTTGTCATGCCGATGAGTTCTGACCTCTCCCACGATTGGGCTTCGTACTGTGAGGCTGTTAAGCAGAACCTGATTAGTAGTGCTGTATGTTTAATGCAATTATGAGACAGAAGAGAGGAAGCAGTACTGTGCCCTGCCTTGCTACTCATCAGCAGAGGGTTAGGGTCAGCAGATGAAGATGACCGGGAGCATCAGCATGCATCAGTAGCAGCTACTTGTACGGCAAAATCAGGTTATTTCAAAGATGAAGTAGTACTGTTAAGAACTGGACCCGCAGAGGGGTGACTCTAAACATGACAGCCTGTGGTGCGTGTGTGTGTGTGTGTGTTTGTGTGTGTGTGTGTGTGTGTGTGCGTGCGTGTGTGTGTGTACTATTTCTTTTGAGCAAAATTACACCAGGCAAGTTGCCATTCAGAATGATCCGCTCCCCCCAGCATAAACAACAGACTGGACAAAAAACCTTGTGTCAAATGTCAAAGCCAAATGCTAGAACAGTATGAGACAATCGACCCCATCATTTCCTCTGGGCTTGGGTAAGTATCTTTGAGACTGGCAATAACAGCCCCTCTATACACTGTGATTATGGGATGTCCCAGACAAAAGATTACCAATCGTGGCAAAATCTGTGTTCGTGGCTCCAAAAACCGGTGGTCTTACACTGCACTGTGGGAGAGGTTCAAAGATGGCCGACGTCACGGTCTTGCGATAAAGATAGCCTGCGACAAGTATCAGTGTCAGATATTTACGATGATCTGGGATGATCATCTCAGTGTGAATGCTGCTACGATCTACGTCAACTAGTAAACCAATAGAAAAGCATCATGAAACGACTCACTAATCAGCGCGACCACACCACGCTAACCTCAAATGTGAAAACAACATAGAGGATAGACGCGAAAAAACACCCGCGGTTTATAAGGCCTTGTTTATATGATGTATCCTCACCATCTTATCATGATAGGTCAACCTCAGTGGTGTGAGCACGCTGATGATGCTACTTGTTGTTTTTTAGGGGGGGCGGGGCTTGGGGAGGGTAGCCGGTCATAGCCGCTCGTAGCCTACGATTCAGAAGTGTCTCATCACAATGTACATGCATGGTCGTACCCAAGATTACAGGTTTGTGTCGCACCGTGTGGCTTGCAAGAAACATATAAGATTGCAAATATCACAGTGTATCGAAGCCATAAGACAGAGAGTAACAGTGTACAACACATTAAAATGATCCGGATAATTCTGCTAACGAGGCTTGAAACATTGTTTTCTCTATGCGTTCTAATGGGCCGTGGGTTATTAGAGGACCTTATCACAGTAGCATGACATGTTTTCTAAGATTGGCCATAAAATGACATATTGATTTTAGTGAGCCTGAACCAACAGTGAGTCCACATTTTCTGAATAGCAAGATTGACGACGAAGCCCGCATTTGTCAATAGAAGACCTAGGGCCCCCAGAGGGTATTTTAGTGCTGCATACAGTATCTGCCTCCTCTAATTCTGACATGTAATCCATGTCCTTTGCACCTCCCATTCCCTCTCTACACTACATTAAAGCCATGCAAGGCTAACAAAGCCAGCCATCTTGTCATTAGAGAGGTGACTTCAGTGGCCTTGTGTGCTCTTGTGAGCTGATTATGTCGGGGCCACAATTAGTGCCCCGGTGACATCAGGAGCCATCTTGGAAAAGACAAGCAGTGACATTAGCAGACATAATCCTGATCATAGAGGTCACCTTTGTCACTTGTCCCTGCATCTCCTCCAATGTTGAAAAACGATTTTCAGTAAATCCAAAAGGTATAGGAATCATTCATATCCCCGATGCATGGCATGGTTTATCATGAAACAACCCGATAGGTCCAGACAGCTGTGTGATGTTGCTCTGTGAATCACTTTAATAGCAAAGTCAGTATGAGAGGATAAGGGCTGTGTTTTAACATGGGAGTTTCCCTCTTTCTAGGATCACAACCACATGCACACACACACACACACACACACACACACACACACACCAACACACACACATACACTCACACAAACACACACACACACACAGTTTTTAGTTCTTCTTTCCTAGTGGTCATACTTGAACAACTCATTACTTACGAAGCTAGCCCTGTCAAAAATGGGAACTAACGAGCTACTGCATTAAACAGAGAGCCTACCAGATAACCTTTCACCTTTTGTCTCTTAGCTTGAGTTATGTTTTTACCTTGACCTGCTTTCTCTTGTCTTCCCATGGTCAATATCCTGAACGATCTCTCATTCTACCCCTCCCCTCCTCCCTCTCTCTCTCTCCCTCTCTCTCTCTCTCTCTCTCTCTCCCTCTCTCTCCCTCTCTCTCTCTCTCTCTCTCTCTCTGTGTCCAAACGTGTTCAAATCTCAAGCAGCAGCTGCCAGTGCCACGCCATCCCGGCCTCTGGTCATAAATCTGTGGTAATTGTCGACCTCTCCTCTATAGTGTGTAAATCCTCTCATGAATAGAGCACTGGCCCTTTTGATGAATGAGCAGGGGCGGGTGTGTTACCAACACAACATCCAGGGCAGTGGACCCAGAACCTGTGGTGATGTCACAGGAAGTAGCTCACATGTCTCTGCATTGGTTCCCCACTAACGGAACAGTTACTGTAATGTAGTAATAGTAGTAACAGTAATGTAGGTATTTTTGTAAATTATATCAAAATGGTACGCCTTTAATTGCCTTTTATGCCTGCCTTCATGTGCTAAATGTGCACTATCTTAAAATGAAGACATAATGTCAACACTAGTAGTCATCGGCTACAATTGAGAGAACTGTCAGAGGATTGACTAAGCATGAAAGTAGATTCTCTCCTTCCCACAGATGCAAATGAATGAGACGCTATTTTGTGATTGAAGACTAGTGTGTAGCCATAGGAGAAGCCTCATCAGTGTGCATTGTAGCTAATGAGAAGGAATGAAACCGCGCCCAGCCAACGGCTAACAGACAGTAGTTATTTTGCGCCTCATTAATAGCAGCTGCTCGAGCAGGCTAAATTGATCTCCATGTCAACATACATTAGTCAGTCAATCCCACAGATCGACCACATGCTGAGAAACCAATCAGAATCGATCCCCACCCCCCCTACCTCCGGGATGGGGGAGAGACAGCACTGCGCATTATGCTTGTCTGTCAGGTGCCAAACGCTCCTTTAAAAAGACAACTTGATAACATAGTCTAACCGGGCATTTGTCACTTTGCACGCTAAATTAAAATGCTACAGAGAACATACAGTATGTCACTCTGAATCCCCCGTCACTCCATCTCTCCATCTCTCTTTGTAGAATCTTTGTCATTTTGCACTGGATATCCTGTCAGTATCGTGATGGTTGGGTCTTTCTGTGTGGAGTTCGCATGTTCTCAAGCGGTTTCCTCACAAGAACCCTAATATAAAAACATGCAGAGAGAACACATCACTCTTCAGTCCTGTCCTGTCCCTGTCCTGGACTTAGGGTGCATGTCCACTAGGCAGTGATGCCCCCCCCCACGATTGAATCGCTCGTGGGCCTTTTGGTTTCACTTCCTGTCACCTGCTGCCACTATCAGTTGACTCAAATGTGTCTGTAGGATTGTTAATATGCCACTTTATTAAGTTTTAAGTAGCGTTAAGTAGATTGCCAATATGTGGTTAGTTTATCCAAATAAGCACTGACTTCCACGTTTGGGGAGATCACTGGCCAGGGTCTGTTTGCCCCTTTCACTGTTAGCCTCTCCTGATTGGACACGGCACGCGGAATTCGCCTGGAGTCTGCATAGAATAGACATCCATCCTATTTTATGCTAATTCGAAGCGTCCAGATGTTGCGAGCGAACACATCGCCATGGGAACTTGCACCATCCACTTTCCGATTTCACGCCCCCATTGATTTTGAATGGGTTTGAGATAATCATTGTACGTCAATTGCGCTAGTGGACATGCACACTTGAGACTGAGCACTTGGACTTGGTTCCCGGGCGCCACTGATGAGGCTGCCCACTGCTCCTGGTTCCCCCTGGAGGAGCACAGCTCCTGGTTCCCCCTGGAGGAGGACAGCTCCTGGTTCCCCCTGGAGGAGCACAGCTCCTGGTTCCCCCTGGAGGAGCACAGCTCCTGGTTCCCCCTGGAGGAGGACAGCTCCTGGTTCCCCCTGGAGGAGGACAGCTCCTGGTTCCCCCTGGAGGAGGACAGCTCCTGGTTCCCCCTGGAGGAGCACAGCTCCTGGTTCCCCCTGGAGGAGCACAGCTCCTGGTTCCCCCTGGAGGAGGACAGGTCCTGGTTCCCCCTGGAGGAGCACAGTTCCTGGTTCCCCCTGGAGGAGCACAGCTCCTGGTTCCCCCTGGAGGAGGACAGGTCCTGGTTCCCCCTGGAGGAGCACAGCTCCTGGTTCCCCCTGGAGGAGCACAGCTCCTGGTTCCCCCTGGAGGAGCACAGCTCCTGGTTCCCCCTGGAGGAGCACAGCTCCTGGTTCCCCCTGGAGGAGGACAGGTCCTGGTTCCCCCTGGAGGAGGACAGCTCCTGGTTCCCCCTGGAGGAGCACAGCTCCTGGCTGCCCCTGGAGGAGGACAGCTCCTGGTTCCCCCTGGAGGAGCACAGCTCCTGGCTGCCCCTGGAGGAGGACAGCTCCTGGTTCCCCCTGGAGGAGCACAGCTCCTGGTTCCCCCTGGAGGAGCACAGCTCCTGGCTGCCCCTGGAGGAGCACAGTTCCTGGTTCCCCCTGGAGGAGCACAGCTCCTGGCTGCCCCTGGAGGAGGACAGCTCCTGGTTCCCCCTGGAGGAGCACAGCTCCTGGTTCCCCCTGGAGGAGCACAGCTCCTGGCTGCCCCTGGAGGAGGACAGCTCCTGGTTCCCCCTGGAGGAGCACAGCTCCTGGTTCCCCCTGGAGGAGCACAGCTCCTGGTTCCCCCTGGAGGAGGACAGCTCCTGGTTCCCCCTGGAGGAGGACAGGTCCTGACTGTCCCTAGAGGAGCACAGCTCCTGGTTCCCCCTGGAGGAGCACAGCTCCTGGTTCCCCCTGGAGGAGCACAGC
Organism: Borostomias antarcticus; assembly: GCF_949987555.1. NCBI lineage: Eukaryota > Metazoa > Chordata > Actinopteri > Stomiiformes > Stomiidae > Borostomias > Borostomias antarcticus. The sequence continues at coordinate 31,825,272 of NC_140238.1, read as the reverse complement.
TCCTGGTTCCCCCTGGAGGAGCACAGCTCCTGGTTCCCCCTGGAGGAGGACAGGTCCTGGCTGCCCCTGGAGGAGCACAGCTCCTGGTTCCCCCTGGAGGAGCACAGCTCCTGGCTGCCCCTGGAGGAGCACAGTTCCTGTCTGCCCCTGGAGGAGCACAGCTCCTGGTTCCCCCTGGAGGAGCACAGCTCCTGGTTCCCCCTGGAGGAGGACAGGTCCTGGTTCCCCCTGGAGGAGGACAGTTCCTGGTTCCCCCTGGAGGAGCACAGCTCCTGGTTCCCCCTGGAGGAGGACAGGTCCTGGTTCCCCCTGGAGGAGCACAGCTCCTGGTTCCCCCTGGAGGAGGACAGGTCCTGGCTGCCCCTGGAGGAGGACAGCTTGGGTCAAATGCAGAGGACAAATTTCACTGGCGATCGCTGAAGATGCATGTGTGTGTTGTGTGAGCTGTCACCACTCACATGTGTTTGCGTATGTAGTCTATTTTTATACTGTATTATACTGTATTACATCAATCACATGTCTGTATAACTCTCATGTAGTAATCATTTAATTAGAATAATGAAATACCTTCACTTTAGTTAAAACTGTGTTAATTCAAGTCTTAACAGAGGTCTTTGCCCCTGAGTCAGCATTCCTTTGTCCTGTCTCTGAGTCAGCGTGACCTAAAGTTCACCTCGGATGAAGAAGGCGGTTAGACTACAGTTGTAACATGGTTCTAGGACAGTGGTTCTTAACCTTGTTGGAGGTACTGAACCCCACCAGTTCCATATGCGCATTCACCGAACCCTTCTTAATTGGAAAAATAAAATATGATTTTTTCAAATTCAAAACATACTGTAGGTATATATTTTACTGGTGCACAAAATGAACGGTGCATCAACATCACTGTGTTCAAAGAACAAAACCATCAAAACATGATTTTCACACAAAAACAAAAGCATAATAATGAATATTTACTGCAAATCAGTGTGACTTCTGCTGTTGCCTTTCAGAGACCAGTTCAGACCTTGGCAAGTGCCACTCTCATGTCATTTTCGCAACAAAGTCTGTTCCTTTCACAATCACACGACGTACCATCACGACAGTCACAAGTCGACTACTGAGCGCACCAAATTCCCTGCAGCACAGATAGGCCAAGCGATGTAGCGTGATCACCTGCAGCCAATGATGGCCAAGCGGGGCGTGTCATCACGAATCATATGAGTCGGGTGTGTGTCTTGACCTCCGCCGAACCCCTGAGACTGACTCACCGAACCCCTGGGGTTCGATCGAACCCAGGTTAAGAACCACTGTTCTAGGAGGATCCAGGAAGAACCAAGCAGCCCCTTTGTCCGGAGGGGGGCCAAAGACCAGCTGACACCCTGACCAGTCACAACATCAGTTGACCGTTTGTGACCATAACTGGAGTTAATGAACATTACTTGTATGCAAATTTGTTTGTCATGTGATACCTGACCTGAAGCCAGGACATATAAGCTCGGCGCCTCTCTGTGAACCTTAGTATTTTGCCTAGAGATTCGGCCCTGTGTTAGGCATGCTCAATAAATTTGTTGATTAGACGTTTTTGGCCTCCTTGAAGTTCTGTTCCACACGAAGATGATGCATTTGAAATACACTGCATGAGGTCCTGTGATTATCATGGTCAAACATCACTTTCAGTGTGCTAGAAATTGTTAAATATATTTTATTTGGGGTTTTCCAAAACAATCAGAGAAATTATTTACTTAAGAACTGCATAAAGAAGGGACATCTAAGTTAATACATTGTCATACACTAAAATATGTTGGAAACAATCCTCAAAGGTGCACTCATTACAGTAAACTAATGTAACTGAAAACATGGCTTCATTCTATGGTCGGATGTGAGAGATGTAGGAGTCATAAATTAGACCTGTGGACGCTTCCATTGCCTTTCGCTTATCAAAAAAAAAGCCATATTTCTCCAAGACCCAGACATTGGTATCAAAGGAGCATTCTGCCTTTGCTTTTTAATTCAGACTCACTGTAGTCTGTCGCACAAAAGGCCCACGCCTCACAGAACGCTGCTTAGGCATTTATCCCACTAGGCATTCACACAGCAAATAAAATCGCCCACTCCTTCCTGGGTCCATTTAAACATCTCCCCCATCCTTCCTGCTTCCACACACCGCTGTATTCTTCCTCCCTCCTCTTCCTCCTCCTCCTCCTCCTCCTCCCTGTGAGTGTTGATCTCAACCTGCCAATTACCCCCGGGCACCGTGCCCAGCTGATAGGAGTGATGGAGCAACACTAAGTTCTGGTGCGCAGCTCTTATGGGACTTAGGGTGGGGGGGAGGGTTGAAATATGGGTGTCTTGCCAATCAAATGAAATGCCGGAGTGGCCTGTTACGCAGGGTCCCTCCCCACTGTCGTTTATCACCCCGCCCTGCCGTCTCCCCTCCGACAGCCCCGGTAAATCTCTTCGCCGTTTTACTGTTTAAACTGTTATTCATCGCTTTAGCCACAGAGTCGCTCCGGGGCGGGGTGTGGGCGGGGTGTGGGCGGGGTGTGGGCGGGGTGTGGGCGGGGTGTGGGCGTACACGCGGTGACATCAGGCTCGGCGCAATCATGGCCGCGCGATTCGGTCGGGTCTAACGTTCTTGGCCGCGTCTCCCGATAAAGAACCTTCTTAAGGAACTCTTCTTAAGCAACCCTTTGTATGGGAGTTAAGAAGTACTTTGGAGTTAAGTGCTTCTTAACTCGTTACCCCCTTATAAGTATCACACCTCCCTGCCGGGGCTTCTATCGGACGAGGATGAGGAGAAGTGAAGGAACGTTTGTGTCATGGTACGTGCGCTCGTGGGTGTGTCGGCGCGTGTGCGCGTTCATGGTAAAGTAGTTATCAGCTCGTAATCCAATTATCCTGACACTAAGTGAAGTGCACAGAAGGATATCAGAGGTTAAGCACTGCATTCCATTAGGCAGTTGACACTCATCACCCTTATCAATTAATTATCCAGCATTACCTTGATATCAGTCTAACATGTCTAGCCAGTAATGTATTAAGCGTCCAATAGATATGATTTTTCTCCATTTTTAATTATGCTGTATTTGAGTTTTCTGTTTTCCATACTCACAATGTACAAGAACACAATGTAGGGATGGTTGATCACATTCAAACTGAAGTAAATTGTCACTGGAGCTTGTGTGTAAGTATGGACTAGGTCTGTCTGAGTATGTGAGAGGTGAAATATGTAAGTTGCCCTTGAGTCTAGTGGGGCCTACTTAGCGCATGAATAATGTAATGAAACCGTTGGTGATTTATTCTACAGTAAACGTACCTCTCCGGCAGAGTGCTGTCTTCAGAGTGTGTGTGTGTGTGTGGAGGTGTGTGTGTGTGTCGGGGGTGGGGGGCGTTTTCCGCTGCCGGGGATCATCACGGGTGAGGACCTTGTGGGCTGCTGACACCTGTCGTCCATCACCCCCCTGCCCCCTTCCTGTCGCCATATCTCACAGCTGTGTCATGTCACTCATTAATTGATGCCCCAGGGCCAACAATAGCACACTACAGCCTTTTATTACCTCCCTATTGGAGCCGTCAAGGTCAAATCTGCCGCACAGTCGTTCCCATGTCACTCCCAGCATGCTGACGTGTGTGTTATAAGGAGTGTGTGTGTGTGTGTGTGTGTGTGTGTGTGTGTGTGTGTGTGTGTGTGTGTGTGTGTGAGAGAGAGAGGGAGAGAGAGAGGGAGAAAGAGAGTGGGAGAGATGGGTGTAGAGAAGAAGAAAAAACTGGACATTTGCAATATTTCTCATTAGTTCTTCATGTTTGATGGAATGATAAATTAGCAGACAACTGTCTTCAGCTAACTTTCCTCTCCATCTTGGAGTTGAAACATCCACATAATTTTGTAGACATTTCTATCCAAAGCGCCTTACAATTATGAGCTAGAGTTGGGGTTAAGTGCCTAGCTAAAGGAAACAGTAGTAGGCAGTGATGGATGAGAAATCACTTGGCAGTTGGCCTAGTGACGCAGTCTCGAACCTAGCCTGGTCTCGGACGCTCAAACCATGGGCCACCTCTCACCTGACACCACACCAAGCACTGTCACATACAGAAACAGGCACAAAACCGTACACTTAAAAAGTTTCACTGAGTTCCTCTAGCACAATGTAGGCTGCGTACTGTAAAGCTTCATTTATACTCAGTCTATTTATACTAGATCACTAGATCTAGATCAGCCATCGTAGCTGTCCCTTACCGAAGCGCTCCGTTTATCCTCTTATAGTTTTAGCCTGATTAGGGCAAAATTATACTTTTCAAAAGGAGAGTTGCACATCTTCTGCATCTACTGTACCCTCCCTGCGCATCACGTCATTAGTCAACCAATCAACTTTAGGAAAATTCATGATGAAAACAATATTTTCATCATTCTGACTTGAGCAGGGTATGGATGTGGGTCTGGAAGGAGAGAGAACTGTCGAGCCAGATACCTCGATATTTCTATGGCTTTTATTTATTTTATTTTTTTGTATTTGTATTACAACACATTACATCATCGCTGCATTACAACGCATCCTTGTATTGAACCAAAGGAGCCAACGGCGACGCCGTCTGCATAGTCATTTGGTTTGTGTTAATTATTTCATCACGACCAACTGCAGTCCTCTGGATGTCCTCTCGGACCGTGCAGTCCTCTGGATGTCCTCTCGGACGGTGCAGTCCTCTGGATGTCCTCTCGGACAGTGCAGTCCTGTTCAAATACCGTCCGAGAACAAAATCCTCACCCATCACCCACCCGATACCCATTTAGCTATCATCATCATCATCATCATCATTAGGGGCCGGGCCGCCTCAGCTGCCAGTCATATTTCCCAATATGCTGAATCTTCCTCTTCGTCTTCCTCTTCGTCTTCCAAACGATCTTCACAGATTTTTGAAATATCAAAAACGGAGCCCACAGCACATCAAAATGTTTTACTGTAAACAATATTGTATGCAGCTACTGCAAATACTCACTCTATAAATCTCCAAAGTTCATGAAAAAAAAAAAAAATCTTCATGATTTGGTAGATGAATTGTGAAATGTGTCAGAATGTTATCTCAAAAACAGAATTTTTGTATTCAAGTTCAAGTATTTTGAAGTCCTCATTTTGTCCCCTCAAACTACTGCTGCTCATACAGGAAAAACATTACTGCACTACCCACAATCCTATACTGTAGTGCAACAGCAATGTCTCCACCAATCAAATATGTTGTTGTTGGCATCCCTGGCCCAATAGCAGACCCTAGGACTACAACTGGCTAAATTGACTCTGATTGAGTGACCTGTGCCACTGATTGTTTGATTGGTTTCCACTTGTCTTGTTAGTCTGTGTGTATATAGCCAACACGTACAGTACCTCCACTCTTGTTCTTTGTTCATTATTTGCTGTAGCTGTGTGTTGTCCCTGTTGTCCTCTGCCAACTTGTACTGTAAGTCTGTAAACTTGTAAGCTTTGTCTTTTGTTCTTCACTTGTTTTTCACCTTGGTTTTATTGTTTAGTCTTTGGTTTTGGTTTTTGCCCCTCATGATGCCTTTATTTTAACAAAAATGTTGAAGAAACTGCTGACACCTCCATGTTACATGCACCTGTGATTTACATAATATTAGAAAGTACAGTGATTACGACAATGCTTGTTATAGTCAAATGTAATTCATTTGACTTTACAAATGAGCAATCAATGCGTGCGGTATCAATTAATTAATTTCCAGAACTGCACCCAGGGACAGCTCCACCTAACGATGTATCTCACCAGCTCGTCTAACGATGTATCTCACCAGCTCGTCTAACGATGTATCTCACCAGCTCGTCTAACGATGTACCTTAAGACGCCCACTAAAGGAGAGTCTAGGGAACAGTCATAGGAAAAACAATTCCTTCGCTAAGGTATACCAGGAGCTTGCTCGATCGTCTCGCTGAGAGAGGTCAGGGAAGAATGTTTACAGCTCACTTTTCTGGCCTCCGGGTGAAACTGTTTTTTTGCTTCCCTCTGGAATATGTAGGGGTAGGACCTATGCCCACCCTCCCATTGCTCTCTGTAAAGCACATTGTGTTGCCTCTGTGTATGAAATGCGCTATACAAATAAAGTTTGATTTGATTTGATACATTAGAAACCTTCGTACAGCACTGCGGTACATCAAAACCCTGAGCAACATCCAGGACCTATCATGCCGTGGGTGTGGCTACTGCCCCTTTTTGGGTGAACAACTTTGAATCTGAATGGTGGAAAGTTTAAATGGTAATGACAAATCCCGCCCTGGTCCTGCCTGGTTTTCCCCCCATAAAGGGGGGTGTCCATCCGCATGTGTCATGTACTTCCTATTTATTACAATTTGATGTCACTGTGTTCTGGTCTACTGGAGTCTCCTTCGGTTGCAGAGTTTAAATCCATGGCTCTTGGAATTTGTACTTCGACCTGTAACTGTTTTTAATTATTATTATTTATTATTATTATTATTATTGTATTTTTTCTGTTATTTGTGTATCTGTGTGAACTTGTCAACACTGTAAATGAGGGAAACCTCATGCTTTACGAGTATAAATAAAGGTTTGAAATGAAATGAAATGTTGCTCAGGCTTGCTCTGTTTTGTGTCTTGTCTTACTGTAGACCTGATTGTGTGAGAAACCCAGATAGCAAGCGGATCTGGGCCATATACAGGCCAGATCTGGCCCTTGTGGCTTAGTTCCGGCCCATATATGGCCCAGAATTATTACACATCCGCTTGCTATCTGCGAAGGGATGCAGGTGCAAAGTGTGAAACATGTTCATGTACAGTAATAGCAATACTGTAGTCAGTCAAACAGACAGATAGCACCAGGAAGATAAATAGAGAGAAGATGAGGTGATGTGGCAGGGAGGTGTGGTTTTCAGAACTTTGGACTAAACTCAAGATAATCGACTAAGAAGTAATGTTAAGCTCCATACAGCCAAAGAGAGCTTTCTAAGAACTGAGAAACTATCTGACCAATCAAGTGAATCCACTGAACCTCAACTTTCCAGGCAGCTGCCTGTACTTTCTCCAGTATCTTTGAATATCAAGTGAGTGCATGGCTAATGTGTGCTCGTCTTTCTAAAGGGTGACCCATGGGGTTGCAGTCCTGCAAGCTGCCCTGCTCCTGTCCACAGAGAGAGGAGAACAGCGGTCGGGAGAGGAGGAACTACTGCTGTGACCGCTGCTGTGACCTGTGTTGTGGTCTGTGTCTGGACGTGTGTTGTGGTCTTTGCTCTGGCGACTGCAGCTACACCTTCTGCACCATCTGCCTCCAAGCGGTGCAAAACTGCACTCTTTTCTTCACCTCCGACCCGACTGAGAGCACAGGGGTGCAGCGTGAGTCTGCTTTTTATTAAATCAATTTAATTATTTATTCATACACTGCACTGTAACTTTTATTCCTGTATTTTATTTTTCCTGCATTTTTGTTTTAAATGTTCTGATCTTTTATGTGTTGCACTTTGTCTTGATGCTTTTAATGTCTCATGTAAAGCACTTTGAATTGCCTTGTTGCTGAAATGTGCATTACAAATAAACTTGCCTTGCCTTTCCTTGCCTTACTTCATCCCTCTACATCCTGGTCATTCACTGCCGTGTGTCATGTCTCGGGTAGATGTTTTTTTCTTAGCGAAGCTGATTGTCTGTTTGTGTGGTTTGTTTTGAAGAGGCCATGCTTGATTCGGGATGACAGGTGCCTGAGAGAGACATGACACTGATGATAGCCTTCCCCAGGGGCATCCAGGCTGATGGACATCTCAAAGAGGTACCCGCTGACAGTGTACTGTATACTACTGTAAAGAGCCCATTCAAAAAAAAATTTGAGGAAGGTCAATGCATGTAAACCCTGTTGACAACATAGATCCTCATGTTATGAATGGAAAAAGTCAGCCATTTTGCAAATTAACTTCAGATAGCCAATGTTGAGCTCAGGGGTCACATATAATAGCCTTATGTACATAATTCAATTAAATAGATTAGACCCGTCCCGTGTATGCTGATTAGTGTATTAGTTAGCTAGTTACACTGTAAAACACATTTCTGAATACTCAAAATGTTTGAAACTGATTACCTCAAAATATTTTAAGTTAACTGACCTAATTATTTAAGTTGACTAAACTAGTTTTTTTCAGTAAGTAAGTAATTAAAAATGTATATGTATTCAAACTTTCACTGTGCACTGTACTTAAAAGTATTGTTTAAGATATATAATGTTTTTACTTTCTCCGAACTCAATTTTGATGTATGAGTACTTAATTGAATAAAAATCGACTAACTTAGTAAGTATATAACTCAAAAGCTAATCTCATTTTAATTTAAGTTCAGAATACTAAAAGCACAAACTTCAGTTGTACAAATTGTATCTTTATTTAGGATAATTGTTTTTCCCATAGAGGTACTGTACATATGTAGGTCTCCCTTGCAAAAAGAGGTCTCAGTCTCAACTACCTGGTAAGATAAAGTTAAAAATAAAAAAGTAGTATACAATCCTCTACGGTAGCAGAAACATCTAAAGAGAAAGAAACAATAAAACATCAAACATTATTTGACACATTTCAACATTAGTTAAAACATTTAACAACGACGAACTGAGCCTCTTGCTCAGTATGTGTGTGTGTGTGTGCGCGTGCATGTGTGTGTGCATGTGTGTGTGTGTGTGTGTGTGTGTGTGTGTGCGTGTGTGCGTGAGTGTGTGTGTGTGTGTGCGTGAGTGTGTGTGTGTGTGTGTGTGTGTGTGTGTGTGTGTGTGCGTGTGTGTGCGTGCATGTGTGTGTGCGTGTGTGTGTGCATGTGTGTGTGTGTAATTGGTCCAGCTCTGGTCCAGGGCGGTACACTATTCGGGGTCGTACCCCCAGAGAACTCAGTCTGCTGCTCCGCATCTAAAGACAAAATTATTATGGAAAGATGAAAGCCTTTTCTCTGAGGTGTCTACAGCAGTTACACTTCATATCACTGCCTCAGTCCGCAAAATATTGTGTAAGTTTTCATCTAGCCTCAGTTTGAAGTCAGCATCTGAAAAAAAAAATTGGTTTGGAGGGCTGTTTGAACGTCCACTAGCCCTCAATATGCCCCCTAGCCCTAGAAGCTAAAAGGAATGGGACACACTACCCTAAGCGGGAATGTGTAAAATGTAGGGGTAGGGGCAAGGGCTAGGGCCTAGGGGGGTTATTGGGATTGGGCTTTTATGTTGGAGTGGGGGTGCTCTTGGTCAGGGTTGTTTCTGCCTGCGTTGACAGACACCTCCAGACATCCCGATCTGGCCAGCCTGGTCCGGTCACTTCCCATCTTGAATTTCAGGCTCACTTTCCATCCATACCATCCACTGACACTTCCAGACTCTTTAAGACATGAATGAGCTGGCACTTGGACAGGCTTGAAACTGTGCATCACTTCAGCCATGGTCTCCAAGATATGGTGCTTGTGGGCTCTGGTTAATTCCAGTCTCTGTCCAGATCTCTCGAAGGCACTGTTTCCCTTTTCAAGCTCATGCTCTACTTCAAAGGGAAACGCAGGCACAGGGAAAACGTCAGGCGAGGTCTTAAAACACAAACTTACAGGCACATGAGGGAGGATTTCCGTATCTGAACTGGCACATGAGCTTGCGTCACTTTCACTTCTCATTACTTGCAATGTGGCTTTCTCAGGTAGCTCTTGAATATCAAGTAGACAGCTGAGTTGTCCACCAAGGTCGGGATCATCATACTTAAGCGTTAAACGGCAACAGAGCTTTTGCAGTGGCTGCCCTGAAGCTGTGGAACAACTAGAATTTTGAAATTTTTTGGGCATACATCGTTGAATAGGTGAACACTATGACCATTATGTGTCAAATAAAGCTTTGATTTGATTGATTGAACCAAAATGGGACAGAATGCTTTTTTTATTTTTTATTTCAGTGTGACTTTAAATGTGCTATATAAATAAAGTTAACCTTAACCTTGACCTTAAACTGGTCCAGTCTTGGCTTGGCTTTCTCTCGCACTATGTTAATTAGCTCTGACTCTGGCCACTCAGTCAGTGTAATCTTGATAGCAATATCTGTAGTGATGTAAGCGCGAGCAGGGATTTCTGGGTGCTGGCATCATCTAATGGACAATTCAAATCAAATCAAAATGTATTTATAAAGCACGTTTAAAACGACTGCAGTCGACCAAAGTGCCGTACAAAGGTGGGTCCTAGGTAAAAACATTTATCAACAAAGAAAGTCAATTACAGTACATTACAAATGCGCGAATGATCAAAATGGAAAAAGTCTGTTTGCTCAATTGTTTCAATGCATACACATTACATCCATTATGTTACAATGAATTGAACTCCAATATAGAGCTCCATAGTTCTTTGCTATGTTACAGAAAACCTGGTCAGGAGTGATCCGAGGCTGAGTGCCCCACGAAGAGACATGGACTGCCCCCGAAGCAAGAAGTCTACCGAGTGCTTTATTTTGAATTTAATAAACACCCCTACTGGGCTTAACTTTGCTGTGGTGTCTGTCTTGTTGCTTGCTGGGTACAGAAATCCCTTGGGTTTGCTCAGTAGTTGGCAAAGTATGCAGTGAGCTGTCACTGAGCTCCAATATGCACTGGACAGTCATATTCCCCTGGGAAGGTTCATACGATCGCAGGTGGGCAATGTAGAATGTATTGTCGCACAACACATGTAAATGAGAGTGAGAAACTTCGACCAACCACACACTACACAAACCAGTGAGGGAAAAAAAGGCCAGCGAATGCCACCACATGGTGCTGCTAAATGTAGAAATAGACAAGCCCCACGGTTACCGCACAAAAACAACAAAGAGAAAATAACAAAATGGAGGTCACACCAACTCCCACAGACAGCCAGGCACACTCAAAAAACTAACTCGTGGCAACAAACACAACCTTTTCTTTTCTTTCTTTTTTTAAGAAAGAAGAATAAATTCTAGGGCACTAACAGCAAAACATTATGTATTATATTTCAATGTAGCAGTATGAATCGTTTGGGCGTCAACATCAGTTTTCCTTCCACGTTGTATGCAGACAGGGGAGAGCTGTCATTGTGCTCCAATATGCTGTGGACGGTCATATTCACCAGGGAAAGATCATTATGATCTCAGGTGTTCAATGTAGAATGATTTGTGTTCTTGGAAAATAAATGTAACAAGGAAGAGCTGTTAAATTTAGCTAAAAAATACTAATAATACAAAAGAGGCAGCCCCACCCTCCTGTCCCACAGACACAAACATCCCAACACCATAGTTAGTGCCATTAATAGTGATCTTTGATGTTTAATTATATATCATGTTGCTGTCTGTTTTCTGTTCAATGTGTTCTTTTGCAACCTCAGGAAGCACTGAAACCAAGACATAAGAGACATTTGAAGTCTGCTGATGTGGTTTAAAGAATGATGGTGCATTGAGGGAGCATGCCACCACGTTTTACACACATTCCAAGGCCAAGTTTTGTGTGTCATGTATGACACGTTTGAAAAAGCTATGCTTGTCCTCAAATCTAATAGTCCACAAATGGACAAGAGGCCTAAAATGACATATCTGGGTAGTGCTCGATATGATGCTCAGGGTGCAGAGTAAACTCAGGGGAAACCTCCTGAAGCATGTCTGTGATCCCTATCGTAGTCTGTAAATACTGGATAAATACATCATCAAATGTTGGCGACAGCACCAGCTCCACATTCTCTTTCAAATCCATCCCCCAGATAGCAAGCGGATGTGTAATGATTCCGGGCCATATATGGGCCGGAACTAAACCACAAGGGCCAGATCTGGCCTGTATATGGCCCAGATCTGGCCTGTATATGGCCCAGATCCGCTTGCTATCTGGGTCAGATCAAGCACCATTTCCCTCAGGAACTGCATTACCAATCATAAACAGGAGTAGTCTCAACAATGTACCATTCTCGGGACCATTGGTCCTCTTTCCAGCAAGGTTCTTGGAGATAAGCTTTGGTTCGTCAGTCTTGTCCGTGTGTTGGTCCGGGAACGACATGATTTCCCTGTCCAAATACTCAAAGGTAAAATATTTCAGATCAATCATCTTCAGAATACACAGGGCTAACTCCAAAGGTACAATGCCCTCAAAAAGATCATGCAGGACATCAGGTGGGAAACCAGTGGTTAGATGAAAATACCACAAACTCTCTCAAGACACAGTCGCTTGTGACACCAGACTGACTTTGATGATCCCCCTTGTATAACATCCTGCACATCACGGCCATGACTGGCTTTTGTCCCCAGAGTAAATTCACCATCTCCAACATCATGAGACTGAATTTGTTCAGTGATAACAGAATCTACAAGCATGTCCTGCTCCAAAAGACTGCATAAAACGTGCTTAATGCCTGGGCTGCCAGGTTGTCAGATACGTGTAAGTGAAACAGTGCCCTGAACTAACTCACCAAGGCACTCAATGAATGCCATCTATGTCAAGATTGCAAAGGACATGTAACAAAAGGCCGAGGACTCTTTTATAGCCACATTTCTGAACATCAGATCCATTACATACAGTAATGCTGCTAGCTGTATCACATACTGTACAGCACAAATCTGTATTTTGCTGGTACTGTAGATCAGCAAATACCCAGAATATTGCACACAGTTTGTGAACTTTAAATTCAGGGTAGTGCCTTGGATTAGCCATTTCAAGCTCATCGATGTACAAAATCAATGGCAGCTTGAGTGACTCCTCTGAAGACGACAAATCATTCTCTTGGAAGTATGAGCCATCGTGTGGGCTTATACAGTATAATGGCCTTTTTGTTCTTGCTTAGTTTCCATTATTTTGTTAAGGATGTCATGTGCGTTTAAATATTTCCTGGATCATCTGAAGTATAAGAACATAAACCGTTGCACATTCAGGCTCTAACACACTTCACTGGCATTACCACAGGGCAATTTTTCTCAATAAACGTCTTTCTTCATTTACTTGAAGACAAATCCTCACCTTTAGCGGTGACACTGAAGAAAAGTCTTTGTATCCATAACAGCAGTCATCAAATCTTTCAGGACAGCTTCAGTAGGAGGGATGTCATGCTTCTGTAATATTTCTCTCTTACAGTATCTTTCATAAGAGGTTGAGACCAGGAAAATATCTGACTCAGATGATCAACCATTTCCTGACATGCCATGTTGGAAATATAATAATAATAAAAATAAATAAATAAATAAATAAATAAATAAATAAATAAATAAATAAATAAATAAATAAATAAATAAATAAATAAATAAATAAATAAATAAATAAATAAATAAATAAATAAATAAATAAATAAATAAATAAATAAATAAATAAATAAATAAATAATAACAAACTTTATTGTATAGCACTTTTCATACGAACAAATGCAGCGCAAAGTGCTTTACAACAGAGAGTATGCATGCATGGAGTGCTTCACATAAAAACAGATATAACATGAAAATAAGATGGAAGATAGAACACAAATCTAACATTAACCTAGGTTACTTCGTCGTGCAAGGCGACAGGTCAACAAAAGCTAATCTTAATCTATTCGTCGTTCAAAGCGACGGGTAAATCGCATAAAATGCACCTAATCCCTCAGTACTAGGTCATAAACGAACCAAATCATCTGACATTCGACCCGCTAGGCGTCCTTTGAGTGCCTATGTCTGACACAATCTAGATGAAGTGGCCTATAGCTCCATGTGGGCATCTTGTATGATTGAAACCTGTTGATTGGCTATTGTCCTATAGCGTAGGCCTACTAGGCTGAAACATACAATCTGCACATTCAAACAATTACCGGCTTCACAGCGCACTCACAAACCATTCAGGTATACCTTTGATATCATAAACATGTACAATAAAAGATAAGAATTCAAGTAAAATACAGTGTAAATGACAGGAAAATAAGATGGAATATAAAACACAAATCTAACTTTACTCTAGATGACTTCGCCGTGCAAACCGATGGGTCAACGGAATATAAAGAATACTTTGCATTTTCAAGAACAAGGAGGACAAATTGTAGTGTCACTGGGCTCTTAACTGGCTGGTGTCACACAAACCATCAGCCTGTAATGTGTCTGCATACCGTGGGCCATGTCACCTCGGGGGGAGGCTGGTTTCTCAATCATTCAGTCATTACTTAATGAAATGATCTCTGAAGTTATCATAGCCTGAAGTAGCCTTGAGAGATGTAATTTTTCCAATGGACATCAGGTAAACTGCTATCTACCATCAACACTTAATGCAACACTAAGGCAGTTTAAAGTAAGTTAAATTATTGTTGCCACAACTTACAGAGGGACAATAACAATTGATTCTTGCCTACACAATAAACAACAACAAATGACTGCGCAACTCGTGGCCTATTCTTAATTGTTATTTAATTGCACTGCCAACACAGACACATTCATCCATGAGCGGATGGGATAAGTAGATGAGGATTAGACTGCTAGACTTCAGATAGTAAATTGCCTGTTTGGGAACCTTTAATGTTTAGCTGTAGACCTAGGACTGGAACGATGAACTGATTAGTGTTGATAAGACACTGCAAGGACAAGCGATGACACAAATTCCAATGTACCGATGCAAATAAACTTTCTGTTTTATTCTAATGGACATGGACCTGCGCAGGTGTCATCTCTGGATAGATAAAAGTGGCCTGGTTTTCCATGTGTCTGTAGGATTGTTAATATGCCACTTTATTAAGTTTTAATGTCATTTCAGGCGTGAAAGTAAGAATATAGTCTACAGTAGATTCTCAATATAGGGTCAGTTTATCGAATAGCCCTGACTTCCATGTTTGGGGAGATCGCTGGCCTCTTTCACTCTTAACCTCTAGTCTTCGCACGTCGCTAGCGAACACATCGCCACCGGAACTCGCATCATCCACTTTCCGATTTCGCGCCCCCATTGGTTTTGAATAGGTTTCTGATTCACACGACACTTGTGCTAGTGGACATGTGTCTTAAGTGACTCCCGGAAGTTGGTTCTGACCATGCTAAAACAGCTGATTCTAATTAGAAATTAACTCTTCAGCCAGGTAAGGGGATCTATTTAGTGAAATCAGCTGGTTAAGTGCATGACTGGGCCCAATACAAGGTTTGTGTTTTTTTTACTGTCTGAAGCAATTTTACACCTCTGCCAGCCAAACTATTAGAAACAGAAGGTAGTCTGATCATTGGTTGGTTAGCTACTGCGTCTGCTAGCCTGCTAACTTAATACATTTCCAGCTATACTTTCACTTGGATGCAGTTGTGCTTGGCTGTATATGATGTGAATGCAAGGTCATCAGGACACTACTCAAGGCTCTGTCAAACATTTTAGCATCGTTATGAATGTCATCGGCGATGGTGCCACTTGTTGGTTTGTAGACATACAGTACCAGAGCACAAAAAATATAACTTGTCTTAGTACAGGTACAGTCCATTCTACCCAGTTGTCCTTCTTATTTCCAAATCCATTGAGTTTAGACAGGTGCTTCCTACCTTGTTCGAAATGTTAGGATTCTCATTGGTAGATTGCATTGTCGGTACAATTATTGTTAAAGTCCTTGTATTTCTAGTTTAGTTATTGTTTTTAGAATGTTGGATACATTAGAGTAGTCTAGACTAGTGTAGTAGAGTAGTGATAGTTTTTGGCTAGGTCATTGCGTCCAACCGTCATGTGCTACAATGCTCTCACCTCGATGTTGAGTTTATGGGATGATGTGTCCCTAAATGACACCAGGTTAATCCACATTGACCCCTACAGCTCTGGCCTGTGAGATGGCACAGATCCAGCTATGTCCATTGTTTACACCCGAGTGCATTCCAGTGATGTCATGCGCCACAGATAAATGCTGGATACTTCACAGGCGCATGGACGATTGTCTTGGACGGGATGACCGACAACAACCTGGGCTGCGTTCCGAATCGCATACTACCCTACTATATAGTGTGCCAAAACAGGATGTAGTATGTCCCAATACATAGTATGCCACATGCAGTATGGCAAAAATACCAGGATGTCCTACTAAAATCCGGTCGTATTTTGCAGTATGCAAGCCAGCAGGCTTTTCTGGCTATTCTGACCCACAATCCTGTGCGCAGCGGAAATGTGCGTCATGTGCGAGTCGTGACAGCTGTAGACAAATGTCGCGTTATGGACGGCGACGGATGTGGGCAAATTTCAAGGCGCAATGTTATGACAAGGTAGTATGTCCCAATTGGATGCCTACTGCTTGCAAAGTACGTACTTTCTAAGGGCAGCTGTAGTAGGCGCTGGTAGTAAGAAGTAGAAGTATGCGATTCGGAACGCAGCCCAAGAATTTCCAGCCAATAACGGGGCAGCGCTAGGCCGCTTTAGTTTACATTCTGACCGTTTTATTGAACAATCTCCCCTTGACAGAGCCAGGTCTCCACCTACTTCAAGAGGCCCTTTCAAGTAGCCTACATCACCAAACTGCGCTCATCTGTCATGGGTGTCGAATTACCAAATTGGAAGTGAATTATGCGGCTAGGTATTCACTCAGGGGGACGAAAGCAGCAGAACCGGAATGCACACCCTGTGAGGAATGTGTGATGAGAAGAGCTCACTTTGTATGTGTACCCAGGACTAGAAAACCGATACTCAGAGGAGGTGTAGTCTGCACACTCCTCCAGAGCTGCTTAGGGAGTAAGAGAAAATATTAAACTACTTTTCGGAAGGACTTGGATAATTTATCTTGTGAACTCAGGGAGAGGTAGAGGAAGTTATTAGACAGTGAAAGGTAAAAACAAATGGAAAACCAGTAACTTATGTTCTGTTTCCTCGAGTAAAATTGTTCCTGCTAGTGTAAGTATTATACATTTAAAGTTCCTTTAATATTGCATCAATTTACACATGCCTTGGAAACGCATTTGACTTTCTGTTATGGCTGTGCCTGCTAGGAAAAGATCAAAGGGTTCAATTTCGCTGAGCTATATGTCAGTGATTAATCGTGTGTGTGTGTGTGTGTGTGTGTGTGTGTGTGTGTGTGTGTGTGTGTGTGTGTGTGTGTGTGTGTGTGTGTGTGTCACTGGTATGGTACATACAGGCGCACATCCCAGCCAGAGTCAAACCCACTACAGCAATGTGATCGCCTCTCTAGCAGTGATCATGACTCACAGATTGAGATATCAGAATTTTGGAGATCTCAATTAAACCATAAATCAGTGTCAATATTCTGTGTTATGTTAACGAATGACCGGACAGTTGATGAAATATTCATTATGATGTACAGCAGATGTGTTAATAGAATTTTTTTTTTTTAAGTCCATATATATGGCCCTGTAGATGACCTTCGCAGATCAGTCAAATCCATCTGTGTGCTAATCTCCCATAGATGGTCTGACGAGAGCACAGACTGCCAGTCAAGCTGGAGATTTATCGACAGGCTTATTTCTTCCCCTTCACAGAGAGCGTGAATCAGAGGCATGGGCTGCTGCTTCAGCGCCGGAGAGGGCGAGGGGGACGACAAGCAGGGGGACACGGACAACGGCTGCAAGAGGTGCTGCCTGCAGACCAGGAATTGCTTGATGAGCGGGGAGTGCGGACGGGCGCTCCAGATCGCCAACGTCTGCGCCATGTGCGGCATGTGCATCCGCATGTTTGTCTGTGAGTTCAGAGGTCGCGGCCGTAGAGAAAGGATTAGTCTAGCATATGTGCAGGCATTGTGTACGTGTGTGATATCAATAGTGTACAGCGAGCCGATCAATAGTGTTGCAGAGAGCCGATAAATCAACTTCACTGAAACTTGTGTTCATATTTCATCATGTTTTGCATCATTTTTTACTTTCTATTCTTTTACTTTCTATTCTCTTTTACCATATATGATTTGTCGTGTTTTATTCTCTTATCTTTATCTACTATTTTAACCGTTTTAAAGTTCTGTAAAGCACTTTGCTACATTTGTTTGTATGAACAGTGCTATTCATGGGTACCAGATGTCATCCTAGACCTGCTATCTTTGTGTCCTCCACAGGTGTATCAAGTGGTCTAATTGGCTCTAGTGCATCGAATCCTATGCAATCAGACAAATTGACACACCTGTGTAGGGCACAAATATGGCAGATCTTGGACTACATTTGGAATATAAATAAAGTTGACTTTGACGTATGTTTCAGAGCCGTGACTCAACTGCTGAGTTCGAACCTGCTCCGGGTCCTTTAGCGATCATCGAGTGGCTTGAACAAAAGGACAGATCATCGTCCCCATGGGGACCCACCCAGTTAACAACAACAACAACACCCCACCCAAGACCTGCCCTGTGTACCTTACAGCCGTGGAATCTGCTTGTGCTTCCTGGAGCCAAGCAGGAAGACTGCAGCACAGCGCGATCTGCTCCAGAGCCCACAGGACCCCTGTAGGGAGCCAGGAGTTAGGCCTGACGGAATGTCTAAACACGAACACTCCTGCCTTTTGTCAAATTAGAGGATTGCAGCAGGAGCCTGAAAATTAATTCCTACAGGCAAACAAAGTGCACTGTGGGGAATGCTTGGTGATGTGAGGGAGATTGTACGAGACGGAGAGAGAGAGTTAAAGGAGAAATAATTGAAAGGGAGAGAAAACAATAAGGCACACCCCTGGAGTGTGGATCGGAACAGAAGCACCTAAGGACGCCTTTTTCAGTGACACATGATAGCCTTAATCACCTTGATGATGAATATGAACTTAATCATTCTTTCAGCATTTACAGTGACAATGTACAGGACCATGTCGTTCATCTGGTTCTTGACATGACCAAGGGTCTTTGTGACCTGTTCTAGGTCTATAGTAGGGCTGTATATGGAGGAACTAGAGGCCTTGGACTGGGCCTGATAAGTGAGTACATGTGTTAATACTGAGATGGACTAATATCGCTCTTACCCTTACCCAATATCCTCTTTCCCATGTCAGGAGAGTCTGGCCTGTTTATTGAAGGTAAATATCATAGTCTTAGAATAAATTGATCCATTTTTGCAGGGTGATTACATGTTTATTGCAGGTATATGGTTCATATTCTGTACTGCAAGAAAACATGAGTTGGATGACTTGAGTCCTCTTATGATATTAGCGGATGGGCAGAAGTATTACTGTGGTCGCAAATTATGGATTCTAATAAATAAAAGTCTGCTTCTAGGTTCTTACCCCAGCACTGCTGCCCTGTAATGTTCGATAAAAGAGAGTCATTTTGATGCCGCAAAACGCACACACACACGCACAGTTTAGTCCGATTGATTTTTTTTCCCGTCCGTATGAAAGCCATGAGGCGATGTTCTGGTGTGTATAGTGTCTTTAAGGTCCTGTCCTCAGGGGGACATTCTGTGAGGGATGGACTCAGACCCAGTTAGCGAGGAGAGAGCGCGGCGGTGATGGAAAACCAGGCCACGGGCCCCTCTCCGCCAACGAGCAGCCCTGGCAACATCCAATAAGAGAAACATAATTGAAGATTTGCGGTGGATTATTTCCGTAGCCTCGCTACCTTTCATCCTCCCGTTCAGTTATCTCTCGCCGGCCGAATGCATGTCCCTGACCCCATCGCCAGTGTCTGTTCTCCTACAATGATTGGTATTTCTCTGTGTCCACCCTGTGGGTGTGGGAAAAGGCGTCCGCGCCTGTCAGGAAAACCCTTTTCAAAATGTCTATAATAAGAAGGTGGTGAGCATTGCTGACCAGCGCCAGAGTGCAGAACTGACCGCACTCTGCAGAATCCATGTCTACTAACACATTTAAACAAAACATCGATTGAAGGAGACCTGGGAACGTAGCTCATTCAAATCTGATTGGGCAATTACAGGTCGAAATCACATCAACAAGTCCTCATTGCCATTGTAACCAGAATGCTAACATTTGAGTCAGTCAATACAAACACAAAAAAAGGTAGAATTCTCATTATTCAGCGTTACTCTTTTCAGTTATTGAGAACTGCTGAAATGGGGTTGTATGAGATGTATTAGAGGAATCAGTTTGACTTCAGTCTGTCAGCAAGGCGAGGCGTTTCCTTCAGAGCACAACACAACCATACGTGTGTGTGTGTGTGTGTGTGTGTGTGTGTGTGTGTGTGTGTGTGTGTGTGTGTATGACTTACAGTAACCGAGGAGAGTTTGCTCTTAATCTCTCCCTGGCATGCAGTTTAAGCCCTATCACAGACAGAGGTTTGAGGTGTCTGCCTCTTATGACATCTCAACTAACCATGGCAGCTCCCTAACCCTTTGAATACGACGCATCACCGGAAAAATGTTTTAAAAAAATAAATAAAAGACTGTTCTAAAGACTCTTAACAACTAACAATTCCCCAGGGCAACAGAGTTTCCGCCGCTCCCCTTCCTTGTGACATGAAGCAGTTACTCTGGGTTAAAAGTTTTAAAAAACAGGGCAATGTTGTGTGTCCCCAATTCAGCAGGATGTGCAGGTGAGTCCTCAGGGTGATGGGAAGGGAAAGTGTGTGTGTGGGGGGGAGAGGGGGGGGGGTTGGTGGTTATTGTTGAAATTGGGTTTTATTTTTGTCCACTTCCAGACTTCCATCTGATCCAGCTACCCTGCCCTCCCACTCAATTTCCATCTGTCCGTGTGAAAATTGGAGTGATATAAAGATGTGTGCTGCAGATTGAGAGAGATGGAAAGAGAGGGATTGGGGGGGGGGGGGGGGGTCGGAGGGAGGAAGACAGACTAAAACGACACGCAGGCCTCACAGAGATTTCAAACTGTTTCTTTTTCTCATTAAAGCACCAAGATCTTGAAGAAACCGCTCACGACAGATTATATTCATCTAGAGAACCAGAATCAGTGGCTATCACACCCTCCAGTAAACTAAACTGCCCTTGTTGCATCAAATACAATACACTTGATTATGTAAACTGGTGATGAACGAGACTAGCAATTTTCAGAGCTGATGTGGGTTTTTGACAGAAATGATTATAATAATTGACATGCTAATATGATATGAAATAGCATCTATCGGATCTTCTCTTGGCTGCTCAGTATTCTGAACATGGAGGAATGGAAAAGGAAAAAGGCAAAGACGACGCCGGGCGCTAGCAGTCTGCCTTCTGCTTTCCTCTGGTGGCGGAGGAACCACGCCTCATGGATGCATATAAAACACACAGCCAGGGACATGCCTCATCGACATGCATAACGCACCGTTAAATGAGAACAGGCCGGTCAAAACAAATTCTCGGTACAATGAACGCGTTCCACCGCCAGTCCGTTGCCCACAACCCACCCGACGTTACCTTCCCGAATTCACAAGATGCACCGGCATGCATTGCATTAACTGAGAACGGGAGGAAAACTTGACTGAAATGTAAAGAAAGAAGTCCATGACCTTACGAGGCAGCAGCAGAGGTGGGCTGGTGTTCACTTGGCTACATTAAGAATGTATGAGCTGACAGCCCATTAGAGTGTGTTAAAGGAAATCAGATCCTGGCCCTCCCCCAAACTCGTTAGTCGGCGGGGTCGGCCTGAAGACTCTGCTAATTGACTAATAGATTCAGGTAAATGGCAGGTAAATTGTTGGTCTCTGCAAGGCACAACACTATTGTTACTTGTATATTTCTGACCCTGGGAGAGGGTATTGGCGATTACAGGTAAACAATAGCCCTGTCTGGTCACAGCAATGGCCAATGTAACGTGACAAGATAATTACTTTTCTGTAAAAACAAGAATTCAAGGCCATTTGCTGAGCATTAGCATATCGTGTACCTACAAGGAGAATATCAACGAAACAGTTTAGGAGCTTCAAGGAATGCTAGAAAGCCCAACATTGAGGATGTAAGTGCTACAGTACCTGCTTGAATAATAAAACCGGTCATAAAACAGGTCTGGTCTGCATGGTAATGTTACAGTATGTCAATGCGATACAGATGTGGGCAGACCGCCACTCAAACCTTCACTGGACACAAGGACGATTCCGAGCACACAACTTGAGCACTTCCTTGATTGTCTTATTTATTCACAACATGTGGCTGTGCCTGTTTTAGACAGATCATCCTTTATTTAGAACACATTGGACTGTGATGTGTTACTCTTGAAAATTACTTATCGACCATGTGTCACCGGGATTGGGATTGCTTGCACTGTCTAATGATGCCCTTCATATCAATACGAACTATGGATTCGTGTGAGACGTTTGCCATCCACTTTCAGGATCGAGATGAGAACTGTATTATGTCTTTTTCAATCAATCAGTGAGATTTCCAAGGTCCTGGGCTCTTGAAGATAAGTGAGCTAAGTATGAGGCTGATGTCGGAACTTTGCTCTACTCAAACCTGTCGATACTCTGGACTGAGAGTGCATTAAAAGTATGAGGTAATGACTTGGAGATACCAGGAAGAATACATTTTGTATTCGTGTGGTATTCGTATTCGTAATTCGGCAATTCGTGTAGTAGACCTATAGGATTCGTTTGTTCGTTCGTTCGTTCGTTCGTTGGTTTGTTCGTTCATTCATTCTCCTTGTGGCTGTTTGTATCTATGGCTCATCCTCCCTGCTCAAGCCAATTGTTGTCCACAACATGCCAGAAGGAATGTGTGGGAACTAACCGAATCTTAGCCTTTGTATCACAGGGCCGATTAGAAACGCGATCTCACAATAAGGTGCAGCTGGAATTTCATGAAATGGATCGGCACGGAAAAGCCCCCACACCGGACCACGCAATTGCCCCCTGGGAAATCTGATCTACTCTGCTCACCACTCCAAATGAATCAGCCCCACCCCCTCTTCCCCTCTCTTGTAAGGGGTCTCCGGGTGATGGCGCCGGGGTTGGCGGTGGGGGTTAGCCCTGCAGGTGTGACGATCCACAGACCGGCTGCACTGTAACAGTGATGAACGAGTGTTCCGACCCTCTGATAATTGCTCACTCAGGGGTAGAGAGAGGTCCATTAATCAAAATAAGCAGGGGGTGCTACAATGTCTTCCCCCATGGCACTGTCTAACCTGCCTCCACACCCCCACAGGCAGCCCCACAGGCGCTGGCTTCAAGGGGCCAGGAGCCATGTGAAAAGAGCCTGTCATTTTATTTTGACAGCAGGCGTCCTCGTTTGACACTCGGCAGATAGATTGGGCCGGATGAAATGCTAGCATGTACAGAAGGCCCTCCTTAAGGGAGAGCTGAGCAGAGTGATTTAGAACCCAAACTTTTACAGCAGCCTGCATTGTAGTCGTGTGGCGGTCTGCCCACTCTGCACCGAGGAGAAAGAGGAGGAGGAGAGAGGAGGAGGAGAGAGGAGGTGGAGAGAGAGGAGGAGAGAGGAGGAGAGAGAGGAGGTGGAGAGAGAGGAGGAGAGAGGAGGAGAGAGAGAGGAGGAGGAGAGAGGAGGAGAGAGGAGAGAGGAGGAGGCTCCGAGAGCAGGATTCTGCACAATGATCCTCCGTGTTCAATGTGAAAAAAACACCAAATAAGCATTCGGTGATAACGTCTCTCCCCGGATCCCCGGGGACCTCACTTCCTGGAGGAAGTGTTTCGGTGTTTCCCTCTGCACCTGTGCGTCCTGTTAGTCTCTCGGTCCTGTCGTCGTGTTTGTGTATTTTCTTCCATCAGATCATTAGGATTTCGCTCCACCAGCACCTGCTTCCCTCGTTAGCCATTTCCTTCATACGCTGGCCCAGTTGCTTGTCGGGTCCTTGTAGTTGTCTTGCCGCGTGTTTTGTCAGCGCTCTCGTGTTTCTGTCGGATTAAAACTCACCGAGCGATCTCGCCCTGCCTCAGGAGTCTGTGTTCGGGTGCTAGCCCTGTTGTGGGTGTCATGTTCTGCGTTCGGGTGCTAGCTCTGTTGTGCGTGTCGTGTTCTGCGTTCGGGTGCTAGCCCTGTTGTGGGTGTCATGTTCTGCGTTTGGGTGCTAGCCCTGTTGTGGGTGTCGTGTTCTGCGTTCGGGTGCTAGCCCTGTTGTGGGTGTCATGTTCTGCGTTTGGGTGCTAGCCCTGTTGTGGGTGTCGTGTTCTGAGACATTCAGAGCAGACTGAGGAAGATACTCTACCGGCTATTTATCAAAATCCAAAGACCTGCAATACAGAGACAAAAAAAAAACTTGGAACTTGAACGTGATTAGGCCCTAAACACAGAGTGGATGAATACCTGAGCACTGTGACTGATCCACAATGAAGAAAGTCCTTGACTTCCTGTATGTACAGTAAGCAAAGCCTTGCTATCGAGAAAAGCCACCATAGACAAACCTGGGGCCACAGTTATGAGGGTTGCACAAAACAGGCCCTGGAAGAGGCGTACGCCACTTTTCGTGCCAAAATTGTGCTCTTTAAAAACCCATAATATGACGAGACGTGTTTAGAGTGGGTTTATGTCAGCAATCCTGATTCAGAAGCACGCAGAGAGACAGTTTATTCTTTTGAGAAGTTTAACTGCTTGTGAATGAATATTAGAGTGTGTGAATGTTTTTACGAATACGCCAACTGCCACTATGTTGTCACTGTGCCAATTTTGCTAACGTCACCATCAATAAATCTGCAGTATATAGTTGTACAATAATCTACTGTAATCTACTGTATATAGTGATAGCCTCTGGTATTTTAACCCACTCCGCTCACAGCAGATAATAGGCAAACATGATTAGGATAATCCAAATGGAGATATCTGTTTTTGCAACAAAAAAAACTCAAATATGTTATACTTTTTAAGCAGGAATTTAATTGGATCTGTACAATATAGAAATGATAGTTTATTGATCACAAGGATGAACAAAGCGCTGAGTTTAATTGGGAATATAAAACCTTGTTGAAAGCCACCAGCACACGTAACCAAATGATATGTCATTCCCATAAATAAGGTGAAGAAGTAGGACAAATTACATTTAAACTGATGCCGTTTTCAACACCTCAGTCTCACACCCGCTAGTTTCATAATATAATATCCTAATCACAGTGGCGCGGACGGGGATTGAACCAATTTGAACCTGAGTGGCCCATCACTTCATAATCCGTCTATGGCATGGCAGCTAAGTGGCAAGGTGTTGGTCTCGTAAAGTGAGAATCACAGGGCACCTGGGCACAGACACGTAAAGCCATTTCATTTATCGAATTTTTGAATTTGCCCAATGAGACGGCATCCAATTTGCAGATGATTTGAGAAAACTCACAAAAGCAGCTTTACCCAGATCAGTTTTGACTCTAGGGACCTCAACTCTTTGGGGAGGACCTGCTTTTTGGATTTCTCCCCAAAACACGTGAAGGGCCCATATTGCATGGAGTACTCAGCCCCTCTAAAGTCCTATAGATAAACATTCCCTTAAAAACTACAGGTATCATGATGGTTTGTTTCTTGTGACGTCTTCAAAGTGAATGTTTAGGCTATTGCTTCAGTTTTTCAGCAGCATTTTTGAGGCTCTGTTATTGAATGAATGACTAAGCCTTTTGACTATGTGACAAGAAATGCAAAGGGCCCCTGAGCTCTTGGGCCCCTGGGCCTGGGCCCGGCAGGCCCGTTCAGTAATATGTATTTGAACCACAACAGTCTACCTTCAACCTCAACTTCTATTTCCCAATAGAAATCACCATCATTGTGGGCACCACGGTAGCTCATCGGTTAGTCACTTGTTTAAGAAGGAAGATGCACTTGTGAGTTCTGGCAAGTAGTAGTACATTGGCTCTTCCTATGTTAAATGCAATTATTGTTAGTCGCTTTGGATAAAAGCGTCTGCTAAATGACTGTAATGTAATGTAATGTAATGGTTAAGGCGCGCACCACATGAAGGCTAGTCCTTCGCGCGGGGGACCGGGGTTTGATTCCCGGCTCGGGTCCTGTGCTGCATGTCCTCCCCTCTCTCTCTCTCCCACATTTCCTGTCTCTCTACACTGTCCTATAACATTAAAGCTGAAAAGCCCTAAAAAATATCTTAAAAAAAGAAATCACCATCATTGTCGTCATGTAGTCATCATTCATGAATGGATGGGTGAGGCGGTCCACTGACCATTTATATGCAGTTATGGGTGTGTAGAGGGCAGAACACGAGGCTAATCAACGTGTGCACATTTTCTGGCAGGCTGTGATTTACAAAGGGGAATTTGGGTGCAGTTGTGCGTGCGAACGGTTTTATGAATCTGTTTTTTTTTCTGTGCACACTCCATTTTGGGGTTTTGTGCTTACGCACGCCTTTAGTATGGATTATGCACCATGTTTTATAAATGAGGCCCCTAGCTGTCAAGAGAAGACAGGTCATACACCCACTGCACACAAAATGGGGACACTTGAGATTTGTAACCTGTTGTGATAAGAAAAGGGCAACCAGTGGAGCACAAACCCCATTGCAAATGCAACAAATATTTATCAAGGATTTTGCTTCATACTCCAACTATTTGCACATTTCTCACTTGCTTTGGCAAAGTAAACATGTTTCCCATGCCAATACAGCCATTTGAATTGAGTCTGTGGTTATGTGTGTGTGTGTGTGTGTGCGTGTGTGAGAGAGAGAGAGCGAGAAGGAGAGAAAGGGCAAGGGAGAGAGAGAGAGACAGAAGACAGAGACCACGCTGTTATGACAAATTGGGTGGTCCGGATGAGAGGACTGACTGATTCCTGCAATAATGCATCAGCCGGGACGCCTGTCTGGAGGCGGCAGCACATGTCCGTAAACAAGGGAAACCACGCCACTAGATCAACCCGTCTCCACAGTCCAATCCATTGGAGGGACAGGAGATAATCTCATTAAAGCACCATTCCTCCTTTAGGCGGAAATCACCGTCAGCCCCACCATCAAAGCAATCAATTCTTCTATTTGCGTTCGTATTTCTACACCTGGAGATTATTCACGCGTGGGTTTGTGTGAGACAGTGGCATTCTTCCAGCGGTTAACCGACTCCAGCTCCTCAGACGGCACTCAGAGCGTTTTGTTATTCGCGTACGCACCTGCCTGCCTTCTTCCTGCCCGACTGTAACGCTGCTGGTCACGGTCAGACAGCTGTGTGTGGGTGAATGCACAGCAGGGAGTCCTGCTGGGGAGACAGGTACACCCACACAGCCGACCACAGGAGCTTCCTGCCTCCCTCGCTCTCTCTCTCTCCCTCCCTCCCTCTCTCTCTCCCTCCCTCCCTCCCCCCTGCTTGTCCTCAAAGGACCACTCTCACCCGGGCAGCTCTCCCGTCCTGCCGGATGGGGCATCTAACCTTCCATGACAGCGGGAGCCCAGTCTTATTATGGCCGCCATATTGGAGGTGAAGAACAGTCACCCTGGGACGCGGACTGTATGCTTGATCTCCGAATAGAACCAGAAGCAGAGGACAACATAGGGCGGGAGGGTGATTTTTGGGCCGTGACATTATTGGGACGTCTTCAAATCACGCGTTGTACTGTAAAGAGTGTATCACCGTGTCAGTTTACCTGAAGTAAACGGTACCGTATTCCATATCATAGCAATGGCCGTCGAAATGGTCTATCCTTCCCGCGCCGTCTTTCGGTGCGATGAACTAGACTCGGTACTTTACCGATCTGTCGACACCCTCTTATTTTCGGCCTTTGCTCCTGTCACTCCCCCTGCTACAGTCCACGCCTGTGATGAGAAGTGAAGACAGAGGTTAAAGACGCCGGGAGACCTATTATGACCACTGTGTCACATCGGAGAAGTGAAGAAAGAGATAGTATTTTAAAGACGCTGGGAGATCCATTATGGTCACTGTGTCACACCGCCGCAGACAGCCACCCGCTCGTCTCAACACCGCCGTCGGCGTGTTCCCATCAGCCCCCTCTCCGCAGAAAGCGAAATGTGAGGTTTACAGAGAGAGCTGCCCACGGCTCTGCCAGACACGCCAGCCGCTGATGGACCCGGTTGCTGTGGAGACGTGGCCTTCGGGTTACCTCTGGATGAGGAGATGCCGCGCGAATGCTGCGGCTCCACTTTTACCGGAGAGCAGTGGCGTATTTAGGCACGGGCGACATGGGCAGCCGCCCGGGGCGGCATCTCGTAGGGGGCGGCAAGAGGAGCAGAAAAAGAAAACAGAAAAAAAACCAGGCCAGGTCAAGCCTGGCTTATGTGTGTTGGCTGGCTTGTTTCTGTGCAGGACTGGTAGGATGGTAATGTCTGATAAATAAAGATGGGTCTTGTCACCTGGACACATCAGTTCCAATACTTCCAATGCTAATCCAGCACAATGAGAGCGGGATAGCCAGTAAGCTCATGGGCTCACAACAACTAGCAACTGGTGGTGGCGGTGCTTTGAAGCTTCAACCCAGCATTTGTTAAAATAGACACTTTTGTGACCACTGCCTCTTGTGGTAGCAACATAGAACTGCAGGTCAACAACGCCAAGAGGGATGGAGGAAGGGAGGAAGGGAGCGACAGAAAGGATTCCCCCTTCTTGGTGTGTCGGCTTATAGCCAACACACAAAAACTCAGCGAAAAGTAAACAAACTACCCCCCCCTCGCCCCCCCCCCCCGACTACTTGCCGACAGAGTATTATTCTCACAATCGGAAAGCCCGTTCATTTCACGTTTACAAAACGAAACTGAAAGTGGGAGGCGTGGTAGCGGTGGGTTCACCCAGGGTGGCATATAAGCTAGAAACGCTACTGCCGGAGAGAACAGCCGCGGCGTCCGTTGGCCCCAGCTGTCGGCGCGCGGCACATCTGTTCTAAATATGCCAGAGAAGACGGAGGAGCGGCGGCCGCTCTCCGCTCATCTCCCAGACAGTTCCGTGCATTCATACGGGACCGGGGCTCAGCGCAGAGACAGGTACAAGCAGGCTGCCAGCCCAGCGGGCCTCAGCTGTCCGTCCCCACAGTATGCCTTCCGGAAACTTCTCTCGGCCTGTCAATCAGTCTCCCGCTGTGTTCTGCGGTGATTACATTTAGGCCCGGCTATCTTTACCATCTCTTCTCAAGAGGGGAGGAGGGAGGGACGAGAACGGGAGCATGACAAAAGCTGTGTTCGGAATCGCTCCCTCGTTCCCTCACTCCCTATTCCCTATATGGGGTTCACCATGTAGCGAACTACCTAGGGAACGGAGAAAATGTAGGGTACATGCGCTGTTCCCTGCAAATCAAGGTGAATTGTGGGTAATAAATAGTGGACTATAGGGAACGAAAATTCGGTGGAGAATTCGGACACTACAAACAAAATGGCTGACGCCCTATATAGTGCACTATATAGTGAATAGGGAGAGATTCCGAACACAGCTAAAAAATAGTTCCCACTTTACAGCAGCGCCGATGCTGGTTAGTTTTGTAGAACGAGGACAGAGGACCTGCATATCCCTCTCCGTATCTTAACATGTGTTTTACTGTGGTTATTTGCTTTTAGCGATTCCTTATCGCAGCGGTGTCACCTCTGCCGTTCAGGCGGAGCGCGGCGGATTATGGATCTGCGGAGCGATGGCGTGTGATGGATCTCCGGGCCGCGCTCCAGACAGCGCATGTCAGGCCGCACGTATGGAGTTCCTGGCGCTCGTGAGGCCCGGCCCCGGGATTAGGCAGGAAGACTGATGGCGCGTTCAAGGTGAAAACCAACTCTTTAGTGTACGCTCA
This sequence comes from Borostomias antarcticus, assembly GCF_949987555.1. Classification (NCBI taxonomy): domain Eukaryota; kingdom Metazoa; phylum Chordata; class Actinopteri; order Stomiiformes; family Stomiidae; genus Borostomias; species Borostomias antarcticus. Next base: position 31,795,880 of record NC_140238.1, on the reverse strand, counting down.
TCTATCTTCCGCCTCTCATTCACGGGATCATGGCACTCAATAAAAACGCGCCGTCGTCCGCCGCCCCGGTCGCCAAGAAGCGGGAGTGTTTAGGACTAATGAAGACCTAGCTTGCCCGCGAGCCAGCCGCAATAAAGCGCTCCGTGAAACTGCCTGATCAACTTCTCGTGTTGCTCAAGGGAGAAGATGTGGCCAGACTGCCATATAAAAACAAACCGATTAAATCCACCGTGAAGAGAATACAGTACGGTTTAATCACTCTCGGGTGGAATAACTACCAGCTATTGTGATTATATAAAACTGACTTGGTCTCCTTGTAAATGTCTTTTAGATTATTTTGTTTGGAAGAAAAAAAAAATCCATGAGTGAACACTGAGTATACGCTGATATAGGCTACAGGGGAACTACAAAATGTGGGACAAAATAGACAAACAAAAAGATTTTCTGAAGCATTTGAAGTTGAGGGAAAACATTTCAAAGAGTTGAGGGAAAAACACTATTGAGTGAATCACTGTGATAAAACTTTGAGCAGTGTGTGTATGTGTGTGTGTGTGTGTGTGTGTGTGTGCGTGTGTGCGTGCGTATGTGAGGCAGCAGTGAAGCAGAATAGTTATTACCGGCTGTGCTACGATGGCACAGACCAAGGGCCTGTTCCCCATGGCTCTCTGCCAAGCCTCAGACACTAGAGAAATTGATTACCACCTCTCCCTGATTGCAGGGCCTCTGTCTGCTAAATCTAAATTGCAACTCCAGAAAGCAGCCCGTGTTCCTGGAGCACACTAAATCAATCTCTCACACTCCCCACCCGCTGTCTCCTCCGCCGAACGCAAAAAAACACAGCAATCGCAGAGCTCGAACATAGGAGAGCTATGGCTGCCGTGCCATAGATGCTGTACTGTGTGACCTTGGTCTCGGAGTGGATAAATAGATCCTCTGTGCTCCAGAATAATGGATAAAGTCGTCTGCTGAAGATACGGGACTCTAGAAATATGTCGGCCCGAGAGACAGTTGGCCTGGACCTGACCGAGCCCCGCCCCCCTCCCCCCGTGGTTGGGTTCACGGTTCAGACGGCGATGGGGGTCTAGCTTCGCCCGGGAGCTGTGTCACTGTCACATTCCCCTCGGTGTCACCGTGTTTCTCTCCTCTTTCTAAACAACCGGGCATTATTCCACTAGGAAGCTGTTTAATTAGCCACTGTCTTTCCGCCCCATTGATTTACATTTCTCAGCTATTCTGATTATACAATCCACTGCATTTTAAAACACGAAAAAAACTACTTAAAATTCACTGATTAAAGCCCATTGAGGGATATCAGCAGATTTTAGAGTAGGCGACATAGGCGCCACTGCTGCATAAATTATCCAAACAGAATATGTGTGTGGTACCGGCTCAAAGATAATTTTTCCAGTCCATTCATTTCACTTATCTGTGATCCCCCCCCTCACCCCCCCCCCTCTTCAGAGGGGGGGGTATCTGTCATACAGTAGCCTATCTGTTTTACAGCCTGCTCCTTAACGTGTCCTTATCTCTTACTAAGACAAGGCACTTAACATGAGAACGAATCGGAGACCTTGTCCTTATTGAGTGGCTGAGCCATTATCTGTAATGGCTGTCAGCTGTTTGGAATGCATTACCTGTGCTGTGCTGATATTCTCCCATTTGCTCCCCCATCTAGTGTTGCATTCAAGTCTAAGAGATGGCACTGCTGGTAATTCAAAAGTGGTTATTGGAAAAGTTGCAGCCAAGCCAACCAAATAGCTGTCATTTTGTGTTGTCACATAGTCTGTTCACACACAATTTTCTGGTCTGATGAGGATTGGAATGGGGTGATGGTGGATGCGTTGGGGATGAGTCACATAATGAGACATCCAGTTGGACCTTGACCCTGTAGTTCTACAGTATATTGCATTGAGACAAATTCTTAAGGATTCGTCATCATCAAGGACATACCATCCACACGATTCCTAACAATATTGTAATAAAAATTGATTTCATTACTTGAAGATGACCTGATAAAGAGGAGAGGCTTGAAACATTGTCGAGTAAATGTCAACACTGGAGCATGTGTGGGTTCTGTTCTTTTCGCTGTGACCTTTACATAACCCAGCACCCCGATAAGTGATCTGCCTATTTATATATATCAATTTTAATACATCTCTCCAAACAAAGGTATTCACACTTCAGTCAGGCAAGGTTGGAAAAAATTCTAGCCTTGGGTGACATTCCAACACAGAGCGTCCTTACCCAAGAATCCTGTGTGACCATGAAGATTCCCACACAAAGGAGTTTTGGTTAAGGATGTTCTGCCACTCTTTTCATGAAGACAAGAGACATAGACAGATATGAAGAAAAAGTAGAGAAAAACCAAGAGTATAACGTGTTGGACCTTGATCAGTTATGTCTTCGCTCACCACACATTCATTTCAGCCAATCAGCATGAACAATACATGCTCTATTTTGTGGAACTCCACCCCACAGGGCGAGCTCCCTATTGGCTTAACCAATCGTAGCTAGCTCTGCACAAGCTCGTCCATCGCTATGCTTGCCATCTACATCGGCAATCTGATGGGCCTAATCTTAATGTTGTTAGCCAGGGTGCGGTCGGAGGGCTTATCAGTGTTTCTGATAGAGCCAGACCGGCACTGGGCGTGGTGGTATGCGGAGGTGATGCCATGATGTCTGTGGACCCCATGGCCCATCCCTCAATGCCCGAACGCGCCATCTTCGACCTGTGCGTAAAGCTACGGCGCCACCGTGGGATCTGCTTTTTGTTTTGAACATGCTCTGTGGAACTCCGTTTGAACCAATGGAGCAGGTTTCCCTCAAGCGGCTTTCGATCTAGACCGTGCTGCTCCCTGCTTTGACCTCGGGCAAGCGGGTCAGTGATTTGAGAGCGCTGACAGTCCTCATCGCGGGTGACGGGAGTAAGGCTGGTTCGTGCTCGGACCCATCTTTCATGCCTCCTTCTATCCTTCGCCTCATGTGAGCAAGGAAGAGGCTCATTTGCTCTTGTTGTGTCGTGTACGTGCGCTAACTGTTATGTTCGATTGCCTTGTTGAGAGGGGTCAGGGAAGAATTTTTACAGCTCACTTATCTGGCCCCCGGGTGATTACTGTTTTTTTGCTTCCCTCTGGAATATGTAGAGGTGGGTCGTATGCCCACCTCCCTTGTTCTCTGTAAAGCGCATTGTGTTGCCTCTGGGTATGAAATGCGCTATACAAATAAAGCTTTGATTGATTGATGTTCAGCACACGGCTGCAGTCCGGACCATCCTCCAGTTATTGGTGTGTCACAGCTCTGGGAAGGTGGGTTCGCCGCTGTCCAAACAGAGTCTTTCCCAATGGATTTGTGAGGGCATAGGGTTAGGGTTAACTTTGCTGAACCCCAGTCCCCACTAAAAGTTTCAGCTGGGAGCAGTTGTGTGGTCTCAGCACACTTCTATAGTGGTGCAACTGTTCTAATTGGTCACAGGTGGGACCCTACAGCCCCATCAACTCTGTCCCCATTCCAACAAGGGAATGGACCTTGCCGAAACAGAACCCCCGGAAAGCGGCCGGACCGGACTCTGTCTCCCCCTCCATGCTGAAGTTCTGCGCCAATCAGTTGTCCCTGGTGTTCACTGACATCTTCAACACCTCACTAGAGACATGCCATGTACCAGCTAGCTTCAACACCTCTACCATCATCCCTGCCCCCAAGAAGGCAAAGATCACTGGCCTAAATGACTATCAGGCCCATCGCCCTGACCTCTGTAGTAATGAAGGTCTTTGCGCACCTTATTCTGCTGCACCTCAAATCCATCACAGACCCACTCCTAGCCCCACTGCAGTTCACCTACAGAGCAAACAGGTCTGTGGATGACGCAGTAAACATGGCCCTTCACTACATTCTACAGCATCTGGAACATCCCAGATAGCAAGCAGATCTGGGCCATATATGGGCCGGATTTAAACCACAAGGGCCAGATCTGGCCTGTATATGGCCCAGATCCACTTGCTATCTGGGATGCAGGCACCTACGCCAGGATCCTGTTTATGTATTTCATCTCTGTCTTCAACACCATCCTCCCACCCACACTGGAGTACGAGCTCTCCCAACTGCGCGTGCCTGACTCTACCTGCAGGTAAATGGTAAATGGACTACACTTATATAGCGCTTTTCCACCTTAGCGGCACTCAAAGCGCTTTTCCATGTCCTCTCATCCATCCATTCACACACACATTCACACACCAATGGCGGTAGTTGCCATGCAAGGTGCTAACCTGCTCATTGGGAGCAATTTTGGAGTTAGGTGTCTTGCTCAAGGACACTTCGACATGTGGACAGTCGGAGCTGGGTTTCGAACCACTGTCCCTTCAATCATTGAACGACCCACTCTACCAACTGAGCTACAGCCGCCCCAACTAGTGGATCACCAACTTCCTATCTGACAGGAAACAGCATGTGAAGCTGGGAAATAAACATATCCGACTCCAGGTCCATCAGCACAGGATCCCCCCAGGGCTGCGTCCTTCCCCCCCCTACTCTTCTCCCTGGACACCAGCAGCTGCACCTCCAGCCACCAGTCTGTCAAGCTCCTAAAGTTTGTGGACGCCACCACCCTCATCAGACTCATCTCTGAGTCCGCCTACACGTGGGAGATCGACCAGCTGCTGTCCTGGTGAGTGCCAAAACAACCTGGAGCTCAACGCTCTCAAGACAGTGGAGATGGTTGTAGACTTTAGAAAGAAACCAGCCCCCCTTCCCCTGTCACACTGAATGACACCCCAGTGTTCACTGTCGATTCCTTCCGCTTCCTGGGCACCACCATCTCCCGGACCTCAAATGGGAACTAAACACTACCTCCCTCTCGAAGAAAGCACAACAGAAGATGTACTTCCTGAGGCAGGTGAAGAAATTCAGACTACCAAAGGAAATTATGGTACTCTTCTACATCTCCATCATCGAGTCCGTCCTCACCTCCTCCATCGGGTACTCTGCCATTACATCCAAGGACCAAACGGTGGCACGTCATCCGATCCGCAGAGAAGGTGATTGGCTGCAACCTGCCCTCCCTCCTGGTCCTGCACAACTCCAGGACCCTGAAGTGGGCCAGGAAGATTGCGGCCGACCCGTCTCACCCCGGCCATTATCTGTTCGTGCCCCTCCCCCCAGACAGGAGGCTGCAGACCATCACACCACAGAGGCAGCTTCTTCCCCAGGGCCATCAGCCTCTTCAACAAGGCTTGTGTCCCCCCTCTGACTCCGCCCCCCCGGACTCAACCACCATTGACACTGTCAATAGACACTTGCACATGACCTGAATGTATGTATAGGACGCACCGCGCTCACAGGCCCTGAGAGAGCCATCCACTGAACTCCTGTTCAAAAAACGTCTTAAAACACATGTTCAAACAGGCCTTCGGCCATCTATAACTCCTTGCTGCTTGCAATGTTGTTTTTTCTGTTCTGTCGTTTTAATTTTGTCTCGTGTTGTATTGCCTTTGATTTTAATTTATTACTGTAAAGCACTCTGTGCATCCGTGCTGTGAAGAGCACTATAGAAATAAAGCTTACTTACTGACTTACTACATCACACCACACACACATACACACACTCACTTACACATTACACTCTACATACTCACTGTATAAACACCGACTGCACTACTTTTTGTACATTGTTCTTTTTCTTTATCTTATCTTTTTTTTTTTGCACTAGCATTGTGTACTCGGCCTTTTGCACTGTCCTGTCTTTGCACTGTCCTGTCTCGTCCCTGCACCCTGTCCAATGTTGTCTCAATGTTATGCACCACGACTGAAAGCAAATACCTAGATCAGTACAGTACGCTGTAAAACTGCACGGCAATAAACGGATTCGGATTCTGAGGTCTGTGTACAGTATGTTTTTTTTAGCTAACTACAATTGGTTAAGCCAATAGAGAGCCTGACCGGTGGGATTCCACTCATTGAACTAGAGTTACAATACATAACCTTCATTTTTTCTCTTTTCTTTTCTATAAAATGGAACGAGTACACCCACTCAACAGACATGGAAGAGAAACACTTACATACTTCTCTATGGTACTTTTTGTTCTGAAAACATCCAAATATGTTATTAAGCTACAAGACTGTAAAGAGAAATCTTGGGAATAAAAGCCTTTTTCTTCACTATCAGGCAATAAAACATAAAGCCTATGCTTTATCTCAATGCTTCACTGCTTCATCTTCAGAATCCGGATAAACAAACCAGGCATTATTACACAGAGTGGTCTCTCTCTACAGCAGGTCTGCTTGTTTCCTCTCTGTCGACCCACTCGATCGATACCATGCTACAGTATTGCAATTATTACCATCAGCTACCATTTGTAATGATTGCATTTGCTCCTTAGGCTGAAAAAGGCACTAATACTGTCTTCTATTGATAGAATTTTCACTGCTGTAACACTGTCCAATTGGATAAATTGCAGTCTAAGAAAGCGCCTTCTTGAGGGAAAATTTAAAAGAAAATCATGTGTCAATCTCCGAGCTCACAAATCATTATAGTATAAAATATGCCTAGCAGCGCCGCTGTAGTAGATGTAATAGCTGTAACGGCAGCTGCTGTCTTCTGATGTGTTGTGATTTTTCACGTCTGTACTAACGTCATAGCAAATACTGAGCATTCAGGACGCATGATCACAACACACACACACACTAGATGCAGAATAGCAAGAGTGAGATCAATGATATCAGTGGGAGAGGATAGCAGCAGGTTGCAATAAGGGGAATGTGAAGATACATCAACGCTCTATCTTTCATAACACACTGGGAGATGATTTTTTAAATTAATGATCAAGGCAAAGCAGCAGCAAGCCAAGCATCTCTCTCTCTCTCTCTCTATATATATATATATATATATGGCTAGGTTTAGTAACTAATTTCCTTCCATTTTACAAGCAGATGATTGTACCCTGGCTCATTGCCCTCTCCTCTCTCCTGTAAGGTCACATGTTCTATTCTGGCCCGTCTTCTCCCCCTCCCTCCATCTTTAATCAAATACGATCTGTGCATATTATATCAGACATGCGAGACAACTTTACATTCATCACCCTGTTGATCTCATGTCAGCTTTTCAATGTACATTACATAAATAGACAAATCCCCTTGTCCACGGACCACGGAATTGGACAGACCCAAGTATCTCTGAGAGACAACATCCTGGGTATTGCAGCTTTGATATTACACTTTAATACGATCTCAGGAGCCACTGAGCAGCCCCCCTGACTGGGTAACACCAACACGTTGAGCGCTGGGGCATAAATCATCATTCTATGTATAAATCACTCAAAACAGAACGAGGGGATTTGAAGCACAAATCCCCCGAAAAGCAATAACCATGACGAGAGGGACGTCCAATGAGACACATAGTGTCACATCTCAGCGAACAGTACAAAGTAAGAATGTAAGATGCCAAAAAGAGTGAAAAACATAGAAAGGAGATGGGATACAGTCTCTTGAAACCCCTTTGAAACGAACCAATCATCCCCAGTCCCCGCCAATCATCACCGAGACAGTCAATCTAAAGCTCTGTCCTGCAGTCAGTAGATAACTCTTAAGACACCGGATGAAGACAGAGACATATCTCTGAAACTTCATAAAGAACTAAAGCGAGTGTCTTCTGGTTTTATGAGAAACTCTGCTTGTGCTGAGTAGTATATTAGGCTGATGCACATTTCTAATTCGGGAAAAGTTGGTGATCACGATACAAGACTGTGAGTTCATTAAAAAGTCGAATGAGCTACTGTAAAAACACTCTTCCACACAAGCGGGATTTCCTCTGCTCTCTATTTGAAGCCAGTCAGCTCCAGCTCCATGCTGTCCTCTGAGAGGTCAAGGTTGGAACGGCACTGGGTCCTAGGAGAAGGTATAGTTTGACATTTGAAATTCAAATCAAACCAAATCAAATAAAACTTTATTTGTATAGCGCATTTCATACACAGAGGCAACACAGTGTGCTTTACAGAGAGCAATGGGGGGGGGCATAGGTTCTATCCCTACATATTCCAGAGGGAAGAAAAAAAACAGTTTTACCCGGGGGCCAGAAAAGTGAGCTGTAAAAATTCTTCCCTGACCCCTCTCAACGAGACGATCGAGCAAGCTCCTGGAAAATGTTTGTCTATGGCTAAGAACATTTACAGACCAATAAACACGGGCTAAATACTTCATAGGAGAGACATGACTATCAGTAGGGTATAAACATAGTTACAGAGATGTTGCCTATATGGTCGGCCATTATGCATTAGCTATCCCTGTAGTCTATAATATGATATTTAAGTGAATCATATAACAAAGAACAATAAGCACTTAGCAATAAGATCCAATCTGTAACATTGCAATAGGGCTGAAGGCTAATTGACCTTCAGGTTATTCATACACAATATCATGTCTATCTTCAGAATCACTTTAGCTTGTCTGCTACGGACTAGGCAATGGTACTTCAAATAACTCTTTGATTTGTTGTTGTTACAACATCAGTAGGTACTTACACAGTACTGCCAGAGTTCTTTTGGATCCCACTTTATGAGTGGTGAAAGGGACAAAGACCCTCTGAGAGACATCCAGCTGTGTGGATGCGATAAGCCTGTGCTAAATTACTCTGATGAATGGAGAGAGCACGTCTGTCACGCCTGAACTCCTTCCCTTCCTAACCCACCTCATAAACGCATAAACACATCTCTTGTATCAGGATGCTTTCTCTCCGCTTTCAAGACTGCCAGAGTCAGCCCCCTCCTGAAAAAAACATATCTCGACTCCTCTGACATCAAAAACTACAAACCGCTTTCCCTTCTATCCTTTCTATCAAAAACACTTGAGCGTGCTATGTTTAGCTATCTTCGTATCTCCACCAACACAACCTCCTGGACCCTAACCAGTCCAGGTTCAAGGCTGGCTACTCGACAGTGACCACCCTCCTTGCAGTGACGGAGTCACTCCATGCCACAAGAGCAAACTCTCTCTCTTCTGTCCTGATACTCCTAGACCTGTCAGCAGTATTTGATACGGCAGACCACCTGATCCTCCTCTCCACCCTCGAGGAGAAAGGCGTCGCTGGCTCTGCATGCTCCCTGTTTGCATCTGACATGACGGGCCGCTCCTACCAGGTGAGATGGAGATTGTCGATGTCGGAACCGCGTAGTCTGACTACAGGGGTTCCACAAGGGCCTGTCCTGGGTCATCTCCTTTTTTCCCTCTCTACTACATCTCTGGGTTCTGCCATTCGCTCAGATGGTTTCTCCTATCACTGCTATGCCGATGACACCCAACTGGTCCTGTCATTTCCCCCTTCTGACACACAAGTGGAGGCACTCATAGCTGGGTGCTTGGCTGACATCTTAGACAAGACTGAGCTGCTGTTCCTCCCGGGGAAGGGCTGTCCGCACCGGGACCTGGCCATCACCATTGAAGACACAGTGGTGACGCCAACTCGGACTGCGAGGAATCTGGGTGTGACCCTGGACGACCAACTGTCGTTCTCCGCACCGATCACATCCGTTAGACGCTCTTGCAGATTCCTCCTCTACAACATCAGAAGGATTCACCCTTTCGTCACTGACTTCTTGCTCTTTGCCTTCAGCACTAGATAATGCTCTTAGTCACTTGTTTTAGAAAGGAGATTCACTTGTGGGTTCTAGCAAGTAGTAGTACATTGGCTTTTCCTACGTTAAATGCAATTATTATAAGTCACTTTGGATAAAAGTGTCAGCTAAATGAATGAATGACTGTAATGTAATGTAATGTAATGGTGGTGTTAGGGCAGTGGGGATCTATGGATCCTCTCTCTTTCTCTCTATCAATTCAATTCAAATGGTTTTATTGGCATGAAGTTGTTGAAAAAAAAAAGGTACAAATTCCCAAGTTTAACTTCCCATGGTAAATTACCACAAATGTTCTACCCCTTTGCAACCCTAGTTTGGACTGGCATAAGAATCTCGACCTAACAAATATAGCAATACCAAACGTGTTCACACAGAGCCACAAAATGCATTCATGGGCAGAGTTCTGTGCTCTCTGAGCACCATTTCTAGTTGTAGTTGTGTCTGGGGGGCATATTGAGGAGGGGATGTATACACCTCCTGGCAGGTCTCTCCCTGTGTGCTGACTCTGAGAGTGTCAGGTTCTCATCCTGTCCTGGCGTTGACATCCACACAGACTACAATGTGACCACAAGCCTGGAAATGTACTACTTAATGGAGATAGGATGGAGAACATGTCATCCTTAAAATATGAAGATTCGACTGGGGGGGATAGCACACAGAAGGATATTTTCTCAGTTGAAGGAAGTTGCTTATTTATTTCTAGCCAGAGGTAAAATGATCTTGTTTTGATTAGCTTAATTCGTACCATATTAGCATACCACCCGAGTTTCTCGTGACTGATCCCTAGCATGGTGTAAGGTAGGCTACTACAAGCTCTCTCTAGTTTACATCTGTCGCTCTTCCTCCTCTCTCTCTCTCTCTCTCTCTCTCTCTCTCTCTCTCTCTCTCTCTCTCTCTCTCTCTCTCTCTCTTTCTTCCCCTCCCTCCAGTTTAGAAGGTTAGTTTAGATCAGCCTTATACTGCCACCTATTGGTTTTATTTAATCCTCTATTTCTGTGGGTGTAGATGCATGTCAATGTAATAAATTAATTGAAATAAACGAGAGATACAGATATCGTTTTGATTATTCAATATATTTTCCCAACTAAAAATGCTGATCAGTAGGCCTAGTTAATGTCCTTATATGCAGTAAAGGTCATATAATCGATCACAAGCTTTTACGCAAACTGCTGACTTGCATTGTAGAAAGCACTGGAAATGACTACCGGTTCTGATCTTGCATTTATATCAGCGGCAGCTGCAGCAGCGGCAACCCGATTTCAGGAATGGCCGTTCAACATACATCATGTTCGCCATGATCCTCCACTAGAGTTCAGGCTTTCACTACAAAGACAACTCATTCACAGATAGCCTACGCTCACCCCCAGGCAAGCTCATTAGTGTGGCTCATTATGAGTGGATTACAGGAGAATCTCCCAGGGTAGACCCTCTGATTAGGTAGAATATCAATATCTTGGATAATATCCCATTCCCAACAGTGCAGGCCAGGGCAATCATCTGGAGGTTTTTTTATTTTTAGTATTATTTAATTTCCCACTGATGTCAATGGCGATTACAATTATTGCCTTATTGATTGCTGAAGAAAAACAATTGTGTTTCATGGAGAGACTGATTTACCATACAGCTAAATCAAGACTGCAGCCTAGACTTCCAGAACACCAATCTGTGTCAGCCTGTGGTGTGAGGAAAACATTTTGCATCACAGGTAGGACTTATCTGTTCATGCTGACACAGACAACAACAGAGCTTTGACACTCGTCTTGGGCGGATGGGTTTGAACCGTCACCGGCAAAAATGTAAAAACAATATCTAAAAAATCATTAAAAAATAACTCTTTTTTTTAATCTAAAAAATCACAAAAGAAAATCCCACATTCCAACACTTCCTGAAAACAAAGAAAATCCAATTACTATTCGGAATGTTGACACTGAACTTCCAGGACTAAAAAGGTTAACGTGACCTGAATACACATCCATGAGACCATAAGCTACACCTTGAGCGTTAAAACCACACGTCATTTTCGAAGTTATAATACTCTCGAACATTCCTGAGGCAACTTGAAAGCCGGTCACGCACGCGCGGCCTCCCCCCTCCCCATCATCGAGGCAGCCCAGCAAACACGCAACGTCAGGGAGACGTTCAGATCATGTCTTAATAACGTCCGTCGGTCCTGAACCCCGTTTGTACGTCTGCTGGACCCCTCAATATTCACACGTCTGGCTTGGACCCCTCTAAGACGTCTGTGGACGTGCAGAACAGGTTCTAAATCTGAACGTCTAAAATAAACTTTCATTCTGGCTCCTAATTGGATGTCTTTGGACGTCCGAAAAAGACAAAAAAGACGTCTAAAAGACATCTTCTAGACGTGTCTTTGCTCAGTGGGAGTGGCACACTTCACTCAACAGTCTCGTGCCTCGGCTGAGACACATGCGCACACGCGCGGCCCCGTCAAAAAAAGTCCCTTGGATGTGAACGAGATATGAGACTCGCCCGGGTTCGTTTGACAGTCTCGCTTTGAAATGTAGCCAGGCGAGCGCACTCAAGCCAACAAAACACGCTCAACACGGAACCATGGACATTCTCAGATAATTCACCGTTGTGCCTTGTTGTGGGGCATTAAAGGGAAGTATTTGGGTCCGTTTTTAATGACAAGTCTTATCAAAGTCGCAAGGTGTGTTTATGTTCAGAAACTGGGATTACCAAGAGTCTTGAGTTTCCCAAACGCTTTCGGTGGTCTGAAGACTTTCCAGGCGCAGGAATGGCCACTGCAAGGCTGGACTACATCGCTCCATGGTGGACTTATTGGCTGCACAATTTTCCTCACATGAACCTGACTTTCTTGTCCGTTGACAACACTTTCAGACCGGAGGATGCGAATTATCAGCAGGTAGGCTAGTAGGCTATTCTTGGGGCGATGCGTAACTCGCACCGGTGATAGGAGAACAAAGTAAACTATTCAGCAAGTGTTTTTTTTAGGAACATTGATTATTCAGTATGGAATCCATGCCTTTTAAATTTCCATTTCCAATTTCCCATTTGTGTATAAAAGAACTCCGCTTACGCGCTTTCGTAAATGCTCTCTCTCTCTCTCTCTCTCTCTCTCTCTCTCTCTCTCTCTCTCTCTCTCACGGACACACACACACACACAAACACACACACACACACACACACACACACACACACTCACACTCGAAGTTCACACAGATAGACTGTTACTCCTTGAGCACTATGTTGTCATGTGCCTCGCTGTTCTTTGAAGCAGAGCAATTAGAAGTGAAAACATCACACAAGTAGTTCTCTCATGTTCATGTAACTGGCCCTTTTAACACTTTTAGCTTTAGGACGTGGTCTCCGGGTGAATGCTTGTGCTGTTCAGCTTTCACATGTCTGTAAGGATTTTAACGGAACCACTTTGCCTGTGGTTCCGTTAGGTGGTTTCTTGGAGAGGGTTCCAGACTACTCCTGCTGCTAACACTATTGTTTTCTTGTAACCACTAAAGTAGCCTAGATTCTTGAATTCTGGTGTGTGTGTGTGTGTTTGTGTGTGTGTGTGTGTGTGTGTGTGTGTGTAGTATTTGTCTCAGGCACTGTGTATCACGGAGGGGTTAAATGTCAAGGGCCTTTGTGAACGGAGATCCAGTACAGAGAAGCGAAGTTTTCTCAGAACTGATTCGCGTCCTCTCCCCATGTGCGAAAGTCCAGCTAGGTCATTGAACCGTGGCCTCGTCACACAGACTCCCAGCTGAACCGCAGTGAGAGGAGCTAACGCTGTCTCTAGTGGTAGAGGAGTTGACCCCTGCCTGTAGCACAGCTGAAAGTAGCTCCCGCTGAACAGCCTTGAACACAGAGCTGGAGAGACAAATACCCTTATCTGGGCCGCTCCTCCGATCAGATCAGCTGGAGTTCACACTTCCTCCTCCTCAGATGGCACCAGAATACAGTCCTTGTTCCTCATTGTGGACGCAGTGGGGCGCCCCGGTAGCTCAATGGGTTGGAGAGCGTACCACATAAAGGCTAGTCCTTACCGCGGTTCGAATCCGGCCCACACCCTTTGCTGCATGTCTTCCTCTCTGTCTCTTTCTCTCTCCCACCTTTCCGGTCTGTCCGTATACAGTCCTGTCCTACTAAATAGGGCTGCACAATTAATCGTGAATTAATCGAAATCGCGATTATGACCTCCGCGACTAACTAATCGCAAAAGGCCACAATTAATGTCATTAATCATTTTGCTTTGAATTGAGTGTGCTATGACTAGGACGAATCACAGGCACTTATGCTGTCTGACCAATCACATGCGTTCCCACTGAGTGCATTGTGTGCAGCAATTTCACTGACAGACAGACAGACAGACAGATAGCAGTAGGTCAAGATAAGTGTCACAAGAGTACCCGCAGCCGTGAGTAGTGAAAAAATGAGCGAAAACGAGGTCAGCGAGTTAGTAGCAAGAAAGGGATCAACGTCCGTGATTTGGGAGCATTTTGGTTATTATATATGAATATTATATGTTATTAATCACAATTACCATTTTGAAGAAAATAATCGCAGTTATTATGTTTTGTCATAATCGTGCAGCCCTACTAATAAAGCAGAAATGCCCTAAAAAAACAAACAATCTCATTGCGGAAGCAATAGTGAATATAATAAGCTGTAAATCAATGAGCAGAACCAAGGAGGGCACTCACACACACACACACACACACACACACACACACACACACACACACACACACACACACACACACACACACACACACACGCAGACAACTTAGAGGGCCTTTGCTACTATTCTCTTCCATTGGAATGACTTTTCAGAATGGAGGACTCACTTTCTTCCTCTCTTTCCTCTTCTTTCATTCACTTGTCCTTCTTTAATTTTCCTTACCTGTTTATTCTCTCTCTCTCCCCCCACCTATATCTCTCTCCTTCTCACACACACACACACACACACACACACACACACACACACACACACACACACACACACACACACACACACACACACACTCCCTCCCTCTCTTTCTCTCTCTTCCTCTCTCAACAGTGCATTGTCTCTCGCCCGGATCATAAATGTATTATACTGTAGGTCAGCTGTCAGTGGAAAGTAAAAGGCTTACATGTCTAATTAAGAAATCATGGAGTGGAAAATTAAAATAAGACTGGTGAGAGTGTGTGGAAGAGTTGGGAAGTGATTGAGTTGAGCATCAGTGACACAGGACTGAGACAATGACAGACCCTTCACAAGGGTACAGTTAATTACACGAGTTGTTGAATGAATGATTCAATTCATCCACAATTTTTGACGAGATTTGAAGTGATCACATTATTCGTTTTAATGATTACTACAAAGTATAGATATCACGATAGTATTGTTATTGTTATATATTTTGCCATGATTATCGTGTGTGTGTGTGTGTGTATATCTGTGTATACTGTAGAAAGTAGATTTAGGAGAGTGCATAGGTGTTTTGATTGGTTCTAGTCATTTGCTACTACAGCCATAATACAAATGTATTTTGGCAGACCATAGGACGACTGTATTGTGTTCCAAATGTGTTTGCTTCATGCCACTTCAAAATAAAACAATAATAAACAATAATGCAGAAACGTGGAGGACATTTTCTTCAAATGGAGTGGGGGTGTTTGTGTGTGTGATGTGCGTGCGTAATAATTACGCAAGCACGCACGCACACCACACACACACACAGACACCCCCCCCCCCACACACACACACACCTACGTGACCTTACTGAGACAGCTTTGTTACAATGTTTGTCACATTACGTTTGCCATTAGAGAAAGGTCACAGGCTGGTGCGTGAGAACAGAAGGTCATGCTGTAATAAGTTATGGTCGACTCCATTTGAAGAAAATGTCCTATCACCTATCTGCATTATGTCTAATTTGTTTTATTTTGAAGTGGCATGAAGCAAATACATTTGGAACACAATACAGTCGTCCTATGGTCTGTCAAAATACATTTGTATTATGGCTGTAGTAGCAAATGACTAGTAGAACCAATCAAAACACCTATGCACCTAAAACACCTAAATTTACTTTCTACAGTATACAGAACTGTCTCATTTGTTTTATTTTGAAGTGGCATGAAGCAAATACATGAACAGTACTGTTATGAACAGTAACCCAAACAAGAGAACGCCCCCCCCCCCCCCCCCCCCCCCGTGGGCTCTGGCAGTAATCTGGGAGTCACAAGACTGTTTAGAAACTCGTAGTACTCGTAAAACCTCCGATCATTTTTGTTCAGCCCGGAGTCTCAAGACGTAACCATGGCAACGCGCGCAGTTCAGGGGCCCCGGAGGAGAGAGCGCGCTCCCGAAACACCAGCTTCAGCCCTCCACACACACACACACACACACACACACACACACACACACACACACACACACACACACACACACACAGCCCCTCCCTCTCTACTTCCCTCTCCTCTCTTCTCTCTCCTTCCTCCATCTCCACCTCCCTCCATCCGCGTATCCCTCCTTCCCTCCATCTCTCTCCCTCCCTCTCTCTCCAGCGCTTCCCGACAGCCAAAGGCGCTCTCTCTCTCTCTCTCTCTCTCTCTCTCTCTCTCTCCCATTGTTCCTCCCTCCCCGACGGCCCGTACATATCTCCACATCTCCCCGCCACAGGCCTCTAGAACGCGGCTTGTGACCAGACCCAACTCCACACAAAGGCATGAAGGGGCTCATATCCCGGCGCCATATTCATAACGAGCACAGTCGGCTCTTTCAGCCGGGCGGCGTGTAGGCGATCCGTGTTTTTTCGTGTTAACGGATTTCCTTTCTCCTGTCCCCCCCCCCCCTCTGTCCCCATCCCCCCCCCCCCCCCCCCCCCCCTCTGTCTCCATCCGGCCCCCCGGGCCCGGCCCAGTCGCTGGTCCTGCTGTCGTGCGTGGCGCCGTTGGGCCTGGCGGTCAGTCTGCTCCTGCTGGCCGTCTACCTGGGCTGCCTGTGCTGCTGCCGCCGCGAGGAGGAGGAGGACAGCAAGAGGCCCGAGGCCTGCTGCGTCACCTGGGCCGCCGTCGTCACCGGCCTGGTCATCTGGTGAGTAGGACCACGCCCCCCACCATCCCTCCACCCCCCTCCTCCTCCCCCAACACCTCCTCCAAACACGATTACGTAGTCGAGCCTCGATGACCGGGGCCCTCATCTTCGGTCACTATCTCCGCTAGGGCTGGGTATCGATTTGAATTTCAAGAATCGATTCGGTTCCGATTCACAAGGTTCAGAATCGATTATCTCGATTCGATTCAATATCGATTCGGTTGGTGTTACTAAAACCTGTTTTTTTTTAGCTGTAACCTTAATTACATGACTGCCAAGTTACGCAACACATCAATACTACGGCTGGGTATCGATACTGATTTCCAAAAATGAATGAATGAATGAATCATTGAATGAATTATAGGAATGAACTATTCATTCCTTCATTTATTCATTCATTCATTAAATAAAAGATCGATTTTGGGATTCATGAATCGATTCTGAATCATTTGATTCAGAATCAATGAATCATTTTTTTTAAACCCAGCCCTAATCACCGGTCACTCTCTCTGGTCGCTAACCCTCTCTGGGTTTCTGGATCCTGTCTCCGGTCAGTCTCCCGCGAGCCTGTTGTTCCCAGGCCCCCGGGGTGGACAGTGTGTGTCTAGGATTAGCGGAGGTTATCGGAAAGAGCGTGATTTGATTTGAGGAGCAGAGCCTGATGGATTCTCTGGAGTCACTCCCAATGGTGTTAAGATAAAGACAAGCTCTGTCCATCAACACACACGGCGTGTGTGTGTGTGTGTCTGTCATCAACACACGCGGCTCAAATAAACACTCGCAGTGTGACCTGACCTGTGTGTGTGTGTGTGTGTGTGTGTGTGTGTGTGAGTGTGTTTGTTTAGCTAGACCCACAAAGAAATAACAATTGAACTTAGTCATTTTATGAATAGAACTTTAACAATAGAACAAAAGCAAACCAGTCTCTCTTCCTGCAGCAGAGATGGGAAGTGTGTTTCTGGATGTTTTGGATAAGGAAGAACACGCTAACAGACACCCCTCTCATGTCCAATGATAAAAAAGAGCGAACAAAATTTAAATCTGACCTGAGGTTTCAAATTTTAAAAAGATATGACTTGATTAAGATACGACTAGTCACATGGTACGTGAAATAACAGCCAATAACGCGTTTCCATGGTCATTATTTTGTAGTTAGTTAGCAAACGTAATAGATCAGGCGGTTCAGAGTAAACCCAATTCGGACCGCAACCATTTGTACCGTCCATCGCCATCCAATCCGACGGCGAGTTCTAGCAATCAAACGCACCTGGATTTATCCAACCCATATCATCAAAGCTACGGGTTGGATAGTCCGTTCTCTCTCCCGGTGCACGCGAAACCAGGCGGTCAGTGATGCAACCGGATCAGACAACAGGGATGGAAAAAGAAGGCGAGAGCCGAGCTGACCCACACCCTATAGTTTTCCGAACGCTCATGATAAAGAACAAATGATTCCATCTGCTAAGTGTTTGATTGAGTTTGAGGATGGGTTCAGCTTTATCTTGTGACAGTCATCTAAGTGCTGGCTCTTGATTGGGTTAGGTTGCTGTTAACATTCCAGGGCTTTACACAAGGCCAGTTGTAGTGTTAAGCACTGCAGCGTGATGCTGCTTAACGAAGGAGACCTGTTAACCCTTCACCGGCTGGACAGTTCTCTCTCGGTCATTGTCTCTCGCTCTCGCTCTCTCTCTCTCTCTCTCTCTCTCTCTCTCTCTCTGAGTTTAATGAGAGTTATATATTCTTAATTTAAAACAAGCTCACTGTATTGAGCACACTGCTTCTAATTAGGAAATCAAATAGTCAACCTTTTAATCATGTAATCAATAAATTCAATTCAAAGTGGATGTGGATGTGTACAGTAATATGGAGTATAACTGAAACTCCCAATCGTAACCTTTCATGTACTGTACTAGTACTTTCTGATATACATGTACTATACTAGTACTTTCTGATATACATGTACTAGTACTTTCTGATATAGTGTACTAGTACTTTCTGAATATACATGTATTATACTAGTACTTTCTGATATACATGTACTATACTAGTACTTTCTGATATACATGTACTAGTACTTTCTGATATAGTGTACTAGTACTTTCTGAATATACATTTATTATACTAGTACTTTCTGATATACATGTACTATACTAGTACTTTCTGATATACATGTACTAGTACTTTCTGATATAGTGTACTAGTACTTTCTGAATATACATTTATTATACTAGTACTTTCTGATATACATGTACTATACTAGTACTTTTTGATATACATGTACTAGTACTTTCTGATATAGTGTACTAGTACTTTCTGAATATACATGTAGGCCTATTATACTAGTACTTTCTGATATACATGTACTATACTAGTACTTTCTGATATACATGTACTAGTACTTTCTGATATAGTGTACTAGTATTTTCTGAATATACATGTATTATACTAGTACTTTCTGATATACATGTACTATACTAGTACTTTCTGATATACATGTACTAGTACTTTCTGATATAGTGTACTAGTACTTTCTGAATATACATGTACTATACTAGTACTTTCGGATAAACATGTACTATACTAGTACTTTCTGATATACATGTACTAGTACTTTCTGATATAGTGTACTAGTACTTTCTGATTTACATGTACTATACTAGTACTTTCTGATATACATGTACTAGTACTTTCTGATACACTGACTGTACTAGTCCTTGTTTTCTTTTTAACCAGTGTAGTTAGTAAGTATCCTTGAGAACCAGTGGTTCTGGAGCCTAGTGGCCCATAGGGCAGAAGCCTATAGAACCCATAGGGCAGAAGCCTATAGAACCCATAGGGCAGAAGCCTATAGAACCCATAGGGCAGGAGCCTATAGAACCCATAGGGCAGGAGCCTATAGAACCCATAGGGCAGGAGCCTATAGAACCCATAGGGCAGGAGCCTATCTCCTGATTCCTTAGCGTGAGGCAGCTTGATGTGCAAGGACACCCCCTGGACATGACGCTAGTATGTCTCAGGTATTGATGTATTTATGGATTTTTCAGTGAAAACAAGGCACAATACAAGCAACTATCTGCAACACATAAGGCAATGCATTACAGGAGGCATAAGGCAAAACAAGGCAAACAAAAGCAAATACAGTACTCATATACATTACACTTACAGTATACACTTATATATAGTACACATACAGCACATATAAATATATATGCAGTTTTAGTATATAATCTGTTCAACCCATGACCACCATAGACTGGTGTCCCCACCTGTTGGTGACCAGTATATAACTTGATAGCGATACCCTGATAGCGTATAACTTCAGCGATACCCTGCTGATTATGGAACTGATACAGACAGCTGACTGAAAGGGTTAACGCGGAGTTTAGCCTTCACCTGTGCAACGACAGCACATGATTCACTGTGGGGATGATGTGGGTGCGTACCGTACCGTACTGTACTGCATGCATATGTGTGTGTGTGTGTGTGTGTGTGCATTACTGTAATGTTATAACTGAATGACCCTATTAGGGGTAAAGGAGGCCCAGCTGCAGCTCTGGAATCTAGCCAGTTAACCCCTCCCCCCTCTCTCCCCACCCCTCCCACCTCCCCCCTCTCCCTGGCCCGGGCAGATCTTTTTATTTAGTTATTTTTAACTTCGTTTTTGGCCCGGGCAGATCTAATGGACACCAGCAGCGCCTGCACTCTTAACACAGCTTCCGGGGAGAAGGCCAAGATACAGTCAATTAAGCATCAAACAAACCTGCGAAAGGCCTCATCCAGCCAGCTTCTGGTTGCTCTAACCTCCTGTACCCTGCAAGAACAGACACCTCCCACCACGGTTCCTTTAAGAACAGACACCTCCCACCACGGTTCCTTTAAGAACAGACACCTCCCACCACGGTTCCTTTAAGAACAGACACCTCCCACCACGGTTCCTTTAAGAACAGACACCTCCCACCACGGTTCCTTTAAGAACAGACACCTTCCACCATGGTTCCTTTAAGAACAGACACCTTCCACCATGGTTCCTTTAAGAACAGACACCTTCCACCACGGTTCCTTTAAGAACAGACACTGACGCTCCCACCATGGTTCCTTTAAGAACAGACACCCAAGCTCCCACCACGGTTCCTTTAAGAACAGACACCTCCCACCACGGTTCCTTTAAGAACAGACACCTCCCACCACGGTTCCTTTAAGAACAGACACCTCCCACAAGGTTCCTTTAAGAACAGACACCTCCCACCACGGTTCCTTTAAGAACAGACACCTCCCACCACGGTTCCTTTAAGAACAGACACCTCCCACCATGGTTCCTTTAAGAACAGACACCTCCCAC
The DNA here is from genome assembly GCF_949987555.1 of Borostomias antarcticus. NCBI lineage: Eukaryota > Metazoa > Chordata > Actinopteri > Stomiiformes > Stomiidae > Borostomias > Borostomias antarcticus. The sequence continues at coordinate 31,774,864 of NC_140238.1, read as the reverse complement.
CATGGTTCCTTTAAGAACAGACACCTCCCACCACGGTTCCTTTAAGAACAGACACTGACGCTCCCGCCATGGTTCCTTTAAGAACAGACACTGACGCTCCCGCCATGGTTCCTTTAAGAACAGACACCCAAGCTCCCACCACGGTTCCTTTAAGAACAGACACCTTCCACCACGGTTCCTTTAAGAACAGACACTGACGCTCCCGCCATGGTTCCTTTAAGAACAGACACTGACGCTCCCGCCATGGTTCCTTTAAGAACAGACACCCAAGCTCCCACCATGGTTAATTTAAGAGGCGGATTTCTGTTTCATGATTTGATTCGACCCTTTTTGCATTTGTGATCCTGGACTGTAAAATGAAATGAGCAGGAAGGAAGCCGTCTGGGGAGGAAGTAGAGGAGAGGAGAGAGAGAGAGAGAGAGAGAGAGAGAGGAGAGAGAGAGAGGAGAGAGGAGAGGAGGAGGAGGAGAGAGAGAGAGAGGAGAGGAGAGAGGAGAGAGAGAGAGGAGAGGAGAGAGGAGAGAGAGAGAGGAGAGGGAGAGAGAGGGAGAGAGAGGGGGAGAGAGGAGAGGGAGAGAGAGAGGAGGAGAGAGAGAGGAGAGGAGGAGAGAGAGGAGAGGAGGAGAGAGGAGAGGAGAGAGAGAGAGGAGAGAGAGACCCCCTGTCTCCCTCAGGCTCCGAGGGGAGAAGCAGGTGTGGACAAGATAAAATTGGTGAGATCCGTCATGGTTATGAGGTTATAGACATGCGCGCGCACACACACACACACACACACACACACACACACACACACACACACACACACACACACACACACACACACACACACACACACACACACACACACACCGGATGTGTACCGTCATGGAAGCCCCCTCGCCACCTCCTACTCCCAGCATGCCTGATCTGTCCATCTGGCTGCCTGTGTAGCAGGATGTCCTATCTTAAGCACGTGGTCTGTTGTGGAGCTCTTTTATATTCGGGGTGTTGTTGATCATTTTCACCTTGTGATTCATGGTACGAAAGAGGAAGTGCATCACCTTCTTCCACGAGACCACATGACTTATAATAATCCAGTGTGGGTGGGGATCAGAGATCTGCTCCATCCTGTTCGCTCTGTCCTGCTGTGCTCTGCTCTCTCCTGCTCTGCTCTCTCCTGCTCTGTTCTGCTCTGCTCTCTCCTGCTCTGTTCTCTCCTGCTCTGTTCTCTCCTGCTCTTCTCTTCTCTGTTCTGCTCTCTCCTGCTCTGTTCTCTCCTGCTCTTCTCTTCTCTGTTCTGCTCTGCTCTCTCCTGCACTGCTCTCTCCTGCTCTGTTCTGTTCTGTTCTGCTCTTCTCTTCTCTGTTCTGTTCTGTTCTGTTCTGTTCTGCTCTCTCCTGCTCTGTCCTGCTCTCTCCTGCTCTGCTCTCTCCTTCTCTGCTCTGCTCTGTTCTGCTCTCTCCTGCTCTATTCTGCTCTGTTCTGCTCTCTCCTGCTCTGCTCTGTTCTCTCCTGCTCTGCTCTCTCCTGCTCTGTCCTGCTCTCTCCTGCTCTGCTCTGCTCTGCTCTCTCCTTCTCTGCTCTGCTCTGTTCTGCTCTCTCCTGCTCTATTCTGCTCTGTTCTGCTCTCTCCTGCTCTGCTCTGCTCTCTCCTGCTCTGCTCTGTTCTCTCCTGCTCTGTTCTGCTCTCTCCTGCTCTGTTCTGCTCTCTCCTGCTCTGCTCTCTCCTGCTCTGTTCTGCTCTCTCCTGCTCTGCTCTCTCCTGTTCTGCTCTGCTCTCTCCTGCTCTGTTCTGTTCTCTCCTGCTCTGCTCTGCTCTCTCCTGCTCTGCTCTGTTCTGCATTGTTCTTCTCTGTCCTCTTCTGTTCTGCTCTCTCCTGCTCTGCTCTGCTCTCTCCTGTTCTGCTCTGCTCTCTCCTGCTCTGTTCTGTTCTCTCCTGCTCTGCTCTGCTCTCTCCTGCTCTGTTCTGCTCTCTCCTGCTCTCTCCTGCTCTGTTCTGTTCTCTCCTGCTCTGTTCTGTTCTCTCCTGCTCTGCTCTGCTCTCTCCTGCTCTGTTCTGCTCTCTCCTGCTCTGCTCTGCTCTCTCCTGCTCTGTTCTGCTCTCTCCTGCTCTGCTCTGCTCTCTCCTGCTCTGTTCTGTTCTTTCCTGCTCTGTTCTGCTCTCTCCTGCTCTGCTCTGCTCTCTCCTGCTCTGTTCTGTTCTCTCCTGCTCTGCTCTGCTCTCTCCTGCTCTGCTCTGTCAGATCAGATCAGTTTCTTAGTTTTTTACAGTGTTCAGTCACAGTGAAATGCTGCTGCCGGCTCCAAGATGAGCTCATTACAGATAAACTACTGTACAATACACAATTTACAAATCACACAAAAGACACTGGTGTCCTATACCACGTTAAAATGACGTCTATGCGCCGTCTCATCGACGTGGGTCAAGAAACCGACGTCAGAAAAACGTTCATTTCAGCCCCTCCATTAGACCCCATAGAGACGTCTATGACCAATGTGGATCAGACGGCTGATAGATGGGCTGCTCTGCTCTCTCCTGGTCTGTCCTACTCAGCTCTACTCTACTCTACTCTACTCTACTCTACTCTACTCTGCTCTACTCTACTCTACTCTACTCTACTCTACTCTACTCTACTCTACTCTACTCTACTCTACTCTGTTCTGCTCTACTCTAATCTACTCTACTGTACTCTGTCCTACTCTACTCTACTCTACTCTACTCTACTCTACTCAGCTCTACTCAGCTCTACTCTACTCTACTCTACTCAGCTCTACTCTACTCTAATCTACTCTACTGTACTCTGTCTGTCCTACTCTACTCTACTCTACTCTACTCTACTCTACTCTACTCTACTCTACTCTACTCTACTCTACTCTACTCTACTCTACTCTGTTCTGCTCTGCTCTGCTCTACTCTACTCTACTCTACTCTACTCTACTCTACCCTGCTCTACTCTACTCTGCTCTGCTCTACTCTACTCTACTCTACTCTACTCTACTCTACTCTACTCTGCTCTACCCTGCTCTACTCTACTCTACTCTACTCTGCTCTGCTCTACTCTACTCTACTCTACTCTACTCTACTCTACTCTACTCTACTCTACTCTACTCTACTCTACTCTGCTCTACCCTGCTCTGCTCTGCTCTACTCTGTCCGGCTCTACTCAGCTCTACTCTACTCTACTCTACTCTACTCTGCTCTACCCTACTCTACTCTACTCTGCTCTACCCTACTCTGCTCTACTCTACTCTACTCTACTCTACTCTACTCTACTCTACTCAGCTCTACTCTACTCTACTCTGTTCTGTTCTGCTCTATCCTACTCTACCCTGCTCTGCTCTACTCTGTCCTGCTCTGCTTGACAGTGATCGATGAGGCCCCTCCTTGGGCACAGAGAGCTCCCTAGGAGCTGCCCTGGTCTGCCTGACCTCTGACCTCCACACAGCGTGAGCTCACCACTCTCAGATATGACGGAATTGCACCATCATTCATGTCTGGAGGGTCTTGTCAGTGGTGGACTACAGTCACACGGGGGAATGTGTTGATGATGGCTCCCATTACAGCCCCGGGAATAGGGCAGGGTGTGTGTGTGTGTGTGTGTGTGTGTGTGTGTGTGTGTGTGTGTGTGTGTGTGTGTGTGTGTGTGTGTGTGTGTGTGTGTGTGAGAGAGAGCGAGCGAGCGAGCATGGGTTTGAGAAGAGCAGAATACTGAACTGGGATCCTTTAGACTGCTGTCCCAAAAGAAAACCGATGATATATTTAACTTGAGTGTCATGGGACATGACGGGGTGTGTGTGCGCGCGTGTGTGTGCGTGCGTGCGAGGCTGGGAGAGAGACCGCGGTGAGCCGAGCAGAAGGGAAGGAAGACCAGCTCCGGTAGGTGTTACTGACGGGAGAGGCAGGCGCCATCACACCTCTGAAGCCGCCTCCTGCTCTCCTCTCCTGGCCGCGGTTAGACGGCATATGGCAGCCCTGCAGACGTGGGGGACGCTCGGAGAAACGGGAGGGGACAGGAGAGAGACGGGACAGGGGAGACAGGAGAGAGACGAGACGGGAGGGGACAGGGGAGACAGGAGAGAGACGGGAGGGGACAGGAGAGAGACGGGAGGGGACAGGAGAGAGAGGAGAGAGACGGGAGGGGACAGTAAAGAGACGGGAGAGGACAGGAGAGAGACGGGAGAGGACAGGAGAGAGACGGGAGAGGACAGGGGAGAGACGGGAGGGGACAGGAGAGACGGGAGAGGACAGGAGAGACGGGAGGGGACAGGAGAGAGACGGGAGAGGACAGGAGAGAGACGGGAGGGGACAGGAGAGAGACGGGAGGGGACAGGAGAGAGACGGGAGGGGACAGGAGAGAGACGGGAGGGGACAGGAGAGAGACGGGAGAGAGACGGGAGGGGACAGGAGAGAGACGGGAGAGGACAGGAGAGAGACGGGAGGGGACAGGAGAGACGGGAGGGGACAGGAGAGAGACGGGGGAGGACAGGAGAGAGACGGGAGAGGACAGGAGAGACGGGAGAGAGACGGGAGAGGACAGGAGAGAGACGGGGGAGGACAGGAGAGAGACGGGAGAAGACAGGAGAGAGACGGGAGAGGACAGGAGAGACGGGAGGGGACAGGAGAGAGACGGGAGGGGACAGGAGAGAGACGGGAGAGGACAGGAGAGACGGGAGAGAGACGGGAGAGGACAGGAGAGAGAGGAGAGAGACGGGAGAGGACAGGAGAGACGGGAGAGGACAGGAGAGAGACGGGAGGGGACAGGAGAGAGACGGGAGGGGACAGGAGAGAGACGGAAGAGGACAGGAGAGAGACGGGAGAGAGAGGAGAGAGACGGGAGGGGACAGGAGAGAGACGGGAGGGGACAGGAGAGAGACGGGAGGGGACAGGAGAGAGACGGGAGAGGACAGGAGAGAGACGGGAGGGGACAGGAGAGACAGGAGAGAGACGGGAGAGGACAGGAGAGACGGGAGAGGACAGGAGAGAGACGGGAGGGGACAGGAGAGAGACGGGAGGGGACAGGAGAGACAGGAGAGAGACGGGAGAGGACAGGAGAGACGGGAGAGGACAGGAGAGACGGGAGAGGACAGGAGAGAGACGGGAGAGGACAGGAGAGAGACGGGAGGGGACAGGAGAGAGACGGGAGGGGACAGGAGAGACAGGAGAGAGACGGGAGAGGACAGGAGAGACGGGAGAGGACAGGAGAGACGGGAGAGGACAGGAGAGAGACGGGAGAGGACAGGAGAGAGACGGGAGGGGACAGGAGAGACGGGAGAGGACAGGAGAGAGACGGGAGAGGACAGGGGAGAGACGGGAGAGGACAGGGGAGAGACGGGAGGGGACAGGAGAGACGGGAGAGGACAGGAGAGACGGGAGGGGACAGGAGAGAGACGGGAGAGGACAGGAGAGAGACGGGAGGGGACAGGAGAGAGACGGGAGGGGACAGGAGAGAGACGGGAGGGGACAGGAGAGAGACGGGAGGGGACAGGAGAGAGACGGGAGAGAGACGGGAGGGGACAGGAGAGAGACGGGAGAGGACAGGAGAGAGACGGGAGGGGACAGGAGAGACGGGAGGGGACAGGAGAGAGACGGGGGAGGACAGGAGAGAGACGGGAGAGGACAGGAGAGACGGGAGAGAGACGGGAGAGGACAGGAGAGAGACGGGGGAGGACAGGAGAGAGACGGGAGAAGACAGGAGAGAGACGGGAGAGGACAGGAGAGACGGGAGGGGACAGGAGAGAGACGGGAGGGGACAGGAGAGAGACGGGAGAGGACAGGAGAGACGGGAGAGAGACGGGAGAGGACAGGAGAGAGAGGAGAGAGACGGGAGAGGACAGGAGAGACGGGAGAGGACAGGAGAGAGACGGGAGGGGACAGGAGAGAGACGGGAGGGGACAGGAGAGAGACGGAAGAGGACAGGAGAGAGACGGGAGAGAGAGGAGAGAGACGGGAGGGGACAGGAGAGAGACGGGAGGGGACAGGAGAGAGACGGGAGGGGACAGGAGAGAGACGGGAGAGGACAGGAGAGAGACGGGAGGGGACAGGAGAGACAGGAGAGAGACGGGAGAGGACAGGAGAGACGGGAGAGGACAGGAGAGAGACGGGAGGGGACAGGAGAGAGACGGGAGGGGACAGGAGAGACAGGAGAGAGACGGGAGAGGACAGGAGAGACGGGAGAGGACAGGAGAGACGGGAGAGGACAGGAGAGAGACGGGAGAGGACAGGAGAGAGACGGGAGGGGACAGGAGAGAGACGGGAGGGGACAGGAGAGACAGGAGAGAGACGGGAGAGGACAGGAGAGACGGGAGAGGACAGGAGAGACGGGAGAGGACAGGAGAGAGACGGGAGAGGACAGGAGAGAGACGGGAGGGGACAGGAGAGACGGGAGAGGACAGGAGAGAGACGGGAGAGGACAGGGGAGACAGGAGAGAGACGGGAGAAGACAGGAGAGACGGGAGAGGACAGGAGAGAGACGGGAGAGACGGGAGAGGACAGGAGAGAGACGGGAGGGGACAGGAGAGAGACGGGAGGGGACAGGAGAGACGGGAGAGGACAGGAGAGAGACGGGAGAGGACAGGGGAGACAGGAGAGAGACGGGAGAAGACAGGAGAGACGGGAGAGGACAGGAGAGAGACGGGAGAGACGGGAGAGGACAGGAGAGAGACGGGAGGGGACAGGAGAGACGGGAGAGGACAGGAGAGACGGGAGGGGACAGGAGAGACGGGAGAGGACAGGAGAGAGACGGGAGAAGACAGGAGAGACGGGAGGGGACAGGAGAGACGGGAGAGGACAGGAGAGACGGGAGGGGACAGGAGAGAGACGGGAGAGGACAGGAGAGAGACGGGAGGGGACAGGAGAGAGACGGGAGGGGACAGGAGAGAGACGGGAGGGGACAGGAGAGAGACGGGAGGGGACAGGAGAGAGACGGGAGGGGACAGGAGAGACGGGAGGGGACAGGAGAGAGACGGGGGAGGACAGGAGAGAGACGGGAGAGGACAGGAGAGACGGGAGAGAGACGGGAGAGGACAGGAGAGAGACGGGGGAGGACAGGAGAGAGACGGGAGAAGACAGGAGAGAGACGGGAGAGGACAGGAGAGACGGGAGGAAACAGGAGAGAGACGGGAGGGGACAGGAGAGAGACGGGAGAGGACAGGAGAGACGGGAGAGAGACGGGAGAGGACAGGAGAGAGAGGAGAGAGACGGGAGAGGACAGGAGAGACGGGAGAGGACAGGAGAGAGACGGGAGGGGACAGGAGAGAGACGGGAGGGGACAGGAGAGAGACGGAAGAGGACAGGAGAGAGACGGGAGAGAGAGGAGAGAGACGGGAGGGGACAGGAGAGAGACGGGAGGGGACAGGAGAGAGACGGGAGGGGACAGGAGAGAGACGGGAGAGGACAGGAGAGAGACGGGAGGGGACAGGAGAGACAGGAGAGAGACGGGAGAGGACAGGAGAGAGACGGGAGGGGACAGGAGAGACAGGAGAGAGACGGGAGAGGACAGGAGAGACGGGAGAGGACAGGAGAGACGGGAGAGGACAGGAGAGAGACGGGAGAGGACAGGAGAGAGACGGGAGGGGACAGGAGAGAGACGGGAGGGGACAGGAGAGACAGGAGAGAGACGGGAGAGGACAGGAGAGACGGGAGAGGACAGGAGAGACGGGAGAGGACAGGAGAGAGACGGGAGAGGACAGGAGAGAGACGGGAGGGGACAGGAGAGACGGGAGAGGACAGGAGAGAGACGGGAGAGGACAGGGGAGACAGGAGAGAGACGGGAGAAGACAGGAGAGACGGGAGAGGACAGGAGAGACGGGAGAGGACAGGAGAGAGACGGGAGGGGACAGGAGAGACGGGAGAGGACAGGAGAGACGGGAGGGGACAGGAGAGACGGGAGAGGACAGGAGAGAGACGGGAGAAGACAGGAGAGACGGGAGAGGACAGGAGAGAGACGGGAGAGGACAGGAGAGAGACGGGAGAGGACAGGAGAGAGACGGGAGGAGACGGGAGAGAGACGGGAGAGGACAGGAGAGAGACGGGAGAGGACAGGAGAGGGACGGGAGAGGACAGGAGAGAGACGGGAGAGGACAGGAGAGAGATGGGAGAGGACAGGAGAGAGACGGGAGAGGACAGGAGAGAGACGGGAGGAGACGGGAGAGAGACGGGAGAGGACAGGAGAGAGACGGGAGGGGACAGGAGAGAGACGGGAGGAGACGGGAGAGAGACGGGAGAGAGACGGGAGAGGACAGGAGAGAGAGGGGAGAGGACAGGAGAGAGACGGGAGGGGACAGGAGAGACGGGAGAGACAGGAGAGACGGGAGGGGACAGGAGAGACGGGAGGGGACAGGAGAGAGACGGGAGGGGACAGGAGAGAGACGGGAGGGGACAGGAGAGAGACTGGAGGGGACAGGAGAGGACAGGAGAGAGACGGGAGGGGACAGGAGAGAGACGGGAGGGGACAGGAGAGAGAGGAGAGAGATGGGAGGGGACATTAGAGAGACGGGAGGGGACAGGAGAGAGACGGGAGGGGACAGGAGAGACGGGAGGGGACAGGAGAGAGACGGGAGAGGACAGGAGAGGACAGGAGAGACGGGAGAGGACAGGAGAGAGACGGGAGGGGACAGGAGAGAGACGGGAGAGGACAGGAGAGGACAGGAGAGACGGGAGAGGACAGGAGAGAGACGGGAGGGGACAGGAGAGAGACGGGAGGGGACAGGAGAGAGACGGGAGAGGACAGGAGAGAGACGGGAGGGGACAGGAGAGAGACGGGAGGGGACAGGAGAGAGACGGGAGAGGACAGGAGAGACGGGAGAGGACAGGAGAGACGGGAGAGGACAGGAGAGACGGGAGAGGACAGGAGAGACGGGAGAGGACAGGAGAGAGACGGGAGGGGACAGGAGAGACGGGAGAGGACAGGAGAGATGGGAGAGGACAGGAGAGACGGGAGAGGACAGGAGAGAGACGGGAGAGGACAGGAGAGGACAGGAGGGGACAGGAGAGACGGTAGGGGATAGGAGAGACGGGAGGGGACAGGAGAGAGACGGGAGGGGACAGGAGGGGACAGGAGAGAGACGGGAGGGGACAGGAGAGACAGGAGAGAGATGGGAGGGGACAGGAGAGAGACGGGAGAGGACAGGAGAGACGGGAGAGGACAGGAGAGAGACGGGAGAGGACAGGAGAGACGGGAGAGGACAGGAGAGAGACGGGAGAGGACAGGAGAGACGGGAGGGGACAGGAGAGAGACGGGAGGGGACAGGAGGGGACAGGAGAGAGACGGGAGGGGACAGGAGAGACAGGAGAGAGACGGGAGAGGACAGGAGAGACGGGAGAGGACAGGAGAGAGACGGGAGGGGACAGGAGAGAGACGGGAGGGGACAGGAGAGAGACGGGAGAGGACAGGAGAGACGGGAGAGGACAGGAGAGAGACGGGAGAGGACAGGGGAGAGACGGGAGGGAACAGGAGAGACGGGAGGGGAGAGGAGAGAGACGGGAGAGGACAGGAGAGACGGGAGAGGACAGGAGAGAGACGGGAGAGGACAGGAGAGACGGGAGGGAACAGGAGAGACGGGAGGGGACAGGAGAGACGGGAGAGGACAGGAGAGACGGGAGGGGACAGGAGAGACGGGAGGGGACAGGAGAGACGGGAGGGGACAGGAGAGACGGGAGAGGACAGGAGAGAGACGGGAGGGGACAGGAGAGACGGGAGGGGACAGGAGAGACGGGAGGGGACAGGAGTCAAGTCAAGTCACCTTTATTTGTACAGCACATTTACAACAGCTGCGGCTTAACCAAAATGTTTCACAGGTAATAACACAGAGCAAAAAATACATCTACAGAAGATAAAAAGTAGTACAAAAGTGCAAATACAAACACAAGGGCTCAGATACAAAATAAAAGTGCAGCAAATTACAGAATAAATTAAAAGAGACTAAAATAGCAACAGTTGGATTACCAGGAGGCAGGCTCAACTCAAAGTTCAAAGTCCAGGGAGAAAAGATGGGTCTTTAGCAGGGACTTTCACCATGCTGCCCCCCCCCCCCCCCCCCCCCCCGGCCTCCATGTTGCCCCAACCCGGCTCCGTCGCCAGGGTTCAGTAGAGCGGTTCTGTTGTGGTATTTGTTCTGTTGACATAATGACAGATTGGTACCCCAAAGTGACGGAGGAGAGACTGTCAGGACAGAGAGACTCGAGACCCTGGTTCTGAAGAGGCTTCGGCCCTCAGCTGTTTGGGTGAAGAAGGGTTAGTTTCATGTTTGCTGATGGGAGGCGTTGTCGTCCTCTCTCCCTGGGGCTGGACCATGCCTCACCACACGTAGGAGGCTCGGTGTGCCGGGCTCCCACGTTCAATTTAGGCAGTGTACAGTATTTGACCGTTGCTCGATACAATCTGTGAACGTAAGTATGTGTAAAAAAAACAAAAAAAACAATAATAATTTAGATTTTTTTCTGTTTTCTCAACAGTTCTGCCGTGGGAGTGGGTTTCTATGGAAACAGCCAGACCAACGACGGGGTGTACCAGCTGACTTACTCCCTCTACAATGCCAACCACACGCTGAATGGCATCAACAGCATGGTAAGAGAGGGGCAGAGGCGCCCGGCCCACAGGCCCCCGTAGCCATCACCCTGACGGGTCAGAGCTGAGGGTGGCTGGACACGCTCCCTCAGAAGTAGAGACTCTTAGAGACCGTTTGTGTTGGGACTTCCCCTAGATACAGGATAACACACAGAGATCGCGACTCATCACTGTGGTATGTCGTCTCTCTGTCATTGACGACAGCCGCTTGAGGGACGTCATACTGTAGTGTTCTGTTGTTATTGTTGTTGTTGTCATGGCTAGGGTTGTCAAATTCCAGGAATATTCAGAAGTCGGAAACTTTCCATGGGAATTAACGGGAATAAACTGGGACTTTTGGGGATGGGCCTCCCATCTTCGTCTCCAGGTGTCCTGGTCCTCCATACACCTGCCGATCTCATCAGTGGTCTCCACTCCCGCATCCATCTTGATTATGTCCACAAATGTTTTGGTAGGACATCCTCACGACTTGTGTCCGCGCCATGGAGATGGCTCTCACCAGCTTACTGGCCGGAAGCTCATGGTGTCTATAACAGTGCCCAGCCAGCCTCATTCTCCTTGCTGCTATCTTCCCACTCACCCTTGGCCTCTCTCCGTACAGATCTTCAATACTGACATGCGCGTTGTGACTTATGTCCAGTGCTGCACGTAGCATTCTCGTATAGTATCCGTCTAGCGACCTCTGCAGGGAGTGGCTCAGGGTCCAGCAGCACTCACCCATACAGGAGAACGGCCTCCACGGTGGCGTCGGGGAAGTGGAGCTCGGTTTCACGGGGGAGGTTGGATTTCAGCATGTTGCTCATGCCGTTTAGAGCTCTCCACGTGAGCGCCTTCCTCACTTTAAGTTCTTGCTCCATTGAGTTGACCCAAGAGCCCAAGTATTTGAAGTCCTCAACCTCCTTCAGAGCAGTACCTTCAGCTGTCATTAGGGGGCAGATGTTCTGGAGTGTTATAGGTGATAACCTCAGTTTTCTTGGCGTTCAGTCCAAGACCCACCTTGGCATATTCCTTTTCCACTCTGGTAAGGAGCTTTTGTGTTTGCCTCACGTGGTTAGATATCAGGCTGATGTTGTCGGCGAAGTCCTGGTCTGTAAGGACTACAGGACAGCAGGATACCTTCTCGACCTCCTACAATAGGTGTTACAGTATAGTGAAGCTGAGATCCTCCTCCCTTCCCTTGATTACCTGCCTCAGTGCGTAGTCCAGGGGAAGGGTGGAGGATGTCCACATGTAACACTCCCGCCATGGTGTCAAAATCTTTGTTGTTGCCATCCGGTAGCAAAACCCTTGCCCTTGTGTTCCTTGTGTTCCATGGTCCCTATGGCCTGAAGTTAATTGGTGGGATTACCATAGGCCTTAAGGATTTTCATCATGCCGCCTCTGTGTATTGAGTCAAATGCCTTTTCGAAATAAATCAATCAATCTTCACCACCTCAATGATCCTTTTAGGGCCGAGATCTGAGTTACTGTGGACCTCCCCTCTCGAAAGCCATTCTGGTTGTCTCTCAAGTGCGGGTCGATGGCGCTCTGCAGCCTGTTTAGTATCATGCGGTTGTATTTATACATTTATACAAAGATACAGATCAGGCTGATGCCACTGTAGTTGTCTGGCATTGAGAGATCCCCAGATTTAGGCACTGGGATGACGTTGGAGAGAGACCATATATCAGGCTCATTATTTTTCATTAGGGCAAGGTTGCAGATGTCCAAGATGATGTCATCAAGGTCACAGTTCTTAAAGACCTCTTGGGAATGCCATCTGGCCCAGCACTCTTTCCCTGCTTCAGAGTGGATTTCACCCTGGCAAGCTCTGCAGCTGAAAAGAGGCCATCGTCAATATTGAGATTTTTGAGGATCACAAGTATCTCCTCCTCTTCTTCCACTGTCAGGTGGGTGCTTAGGAGGTTCCTGAAGTGAGTGAACCAAGTGTTCACCCTCTCCTCTGGGCTGTTGCCTGTGACTTGTCCTTCCTTTGTCCACTCATCTCGTTACTGACCTTCCAGGCCACCGTATCGTTGCTCCCCTCGGTCCGCCTCCACCCTGCGCACCTTTACCATCAGCTCCTCCTCTCTGATCTTATCGGAGGTATCGAAGAGCTGTTGTTTCGTCTCATTCCTTATCAACCGGCTCCCCGTAGTCTTCTCTTGGCCAAGACGTCTTTCCTCTTTCCCATGCACCTACAGCCTCCAAATGCCTGGACCTTGGGGAAGCTCTGGTCCTCTCTACTACTGGCACACACTTCCTCGTTGCCTCCACATGTGCTACAAACCGATCGTACATTTGTGCATTAGGACCTTCCTCCACGTCCAGCAGTTGGAAGCGATTTTTCACCTCCACTGTGGATATAGTTTGGAGATCCGGTCTCACTGAGAAAGTCTTCCAGTCATGCCGGGTCTTCAGGTTTGACTTCTGAACCCTCAAGCTCAGCTTCCCCCTCATGGAAACCATTCGCTGGTCTGAGCCAACAGTGCTGAATGTAAGGTTCTGCATTTGTGACTGAGTTCCTCCACTTGTGCCTTACCAGTATGTAGTCTAGCAATCTAAACATACCGGAAGCCCGGTCCTAGAAGGTCCATCTCTTTCCTCTTCTTTTCTGGAACAGGCTGTTAGCAGCCAGTAGCTCATGTTCCTTCAGAAGGGTCGCAAGAAGTTCGGAGTGACCTTCTCCTTTGCGCCTTCCCTCTGGGGCCCACTGCTGCTCCGAGATCCCCTACAGTTTAGGGACCGCAGGGGACCCAGTTACTGTGTGTGACCACGAGAAGGCACTGCAGAAGTCTTGGCGGTAGAGGGGCTGTGTACCAGCAGGAAGAGACTAAGGCCGGATTCATAGTCAACGCAAACTACATAAGCGCAAGCAACGCAAGGCTTCATAAGGCCACGCAAGATCTCGTTGCGTCCTTGCGTGTGTCATGCCGAAATGTGTCACTTGACGCAAGCAATAGTGCAATTCCTTGTGTTTCCACAAAACAAAACACAGAACGCAAGCTCTCGAGTCATGTTGGAGCTTGCGTTCACAACGTAGCTTGCGTTGTTTACGTTGACTATGAATCAGGCCTTACGCACTTGGCTCCTCTTTTCACCCCACAAAGAGCACTGGCTGGCCGCAGCAGCAGAAAGCAGAAAGTAGCAAGCAGAAGGAGCATGCAATATGCACTAACCACAAGCACTACTACTCCAGTATTACTGCACTAACGCATCACACACGCCCTGTGCTGAAACACACACACACACACACACACGAGCCACCAGTCTGATTTCTACTCAGACACATGGATTACACACACATACGCACAATGCCACTAACTCACGTCACATGCACAGCGATATTGATATTATGACAGTGACACCAATCAAACGGTAAATTTGACAAATTACTGTGTATGGTCAGATGAAGAACACACAAGGGAATTTAAAGATATCTTAATTGTTGAGCAGCTCTCCTAATCTTATACACACACACACACACACACACACACACACACACACTTCACTATTGATTTTCTGTAACTTGTGATGCATGCTGGAATAGCTTGTTTGAAACCAAGATCTCCAGAGAAACGAAAAGCTCTTCAGTTGCAGAAAACCAAAGTTATACCGCCTTCTCCCTCCCATCTACATCTGGAGCTGATCAGCATTTAAAGGAGTAGTAAAGGGAAAAATCATGTTTAGCCCTGTTTTAAGGTTACTTATGATCATATACAATGGTTCAGATCAAAACGTTGACAAAACTAGCACTTTTGAGAAAGTTGATAATTGCTCTACCACCGTTTAGGTCATACAATGGATGTGGGTGGGCACTGTGAAAATTCATTAAAAAACATGTTAATCTCTTGATTTCAAAGACAAGAAGCTTACCAAGGGGGTAAATGGTGTCCGTTGGTGTTCTGACATCAAATTCGCCACAAAGTATGAATCCTGTAGGGTTTTATTGATCATTTTATGAAATCCATTGACTTGTATTGACGCAACCGTTGTAGATGTGTAGATCAATCCGCAGACGGGATTCAGGAAGTGGAACTACTTACGGTAGCTATTTTTATTGTTTATGTTGCTAGGCTAGCTAGTTTGCAGACGTTTACACACGTATGTGCTGCGACTAAATAGTTCTATGCTAAAATTTGTTTTTAAAGCCTTTCCAGATGAACTAGAATCTTACTTTATGGCGAATTATATGTCAGAACGCCAACTAACACCTCAGTGTGTTTCTTGTCTTTGAAATTGAGAGTGTAACATGTTTTTTGAATGATTTTTCACGGTGCCCACCCACATCCATTGTATGACCAAAACGTTGGTAGAGCAATTATCAGACTTTCTCAAAAGTGCTAGTTTTGTCAACGCTTTGATCTGAACCATTGTATATGATCATAAGTAACCTTAAAACAGGGCTAAACATGATTTTTCCCTTTACTACTCCTTTAAGTATGCCACGATAAGACATGAGTATGCTGGGTTAGGTCTTCAGCTACCAATTATTTTGGTGAAGTCAGTTTCCTTTAGGTCTTATGGATTTGAAGAGGAGCCTAGTCGAGGCTTCCAGGGTTCTTATTCGGGGCGTGTTTGGCTGCTCTGTGGTGGGAATCCATCCCCCCAGCTGGTGGCGGTTTGGCAGGACCTGCTCATCTCATGCAGAGTAGGCTTGGGTGCAACTCAGTTTGCTAGTCCTGGCCTGCTCAGCTGTCGCTCTGGGCTTTCTCACTGACACGGTCCACTGATTTGAGATCTGTCCTTATCTACCCTTGAGGGGGTTTTCAGTCGGGATTTGACCGAGGAGGGCCTGTGTTGCCGTCTGACGCATGAATAGCACAACAAATGAGGAAGTACACAGATAATGAGGAAGTTTGGAAACTAACTGGGAATTGTGACAGTTTGGGACCTGATGGAAGTAGCTACTGTACGCTCTTCCTCGTAACGGATAATATTCTGACTGCCACAGCAGCAGGGAAGTTTTGTTGAACATGGAACTCAAGCGTTCCGCACAACCAGATATCCATAGACCTTTCATATTCAGGGGGCAAGCTCCGCCCCCCCACCCCTAGTTACTGTTGCTATGCCCCACAAGCTTTGGAGCAAGTTAATAAGATGTCCACTGAACAGCACATACCTGATGATTCTCGCAAGGATTCCTGACAATATTGCTGGATGTTATTTGTCAAATGCCACTACTTTGTCTAAGAGAGTTCTACAGAAAGGCCTAAACTATTTTATCCAAAGACATATTGAGAGGATGAGGAATGAGAGGTGGGGCCCTGATCCTAGATCAGCACTCCTGCTCTGAGACGCTTGATTCATACAGTTCCAGGTCTGTGATTTAAATCAACACTCAATGTGGTCTGTCTTTTCACCCTTGTGAAGCACACGGGGTGCTTGTACTGACAATTCCTCGAAGTGGAACTGCCCTATTTGAAGATTTCCTTGAACTAGTTTAGTAGCGAGTTCTATTTATTTGTCAGCGTCTGTTTACAGGAAGTCGAAACACTGCCACGGTGTTTAATTCCGAACTAATTTCCGTTCCCTAGTATGTTGACTTATATATGATATGTCAACATAACTAGAGGAGAAAATCGGCTTCCTGTGGTCATTATGTTTGCATCAATCATTTCCTACTGTTCCAGTTAATCATGACACCCTCCCCCCACACACACACACACACGTACACACACCAGCATTGGAAGCTTTATACACATGCAAACATACACAGATACTGTGCAAGCATAAACACAGATCCAAACACAAAACACACATATTTACACTGGGCCGCATCTACAGATACACACTTTACTGGCACACAAAGCAGGAAATCCCTCGGACTTTCTCCGACCCCATTTAAACAGCTGACCCCATTAAACTCCATGCATACAGTATTAGTCTGTGAAATAGCTTGTTACCGTAGACACACTACAGTATGCCGCAGGCCTGTGGAGAGAAGGATTTAAGCTGCTGAAGTCCTCAGTGGGATGTCTGGGGCTTTTTCCAGTGTGTGGTTCACTGCTTTTTACACGTTCTCCAGTGAAAAAAGACCTTAAAATTGTCACTTATTGTTTCTGCCGGGGCCCAGTCAACAGTGTGCAGTTTTCCTCGGGCGTGAAAGTGCTTGTTCACCTCATCAGCGAATGCACTTAGATGAGCAGAGGCTGCAGAGGAGACCGGAGTGAGTGCACTTCCCTCCGCCATCTCTTCTCTAAATCACTGACCAGGCTGTCTCTCTTGCTCTCCCGGGACGCCATTAGCATTCCCACTCAACCCTGGGCTGTTTTTGAGATGTACGCACCACGGATGCACCCATGTGAACATTTTGGCCGATACCGATAAAAGATAACCGATAATCGATATTTGGAATTTGGAAAAGCTGATAAATAATCGATTTTCCACATTTGTTTCCTCTCAAAAACAACACACAACAGCAGCTAGAGAGAAATAATTGTTCACATCTGCCCTGTTTTGCACATCGGACCGATACCGATATATTAAAAAATGACTAACATCGGCCGATACCGATATATACAAAAAAATGACTAATATCGGCCGATACCGATATGATCGCCGATATATCGTGCATCCCTAATACGCACTCTCGCGTACACGGTCGTCATCACAGCTGTCACCAAACCCTCGTTGACCGCCTCCCCCTTCGTCCCCTGGCCTAGGTGGGGAGCTCCCTCGGCACCATGCAGACGGGGATGAAGCAGCACCTCGCCCGATTGGACGAGATCTTCGCCGCCAGGGAGGACTATGTCCAGTCCCTTCGCTTCATGCAGCAGATGGCCAACAACGTGATCAGGCAGCTGACCAACCTGCCGGACCTCAGCAGGGCCAAGGTGGACCTGGCGGCCATCGCCGACCAGACCGGAAGCATCGAATACTACAGGTGAATGCTCGCTTCGTCCTCTCACACACACACACACACACACACACACACACACACACACACACACACACACAGACACACACACACACACACACAGACACACACACACAGACACACACACACACACACAGACACACACACACACACACACAGACACACACACACACAGGCTTTGTGGAGCCGTTCTGGTGGGTGTCGGCCTTCCTCTGCACCGCTGACTGGAAGAGCTATTCTTACCAAGCGATACATAAAGACATCTGATACGAAGCCCACTATTGTTCAACTCGACCCTGCTCAGTGTCACGCCCGCGAGGCTCCTCACGCACAAGATATTAACATCCACGGCCGAACCACGACCCTGCTGACCGCTAAGAAGCCCCCTCACCCGAACCACGACCCTGCTGACCGCTAAGAAGCCCCCTCGCCCACAGAGATACCACGACACGCTGTGACAGCCGTTAGCCCCGGGGTATCTCGCTGTGTCCAGTCGACACGTGAACTCCATTCGGATTCGTCGAACGCAGTGTTGTAGTTATTCATCACAGGGGGGTGGGGTAGAGGGGGAGGTTTCGGGGGGCGGCGCCAACTGTTACTATCTCTGTCATGACCGCTCGCATCACCGTCAACGACCCATAACCGACCGTCACGTCAAGTACGCCCGGCTCCGCGCTGTAGACTCTCGGCCTCAAACGCCCGTTCCCCCGGCCCGCTACGGAACCCGACACCGCTCGCCCCCGGCGCCGATTGGGTTTCCCGATCGGACCCCGTCGCGGGGCTACGAAGCCAACGGAGTCGGCGGAGGCGGAGTGTATCGATGAAGAGCTAGCGTTTCAACCGGGCCCCGGGTTATTGAGCGGGAAAAAATCAGGCTACTTCTCTCCTTTCCTCTCGTCTTCTCCCCCCCCCCCCCCCCCCCCCCACGCATCGAAGTTCATCAGATCACATTTAGCCGCCTCAGTTCTTACTAATCTAATCGTAGTCTCTCTCTCTCCCACCACTCTCTTCTATAAAGATGCGGTCACTCCAGACTCTCATGGTCTAATGTTACAATACAGATAAGTAGGCTGGGGTTTTTCCATCACTACTATTCATCGTGCCGTGAATTCCCCTAACTGACCGACAAGACGATTATTTCACAGTGGACGTTCGAGGTTTGGCCTGTCCCTGTTTGGTGGTCAATTCTAGTTCGTATTAGTAATAATAACGGTGGTTTTAGACATGGTACAACAGTAGCACCTGCTCCCACGGGTGTGTGTGTCAAAAGCCATGTATGTTACAGACAAGGACCTGGGTAGGATGGGCCGTTCCTGTGGAAGACGCTTTGGCACATTAAATATTCATGTCTGTGTATTTGTCCTGTTTAATTATTGAGCAGATGGGGTCTATAAGAGACCAAAACACACGACACTCACACAAACACACAGATGCGCGAACGCATGCACGCTAACACACACACACACACACACACATGATGATGATAGTTTGGTGGGAGGTTGATCTCTGTGTTCTGCCCCGACTGCAGATGGCTGAGCTACCTGCTGCTGCTGATCCTGGACCTGGTCATCTGCCTGGTCACATGTCTGGGGATGGCGAAGCAGTCACGATGGATCCTCATCATGTAAGATGCGTGTGTGTGTGTGTGTGTGTGTGTGTGATGTTTGTGTGTGCGTGTGTGTGTGTGTGTGTGTGTCTGTCAAGGAATCAAACCCGTTTTTAATGATAAATGATTTAATGATTAACAATAAATGTAATCAAATTTTATCGAGGTTTATCATTATATCACGGTTATCGTTCGTTACATCCCTACGCTGCAGGAAACAAAGAAGTGGTTTTGATTGCAGACTTATAAACCTCAATCTGTCGAATAAAAAATTTAAAAAACTATATTGAACTATATTGAACTTGGTTTTGTGTTTTATATGTGTGGGATTTATTCAGTTTTAGAAAATCATCAACGTTAATACTAAACACGAAACGAAGCGTTTTTGTGCAGTGAATTTAAACATGGCGCCTTTGAAATAAAACGTTGTCTGTAGGCTCCCTAATCAGCCAATCAGAAATGTTCAACGTTTCCTCCCCACCCACAAAGTAAGCTGGGGCTTTTTTGGGGGGGGTATAAAGTCCCCACCCGCCCGTATACCCCGGCCCCTTTGGGGTGAACACGGCAAGTTACCCCCGAAGGTTCATACTGTAACGCATTGTCATACGCACTGTACATGTAGCTCTCCTCCCAATACCCATCACCCCCCTCTCCCAGTACCCATAACCCCCCTCTCCCAGTACCCATCACCCCCCTTTCCCAGTACCCATCACCCCCCTCTCCCAGTACCCATCACCCCCCTCTCCCAGTACCCATCACCCCCCTCTCCCAGTACCCATAACCCCCCTCTCCCAGTACCCATCACCCCCCTCTCCCAGTACCCATCACCCCCCTCTCCCAGTACCCATAACCCCCCTCTCCCAGTACCCATCACCCCCCTCTCCCAGTACCCATAACCCCCCTCTCCCAGTACCCATCACCCCCCTCTCCCAGTACCCATCACCCCCCTCTCCCAGTACCCATAACCCCCCTCTCCCAGTACCCATAACCCCCCTCTCCCAGTACCCATCACCCCCCTCTCCCAGTACCCATAACCCCCCTCTCCCAGTACCCATAACCCCCCTCTCCCAGTACCCATCACCCCCCTCTCCCAGTACCCATCACCCCACTCTCCCAGTACCCATAACCCCCCTCTCCCAGTACCCATAACCCCCCTCTCCCAGTACCCGTGTTAGAGCTGGATGCTGGAGACATCTGCCCATCTATGGGCTTCACTAATGTCTATTGACTGGCCTGCCAGGATGTGCATCTCCCTTAACTCATTATTAAGAGCCTGTGCACTCTACTTTACTGCAGCTTTTAAGACCATCAAAGGAGGGGATGGGGAAGCGAGGTCCTCTGCTGCTTATCGCGTCCATCAGGGAGCAATTCCTTCTGCTTTCCACCCCGTCTATCTCTCTGTCTCTCATGGCTCTTTCTCCGAGCCTCTAGAGCACTGTGGTTATTTGCAGGGTACGAGGTGTAATGGTCAAAAAAACACTTGTGTCCATTCATAGCCACCTCTGTTGGGGCTATTAACTTGCTTCTGATTGAATCCCGATTTTATGAGGGGAAATTAAATGATGTCGAAGAGCCACCAAACAAGTTAATTCACCTGCGAGTCGTGATCTCATTTGAAGTATTATCTCTGGACATTTTAATTAATTGTAGCATCACATCGTTTCAATGCAGGACATGAGGTCATGCGCCTCAGCTCTAATCAGCTGACACGCCCACTGACCAATCAGCTTTTTCCAGGCTTTCAGTGTCTATCTAAACGACTTCCCACCACACTGCTCTTTGCTAGCGTACATTAATGCTGCGTATTCACCGCCACTTTGCTGCCGAGCCTTCCTCGACCTCCGCGACCTCTCCCCCTCTGGTTCAGTGCCTTATCACGACTCCTACTGTAGCTTAACCTGACCCGGTCTCTTATTTATTTTCCATTGTTTCGCCCTTGTCTTAAGATTTATGTGCCTTGTTCTTTTTCCCTCTTTTATTGTATGCCCTTGTTGTCTGTCGCGCTCATCTCTGTGTGTCTATTGTACTGCCTCCATGTCTTACCTTTGTCCCGCTCTGTGTCCCCTTGTTTGTTTGTTGTCGTTGTTTTTGTAGCATCCTGTTTGGTGTAGCATGCCGCTTAGCTAATACAGTGAAGCATTTAGAGCGGAGCCGTCAGCGCCAAACTTAAAGGGGTAGTGCGCTGTTTTGGACGTTAAGCCCTATTTGTGGTCTGTCTGCCATGAACCTGAGACATAGTCCATCATTTCACTGATCGTTCCAGTATTGAGCTAGATGCAGTTTTTATGCAGGCTCCCACTGGGCTACAATTGGAAAAACTATGATAAATGTGCTTTTCCGAGACGGGAAGCACAGGGTGTAATCTTACTAGTCTCGGTATGCTCTCCTGTGAAATGTGTCGCAATCCGAATATTTGTAGGTGTTTGGCATGGCTTGCATAGAGTTCTCCATGGGAGCAGTGAAAACAAGCAATGCTTATGTTCAAGTGATGCCAAACATGTAAAAATATTTGGATTGCGATACATTTCACAGGAGAGCATACTGGGACTGATGAGATTACACCCTGTGCTTCCTGTCTCGGAAAAGCACATGAATCATAGTTTTTCCAACACATTTACTTATACCCCATTGACTTCTATTGTAGCCCAGTGAGAGCCTGCATACAAACTGCAGCTAGCTCAATAATGGAACAATCAGTGAAATTATGGTCTCTATGTTACAGGTTCATGGTAGGCAGACCACAAATAGGGCTAAATAACCAAAATAGCTCACTACCCCTTTAACTGTATTCAATTTGTAGCAATAAATGGTAATCAACCTACAGTATGATGTCAGCGTTCCTGAATGAATTACATTTATTGTGTTTTTTTAGAATTATATCTCTATTAGGACTACATTTTCAGATATGTGTACAAAGACGCTTATTCTTCTGACAGATGTATTTGATTAACTCTCTCTCTCCTCTCTCTCTCCCCCCTCTCTCTCCCTCTCTCTCTCTCTCCCTCCCTCTCTCTCTCTTTCTCTCTATCTATCTATCCATCTCTCTGTTTCCTGTGTATCTCCAGGATCATGGTGCTGGGTTTGTTGACTCTGATGCTGAGCTGGGCATCGCTGGGGGCGGGCACTGCTACAGCTGTGGTGAGAGAGTCCGTCTGTCCGTCTGTCCGTCCGTCCGTCCGTCCGTCCGTCCGTCCGTCCGTCTGTCCGTCTGTCCGTCTGTCTGTCTGTCTGTCTGTCTGTCTGTCTGTCTGTCTGTCTGTCTGTCTGTCTGTCTGTCTGTCTGTCCGTCTGTCCGTCCGTCTATCTGTCTGTCTGTCCATCTGTCTGTCTCTCCGTCTGTACCGCAACAGTCCTCTCCTGTACTCAAAGGGCTGTGTGCTCATTACTGCAGGACAATGATAAAAGGCAACCCGTTTAGTTTATTCTGTTGCCCCTGCAGACTAGTGTTAGGGCTAGGGCTGGGTATCCATTCGAATTTCAAGAATCGATTCGATTCCGATTCACAAGGTTCAGAATCGATTATCACGATTCAATTCGATTTGATTCGATTCGATTCAATATCGATTCGGTTAGTGTTACTAAAACCTGTTTTTTTTTTAGCTGTAACCTTAATTACATGACTGCCAAGTTATGCAACACATCAATACTAGGGCTGGGTATCGATACTGATTTCCAAAATGAATTAATGAATGAATCATTGAATGGAAAATGGACTGCACTTATATAGCGCTTTTCCACCTTAGCGGCACTCAAAGCGCTTTACAATGGCCTCTCATTCACACACACATTCACACACCAATGGCGGCAGCTGCCATGCAAGGTGCTAACCTGCTCATTGGCAGCAATTTGGGGTTAGGTGTCTTGCTCAAGGACACTTCGACATGTGGACAGTCAGAGCTGGGATTCAAACCGTTGACCCTTCGATCATTGAACGACCTGCTCTACCAACTGAGCTACAACCGCCCCAATTAATTAACTATTCATTCCTTCATTTATTCATTCATTCATTAAATAAAAGATCGATTTTGGGATTCATGAATCGATTCTGATTCGATGTTCGAATTCAGGGCCTGGAAAGGAGGGACATCTCTGTTTGGAATTCCAACCAGGCCAATCAGCATCCTTAGAATGTGATTTCAAGTGCTGTGATTGGTTAGACGATGAACTAATCGCTGAGGACTCCCTCTTCGCCAACGCCCCATCTTGGAAAACGGCTGTAATGGGAGCCTGTTCAGACTGAATAATGGAATTAAACAAAATGGCGGTTCAGTAGAGTGTCAGGCTACACTGAGTGCACCTTTGAGTGTCTTTGTCTATGTGTGTGTGTGTGTGCGTGTGCGTATGTGTGTGTGTATGTGTGTGTATGTGTGTGTATGCGTGTGTATGCGTGTGTGCGCGTGTGTGCGCGCGTGTGTGTGTGTGCGTGCGTGTGTGCGCGTGTGTGTGTGCGCTTCGTCTTTTTGCTGCTACCATTTTGTTTATTGAACATTTCACAACTTTTAATCAGATGTCTCTAATCCACGGATGGTTTTGATTTAAGTCATACAGACAGCTCAGGGATAAAACCCACCAATGTTATTTGTTTGAAGAGCTCTTAAGCTAACATTACAGTTCAGGTACACCTTTTCTGTGTGTGTGTGTGTGTGTGTGTGTGTGTGTGTGTGTGTGTGTGTGTGTGTGTGTGTGTGTGTGTGTGTGTGTGTGTGTGTGTGTGTGCGTGTCTGTCTGTCTGTCTGTCTGAGCTCCCCTAGAGCTAGCCAGTAAAACTTTCCTAGTTCCAGTCTTCTAGGTTACAGAACCTCGAGACCCATTGTTTATAAAGCAAGCTTGTCTTTGCAGTAATTACACTTCCCAGCAACCCCTGCTCTAACGCTCAAACTGCTGGAGCATGATTCCAGAACGAGGGTAAATTATGCATACGGACCGAGTGAACCGCGGTACGCGGCGGATTTATCAGCTCCCAGAGGCACAGCCGCTGTCAGACGCCATTGTTTATCTTGTTATGTCACCTGGGATCTGCCGCCACATCAGCTCGCCGCGCGCGCGGGTTTGCGTTTGCGTGCACGCCAGTGTGTGTGAGGACAGGGCCCCGGGGAGGCCCCTGCTGTCTCTCCCAAACAAGCCTACTGGGAGCCACTAGCAGCTTGTCAGGAGGCAAAACGCTGTTGTCCCGGAAAATCATTCCACAATCCCATGAATATTTCATGACTTCTCTTTCCAGCGGTCATTGTGAGGACGATCTGGGAGGATGATCTGGTTTTATTTTGTTATACAGCAGAACTAACTTAGTATCAAGCATCCTATAGATAGCTAAGGTACTGTAAGGACACTGGCTTATCTGATGAGAATTGTTGCTAGCTCGCTACGATATCGATAACATCGATGTATGAAAGCTAGCTAGCTAACATTAGGACAGGGGTGTGGTTATCCTCATGTGACACTACAATGAGGAGAATTCTATCCAATATGCACATCGAGGGGTGCTCGGTAAATTAACTGTCATCTGTAGAATAGGATGGAACTCACACACCAATTATAGATGATTCTTTATTTGAGTGACATCGTTTCGATCCGTTTGGATCTTCGTCGTTTAACATGCCTACTTCTCGAAAACTAAAGAATGGACACATTTAATACTGTAATGTCCTATTGTGCAAATGGTATAAAAACCTAGAAAGTGTGACAAACCACCATGTTAATCCTTTAAAGTTGACTCCTTCCTCTCCTCTAATCATTAAAGGCCTAATCCCCTTCGTGAGTGCGTCGCCTCCTTTCCTTCGGTTAACCTAGCGTTGTGATCTCCTGGGAATCTGAGACTCGACACTTTCAGCGTCGCTGTGGTGTCCTAATTGCTTATGCGTGCAAATCCGCAGATTAATAAGGCAGTACTGACACACTGTACGCCTCGGCTGTGGTCAGCAAAGCTGATTAGCTGGTTACCAAACACGCCCGCCCGGGCGTAGGGTTGAACATGACAGGTCTGTCTGGGAAATCTCCTGACTCCATCTCCCTCTCTCTGTCTCTTTCTCCCCACTCCCTGTCTGTGTCTCTCCCTCTCTCTCTCTCTCTGTCTCTCTCTCCCCACTCCCTGTCTGTGTCTCTCCCTCCCTCTCTCTCTCTGTCTCTCTCTCCCCACTCCGTCTGTCTCTCCCTTCCTCTCTCCCTCCCTCCCTCTCTCTCTCTGTCTCTCTCTCCCCACTCCCTGTCTGTGTCTCTCCCTCCCTCTCTCTCTCTGTCTCTCTCTCCCCACTCCCTGTCTGTGTCTCTCCCTTCCTCTCTCCCTCCCTCCCTCTCTCTGTCTCTCTCTCCCCACTCCCTGTCTGTATCTCCTCCTCCTCTCTCTCCCCCTCCCCCTACGAATGAGTCATTTACTGTGGTGCTGCAGGCCTGTTTACCGAGGTCATTGGCGTTTCTCACAGCCTCTTAGCACTTTATAATGTGATGGATTGTGTATTAATAGCACAATGAAGGACTGTTTGTTGACTATTTCATGTGTTTTATATGACCACGTTTCAGGGCACCAGCGACTTCTGTGTGTCTCCGGACAAGTTCATCGTCAACCAGACCAAGGAGTTCCTCAGTGCAGGCAAGCTCTCACCAAGCACATCCAGTACTGACCTCACGCCACAAACACATCCTGCCTCCCTGCTCTCTGGAATGAAAGCGCTAGTTTTCTAATTGGCTAGGGTGATTAATGGACCAATCCTAATTGTGATCTTTCTCTCTTTCTTTCTTTCTTTCTTTCTTTCTTTCTCTTTCTCTCGTTCATTCTTTTTCTTTCTCTACTTTCTCTCTTTCTTTCTTTCTCTTGTTCATTCTCTCTTTCTTTCTTTCTTTCTTTCTTTCTTTCTTTCTTTCTTTCTTTCTTTCTTTCTTTCTTTCTTTCTTTCTTTCTTTCTTTCTTTCTCTCTTTCTTTCTTTCTTTCTTTCTTTCTCTCTTTCTCCCTTTCTCTCTTTTTCCCTTTCTCTCTCTCTCTCTCTCTGTCTCTCACTCTCTCATCCGTCTCTCCCTCTATCTGCTCCTCACAGAAGTAGCTCATTACTATCTGTATTGCAGTCCGAGTCTCCCCAACCCCTTCCAACAGGTAAAGACCCTTCCAGCCCATCTTCGTCTCAATAACTCACGCTGGAGATAATTATCGTTGACTTGAAAGTATGTATTTACCTCATTAGCTCCGATGCAGATCTTTATCAAGCTATCAAGCACTATTCAACAGCTCGGGGGAAAATCATACTTGGCGGCGCTGATTGAATTACTTAGGGCATAACCAAAACAAACTTTGATCTGTTTTATATCTGTGGGTTTGGTATAATTAGCCGTGTCTAATGTGTGCATAGTACGCACCGCCTTAGGGATTTTTGCTTATTTATACCTTATTATTTAATTATTATTTCATTAAAAATGAAATGGGGGGGGCTTTTTATTTTCCATCTATTGATTAAATAAACACAAGCTAAATGCATGACCGGTAATTATAAAGACACGTATTGTGTGTGTGTGTGTGTGTGTGTATGTGTGTGTGTGTGTGTGTGTGTGTGTGTGTGTGTGTGCGCGTGTCTGTGTTTATCATAGCAGTATGCATTTAGGGCTTTATGTGATGTGAGATAAAAAATTAGATTAGGGGGGCGGGGTAGGGGGGAAGGAGGGGGGGAAGGGGGGGGATTAGGGGGGCAGGGTGGGGGGGAAGGGGGGGGGATTAGGGGGATGGGGAGGGGAGGGCTACAGTATCTATCATGACATGAATGTGGCCTCCATTAAGTGCACCATAATGCCACACCGTGTTGCTTGATGTGCTACTAAGTCTGTCCGTCTCTGTCTGTCTCTGTCCGTCTGTCTGTCCATCCGTCCGTCCGTCCCCCTCATCCGCTCTCTTCCTCCTCCTCTCTGTGTCTCTCTCTCTCTTCCTCCTCCTCTCTGTCTCTCTCTCTCTCTTCCTCCTCCTCTCTGTGTCTCTCTCTCTTCCTGCTAGTCCCTGACCGTGTTCCAGAGGTCTCTGACCACCATGCAGATCCAGGTCCAGGGACTCCTGCAGTTCTCCGTGCCCGTGTTCCCCACCGCCGAGGTGAGGAGCTGGGACTGGGAGCTAACCCGAACTACAAACATGGCGGGGAGCTAACCCAAACTACAAACATGGCCGGGAGCTAGCTCGAACTACAAACATGGCAGGGAGCTAACCCGAACTACAAACATGGCAGGGAGCTAACCCAAACTACAAACATGGCGGGGAGCTAAACCGAACTACAAACACGACCGGGAACTAACCCGAACTACAAACATGGCGGGGAGCTAACCCGAACTACAAACATAGCGGGGAGCTAACCCGAACTACAAACATGACCGGGAGCTAAACCTAACTACAAACGCAATGCGTTGGAGGACTCTGTGTGTGTGTCGCTCACTCTCCCTGTGTGCCTTGTTACAGAGAGACTTACTGGGGATCCAGCGCCTGTTGAACTCCTCAGAGTTCAACCTGCACCAGCTCACAGTCTTCCTGGACTGCCGTGGGCTGCACAAGGTCAGGCCACACTAGCTGCACAGCACGACGCTTTTTCAGCCACAATAAGCGGACCGCATGCAGTTCAGCTCACGTAATTGTGTGTGTGTGTGTGTGTGCGTGTGCGTGTGTGTGTGTGTGTGTGTACGCAGGACTACCTGGATGCTCTGATGGGGGTGTGTTATGACGGCGTGGAGGGACTCCTCTACCTCTGCCTGTTCTCCCTGCTGGCAGCCAGCGCCTTCTCCGCCATGCTGTGTGCCGTTCCCCGCGCCTGGACCCTCATCGCCAGCAGGTGGGCCTCCCACCAGACCCCCCTCCTCTGGGTTCACACTCCCACCAGACCCCCCTCCTCTGGGTTCACACACTCCAACCAGACCCCCCCTCCTCTGGGTTCAGACACTCCCACCAGACCCCCCCTCCTCTGGGTTCACACACTCCAACCAGACACCCCCCTCCTCTGGGTTCAGACTCCCACCAGACCCCCCTCCTCTCCGTTCACACACTCCCACCAGACCCCCCCTCCTCTCCGTTCACACACTCCCACCAGACCCCCCCTCCTCTCCGTTCACACACTCCCACCAGACCCCCCTCCTCTGGGTTCAGACTCCCACCAGACCCCCCTCCTCTGGGTTCAGACTCCCACCAGACCCCCCTCCTCCTCTGGGTTCACACACTCCCACCAGACCCCCCCTCCTCTGGGTTCACACACTCCCACCAGACCCCCCCTCCTCTGGGTTCACACACTCCCACCAGACCCCCCTCCTCTGGGTTCACACACTCCAACCAGACCCCCCTCCTCTGGGTTCACACACTCCCACCAGACCCCCCCCTCCTCTGGGTTCACACACTCCAACCAGACCCCCCCTCCTCTGGGTTCAGACTCCCACAAGACCCCCCCCTCCTCTGGGTTTACACACTCCCACCAGACCCCCCTCCTCTGGGTTCACACACTCCCACCAGACCCCCCTCCTCTGGGTTCACACACTCCCACCAGACCCCCCCCTCCTCTGGGTTCACACACTCCAACCAGACCCTCCTCATCTCGGTTCACACACTCCCACAAGACCCCCCTCCTCTCGGTTCACACACTCCAACCAGACCCCCCTCCTCTGGGTTCACACACTCCCACCAGACACCCCTCCTCTCGGATCACAGACTCCAACCAGACCCCCCCCTCCTCTGGGTTCACACACTCCCACCAGACCCCCCCCTCCTCTGGGTTCACACACTCCCACCAGACCCCCCCCTCCTCTGGGTTCACACACTCCCACCAGACCCCCCCCTCCTCTGGGTTCACACACTCCCACCAGACCCCCCTCCTCTGGGTTCACACACTCCAACCAGACCCCCCTCCTCTGGGTTCACACACTCCAACCAGACCCCCCTCCTCTGGGTTCACACACTCCCACCAGACCCCCCTCCTCTCCGTTCACACACTCCAACCAGACCCCCCTCCTATCTCACACACTCCAACCAGACCCCCCTCATCTAGGTTCACAGACTCTGGGTTATCTTAGATTAGAGGTGTAAGCCCTTATCTTAGATTAGAGGTGTACAGTACGCCCTTATCTTAGATTAGAGGTGTACAGTACGCCCTTATTTTAGATTAGAGGTGTACAGTACGCCCTTATCTTAGATTAGAGGTGTACAGTACGCCCTTAGCTTCGTCAGACCGAGCCTGAGCTCACTCTGGATACTCTCGAGGGAGACAGTTTTGAGCCTGACTGGAAAACGATCTTGCCAGCGTCGGTTTTGAGGACATTTTAAATAAAAACAGCTACGTATAACTGTGAGGAGCGGCTGAAGTTGTGTGATTGGATGTTTTCAGATTTTTTTCAGATGGTGTTATCGATTTATTCTGATAATTCAGAAAAGAGTAGTCGAGAATGCCAAGATTCATCTTTTGCAAGTCCAAGCTGGTTACTTTTATTCCAAATAGTTAACAAGTTTGCAAAGTCGGGCTCAGAGAGAAAGGAGAATTCACCAAGAGCTGTGATTCTCATCAAAACAGAGCGTTATAAACACTGTGGTTGTGACCATACATGCATATGCAAATACGCCACTAGCCAATCATCAGTGAGTAGGCTAGGTCAGAGGGTCAACAGCTGAAGTGAACATTTACAGAGATCAGAGATAGCTGGGAGGAGGGGACCCCTGGGGAGGTCTAGCTGGGAGGAGGGGACCCCTGGGGAGGTCTAGCTGGGAGGAGGTGACCCCTGGGGAGGTCTAGCTGGGAGGAGGGGACCCCTGGGGAGGTCTAGCTGGGAGGAGGGGACCCCTGGGGAGGTCTAGCTGGGAGGAGGGGGCCCCTGGGGAGGTCTAGCTGGGAGGAGGGGACCCCTGGGGAGGTCTAGCTGGGAGGAGGGGACCCCTGGGGAGGTCTAGCTGGGAGGAGGGGACCCCTGGGGAGGTCTAGCTGGGAGGAGGGGACCCCTGGGGAGGTCTAGCTGAGAGGAGGGGACCCCTGGGGAGGTCCAGCTGGGAGGAGGGGACCCCTGGGGAGGTCTAGCTGGGAGGAGGGGACCCCTGGGGAGGTCTAGCTGGGAGGAGGGGACCCCTGGGGAGGTCTAGCTGGGAGGAGGGGACCCCTGGGGAGGTCTAGCTGGGAGGAGGGGGCCCCTGGGGAGGTCTAGCTGGGAGGAGGAGACCCCTGGGGAGGTCTAGCTGGGAGGAGGGGGCCCCTGGGGAGGTCTAGCTGGGAGGAGGGGACCCCTGGGGAGGTCTAGCTGGGAGGAGGGGACCCCTGGGGAGGTCTAGCTGGGAGGAGGGGACCCCTGGGGAGGTCTAGCTGGGAGGAGGTGACCCCTGGGGAGGTCTAGCTGGGAGGAGGGGACCCCTGGGGAGGTCTAGCTGGGAGGAGGGGACCCCTGGGGAGGTCTAGCTGGGAGGAGGGGACCCCTGGGGAGGTCTAGCTGGGAGGAGGGGACCCCTGGGGAGGTCTAGTTGGGAGGAGGGGACCCCTTAGTGAGGTCTCCTGCCATGAAGGGTTGTTTAGGTCTGGGGAAAGTGGGGTCAGGACAATAAACGTAATCTTAATTGTATTATTGTTGTAAATTGCTTATGTTTTGTTGATGTTGGCGTTTGCTTGTGAGCTCGTCGGCATTGGAAATGAGGGAAACCTCAATTGCCCCACTATAAATAAAGGTTTGAATTGAAAACAGGAGATAGCTGCTCACTGTATAACACACAGGATTCACAGTGTACATTTCCTATGACAATGTCTTGAGCAGAGAATACACTCATTTGAATGTATCTATTACAATGGTTCATCCAATCACCTGCCAAGTAGTTTTGAAAGTTCCCGCCCTTTTCCCAAACAGTTTCCGACAGAGAGTCCCCAGATGGTTATGAGAAGCAAACCCTAGTTAATACACCCTTGCAGGCCCGGTGATGATGCCCCTGTGTGTGTGCGTGTGTGTGTGTGTGTGTGTGTGTGTGTGTGTGTGCGTGTGTGTGTGTGTGTGTGTGTGTGCGTGTGTGTGCGTGCGTCCCTCCCTCCCTCCCTCCCTCCCTCCCTCCCTCCCTCCCCCCCTCCACAGGGACAGGGACTATGACGACATCGACGAGGAGGACCCGTTCAACCCGCAGGCGCGGCGCATGGCGTTTAACCCCAGCAGGGCCCACGTCCACAGCTTCTGCAGCTACAGCAGCAGCCTGGGCAGCCAGAGCAGCCTGCCCCCCCCGCTCCCCCAGGCCGCCTCCAGCACCCCCGCAGCCGAATACATGTAAGCTGGGCCGGACCCCTTCCTGGGTAGCCTCGAGTCAAGTCAAACTTTATTTATAAAGCACACGGGGCGGCTGTAGCTCAGTTGGCAGAGCGGGTCGTTCAACGATCGAAGGGTCAGCGGTTCGAATCCCAGCTCCGACTGTCCACGTGTCGAAGTGTCCTTGAGCAAGACACCGAACCCCAAATTGCTCCCAATGAGCAGGTTAGCACCTTGCATGGCAGCTGCCGCCATTGGTGTGTGAATGTGTGTGTGAATGGGTGAATGAGAGGCCATTGTAAAGCGCTTTGAGTGCCGCTAAGGTGGAAAAGCGCTATATAAGTGCAGTCCATTTACCATTTGAAAACAACAGTGGTTGACCAAAGTGCTGTACAGTGGGATAAAAGGCGCTAAACAATAAAACAATAAAATACAATGTAATAAATAATAACAAATAATGAGACAAACAGGAAATGCAAACATAAAATAGTGCACGTTTGTGTCGCCCTAGTCTCAACCCCAGACCCATGAGAGTTCTTTAGAGTCAGGAGAGAGACTATTGTCACCCATATATTTGTCGCATTGTATAACTGAACACCTCTCTCTCTCTCTCTCTCTCTGTCTCTCTCTCTCTCTCTCTGTCTCTCTGTCTCTCTCTCTGTCTCTCTCTCTGTCTCTCTCTCTCTCTCTCGCCCCTAGGAATCAGTCCATGCTGTTCGGGGGGAACCCTCGCTATGAGAACGTGCCGCTGATCGGGAGAGGATCACCGCCACCCTCGGTGCGTTGGCCTCTAGAGGCCGGGTCCGTTGTGTGATGGCGACGAGGCTGGCCTCCGTAGCGCAGTACACCCGGACCACACACACACACACACACACACAGTCCACTACTGCTTTACATGGTTATTCACCGCATAACAAAACATCCTGCTGTACTCCAACAGAGACACCTCCACTGCACTCTCAATGAAAGACTGCCCTCTGCTGGCCATGGGCTGCTGTGCAGTCAATGCAATGTCCCGCACCTGTTTAACTGATACCCTTAGACTATAGTGTTTATATGTCCCTTGCAACATTGGCTGTGATCAAACTCTTGAGTTGAGTATGTGTTAGGCTTTACCATATGGTCTTAATGGATCAGATAGCACCCTCTTACCTTGCGGGAAGTAGCAAGGCAGCAATAGAGCAAGATTATTTTTTTTTAAACACAAAAAAAACGGTCTGCTTTCCCCGAGATCTCTTGTTGTAATGGGATAGTTAATTTTGCAATAGCATTTATTGTGGGCCCCAAAGATGGAGCAGCATTGAAGGTGAGCTGGTTTAATCCATTACCAAGATGGCTGTCGTGGAGGATCAGGCCTCTGTTGGCCTGGGTCAGCCTCCTGTGAGCTCCTCTGAGCTGGTTAGGACCTGGGACTAAATCAGGGTTAGGGGCTTGCTAAGTAAAAACATGGCTGCCCCCCCCTCCCCTCCCCCCCCCATTAGTGTCAACAATATGCTCTGCCTTTAATGCTCGTTCCATGTCGGCTGATGGAGAGATTTGTTTTGTTTTGACGTGAAGAAGCCCCGCGTTCTTTTCCATGCAGCGGAACACTTCTGAGACGGAGCCCTTAACTCCGCTGAGGAGTCGAGAGGCCTCGTTCGACATTTGCTTATTTCCTCGGCACTCTGCGCCCCTCTCACACGAAGGGAACACAGAGTTCCCTCTCTGAGAGAGGCTGCTATGATTAAATGGTAAACGCTCTGCACTTATACAGCGCTTTTATTCAAAAGCACTTTACAATGGCCCCTCATTCACCCATCCACACACATATTCACACACCAATGGCGGTAACTGCCATGCGAGGTGCCAGCCTGCTCACTGGGAGCAATTTGGGGTTCAGTGTCTTGCGGAAGGACACTTTGACATGTGGACAGGAGGAGGCGGGATTCGCACCGTCGACCCTGCGATCATCGGACCACCCCCTCTACCTCCTAAGCCACAACCGCCCTATTAGAATGTCAGGCGCCATTAGATAAATGACATTCCAAACACATCGCTGTCGGGCGAAAACCACTTATCTACAAAATGTTTTCATAATGTCGGAAAAAAAAAAAAAAAATGTCTTTGTTTCTGAACATAAAATCATAAATCATATGATGCTGTTTAGAAGACATTTCATTGGCCCCAGGGCTGGGAAGTGTCTCTCAAAATGGAGCTTTTTGAGTGTTTTTCACCCAACAGCAATGACAAATCTCCACAATCATCACAGTTACAGTAGCTGTAGCATATATTTGCAAAACCTATTTAGACATATTTTACAAAATGTAACAATGTATTTTATGCCTGGAAAAATATGAAATTGTCTATATTGTATATTATATTTTTGTAATATATTTTACAGATGACAAGAACATTTTATTGTGCCAATATGTGTTGTTGCTTTTAATCCAATCCTTCAATGTGCCGTGTACCCCTTCATCTGGGATCTTAAAGGTGCAGTATGCAGTTTGTCTCAGAAGCACTTTTTGTTATGTTTTGCAATCAATAAATAAAGTGCTCTGACACAAAAATTTTAGAAATCCATAATCTGTGGAAGTAGCAGGACTGTACTGTAATAAGCGAGTCCAATCATTTTGAGTTGCCACATTGAAATGATTGGATGGCTTACCTGTCTGTCAACCTGCCTACCTGCCTAGAGAGTGTCATTTGTTTTCCCTCAGTTTGGAGGAGTGGCTTTGGATGGAGGCCTGAAGGGAGGGGGCGGGGATTTTGTCGGTTGCATTTTTCAAAAACTTTCGAAATGTTTCCCAAGTCTACTGTAACATGAAATCACAAACAGCATACTGCACCTTTAACTTACACTATTATAATGAGTCTTTCTCTATCCTAACAGGGTATCTAACTACAGTCTATGTTGGAACTAACTTCATTTTTATCTTTCTTTTACTCACAGACATTTAGAAACCGTAAGTTTCCAGTTGTACACAACCTTAACTGAACCTTTGTTGCTTTCCTACGTGTCACCGCACTCATCCACGTGCCACTTCTAGAAGATGAGTCTAACACACTCTGTGCTTGTGTGTGTGTGTGTGTGTTTGTATGTGTGTGTAACCTGAAACTTTTCCTCCGGTATAAAACTTGCCACTTCCTAATCCATTTGTTTGGTCCTAACTCAATGAGATGTTCTAAAAGCTCTACCTCAGCCGAGTCACCTCTGACCTCCCGGTGCTGTTGTGTCCTGGTGGGTCACCTGTGAGTGGAACCTTTCATGTGTCCTGCCTGCCCGACTCTCACCCCTGCCTGCTCTTGACCTCTTGACCTGCCAACTCTCCCCACTGCTCTTCTCAACGCTGACTCGCCATAACCTAAATTCACCGCAATGAACGCCAATGTCTGAGACGACTATTGTTCCATGTCTTCTGGATCAACTCTTCAGCTTCGCAGCTTCAGACAGATTTGTGATTGAAGTAGTGTCGTGTCGTGTGCCTGACTGGACTAACCCATCTTCTGTTTTTGTTTTTACTGCAGTATTCACCCAGCATGAGGACCACCTACCTATCTATGACTGACGCCCAGATCAGACACTTTGGGACCGATTTCCAGGTGTAGCCCGGCGCCCGCTGCGGAGGAAGGCCGCGGGCGCGGATGTTTCCGTCGGTGGATATCGTTTCGCTGAACTGATCTGCGGCCCGAGACGAGAGAGCTCGTCACCTTGGAGCTCGTCAACGTTGCTCTGGACTCTCAGAGCTCTTAAGCTACTGTATGAACAGTCGTCCTGAACGAGAGCTGTCAGTCTCCCCTCAAAACCCCTCAGTGGAGATGATTCACTACAGAGAGTTTCTGTGTGTGTGTGTGTGTATGTAAGTATGTGTATATGTATATATATATATATGTATATATATATATATATATATATGTGTATATATATATATATATATATGTGTGTGTGTGTATATATATATATATGTGTGTATATATATATATATATATGTATGTTTGTGTATATATATATATATATGTGTGTATATATATATATATGTGTGTATATATATATATATATATATATATATACATATATATGTATATATACACACACACACAGGCATATGTTGAGACAAATCAAGAGACTACGAAATGATTTTCGACCAAATAGATGTTTTTTTGCGCAAGTCATTCCGTCTCCCATGGATCCTCACTGAGAGAATAACACGGTGTTTAATGATTAGCTGTTCTCCTTCTACCCTCTCACGTGACCCGTCTGTATCTGGCTCACTCAAACAAGACTACCACACAGTCCTGACGCCACCCGTTAAACAAGTACATGCCGAGGGCCTCGTGTTTTTCCTCCATGACACAAGGCTGAAATGGACCACATACCTCCTCTTTTATATTTGATTGTTCATTGACATCAGTTAATGAATATCATGCACTTACTTTGAAGCAAGCTGAGCTGGAGCTGTTTTTAATTATTTGTTTAATGTGATTTTAGGTGATGTTTTAGGTGTGATGAGGAACGACATGTTTCTATACTGCCTCCATTTTTCTGTAACTGCTGTAGGTGTTCAACTGCAACGGGCGTTTGCATCTCTTCGCGTCTCTCTTTGCGTCTGCGTCTGTCTTCCTTCCGATCAATGTGCCTCGCCTATCGGGAATATCCCACTATGAGAGATACTGTACAATGCTTGTACATTAGCTTGTTCCAACATTCCCTGGATGAAATGGACACACAAAAAGATACATTGATCAACCTTGAAGTGTTGGCACTGATTCAGTGTTTCTGTGTCGCCTAGAACGCCTGTAACTGCATCCTTGTCTTACAGTCAATTTGAGGGAACATATTTTGGATACTTTTTCAAAGAATTCTAATTTTCCCTCTATGCCATGTTGAGTTGGAAGGTATACATGTTCAAATATACTTTATGCTAGTTGATGAAAATGACTGTTGTGAGCACTGAAGGCCACTGGTAGAATATTGCAGTTTTCAAACTACTGTAAATGCGTAGTATTATCAGGCCCAGCAATCAGCTGAGCCATTGTACAGTCTGTATTCTTGTTTGTGGCACGTATTCTTCCATGTAAATCTATACCACTGTAGTATAAGTTTGAAGTAGTGGACCAATTTGATATGTGCATAAATTGAATGGAGAAAACTTAACTTGGTATTTCTGATCCTTACATTTGCACCATGACAGACCGTGTATTGATCACTACAAGTTAATCTGCACTGTAGCCATCAGTATGATTAAAGTACACTAGCCTACTAGCCAAGTGTCACTATTATGCTTGTAAAGTTTGAAGTAGAAGCTCTTATTTCGGTAGGAACAATAAGTAATCACAATGAATACATTTAAACCCATGTCATCAATGGGCAAATGGATACTTTTTGCCTTTTGCAGTGACGCCGTAGCGATTTAAATTGACCTGCTCTAGTTGCCGTACTAAATAAGGAAACGATGGCTCTGTCTATGATGTTGTCAAGCTAGCAAGCAACCATCAGACCATACACAGCTACTGTCGCATAATGATAGAAATAAACCCTGTTGGTAGAAAGTAGCTCTTGTATTAAAGAAGAGGACTGTGGCGGGCATGTGGTTAGATAATGGGAAACATTTTCGGGAGAAAGAGCCGCCCCTCTCGAATTACGGACCAGGACAAAGCGGTTCTGGTGAGTTGGGTTAGCTGGGTTAGCTATGTAGCATAGTTAGCTATGTAGCCAGCCTCTCATGTGGACTAGCCAGGGAGTAGGGCTGCTCGATTAATCGGATTTTAATCTAGATTAAGATCTGGGCTGTCAACGATCATTAAAACAAAATAATCGCCATAAAACGATTTTGCACAAATCAAGTGCACCCTACACTGCAGAGCTATACTGTCTCCCATGGGAGAAATGGATCTAATCCAAAGAACATTGTTAAAAAGAAAAGCAAGTCAACATTTAATAAATTAATTGTTTTCAAAGTCAATGTATAATTTGATATGTTAAGAAAATGTTAAAACTTGATAAAAATAAAAAAAATTCAATGAATAATCGTGTTAAATAATCGTGATCTCAATATCAATCAAAAATAATCGTGATTATGATTTTTGCCATAATCGAGCAGCCCTACCAGGGAGTGCAGGGTGGACTAGCTACCTAACATTAGCTAGCAAGCTTGCCAACTGCTACCTAAACTGGCTACCAGGACCATTTGGCTAACATTAGTACTGTCTAGGTGAACGAGTTCTTTTTTTACACGCTCACGCTGCAGTCAAGTGTGTGTGTGTGTGTGTGTGTGTGTGTGTGTGTGTGTGTGGCACATATGTATGGGGGCTGTACCTAGGGTTTGAGAAAGGGTCTGGGGAGGTTGGGATGTGGGTATAGGAATGAGGGTATAGGGATGAGGGTATAGGGATGAGGGTATAGAGGGATGTGGGTATAGGAATGAGGGTATAGGGATGAGGGTATAGAGGGATGTGGGTATAGGAATGAGTGAAATCTGTGCTACATAACTTTTTTTTTGTATTCCTTCTACAGCATGTATGTAACTTTCCCACTGTGTACTATTTGCCCCACTATTTTAAGACTGTATATTTATTTGCCCAGGGACTGCGGGTGGAAATTAGCTGTCTAGCTATAACCTTGTACAGTGCATCTCTCCCTATTCTATAGGGGAAATGTCTACAGTACCTTGTCCCTGTCTTAAAAATAAATAAAAATCAATCAATCAATCAATCATACATTATTACGATGAACACCCAAGGAAAGTAGTGTGTGAAGTGAGCCACTGAGCTAGCTCAGACCATAACATGGATTACCGTCAGGCCAGGTAGCTACGCACTACTTATTAACTCATTAGCAATGTTGATGAGTTGAAGGGGCTGCTGTCTAATTAGCTACCTTACCAAGTTAAGTATCTTGCCCAAAAGTAGCGAGCTATCTTCAATTTCCGGCCAGCTGCACACTGGCTAACTACAGTACACTAAAGCACTTCCTGTTTTTGTTTAGACTGCTATGCCTTTTTCACCAATGCTTTTCACTTCCCTGTGTCTGTTCAGCAACTGAAGCAGCAGAGAGATAAACTGAAGCAGTACCAGAAAAGAATCACTTTGCAGCTGGACAAAGAGAGGTTTCTGGCCAAGCAGCTGCTGAAAGATGGCAGAAAAGAGTAAGGCTGAATGTTATCACAAATATCTTAACTGTCCCAATAGAAATGGATGCGCCTTCCTCAAAAAAAGAGACTTTGTTGTGGTGCTTAACCAAAATTGTGAACATTAAAAAGGACATCAAAGATGCATGGTTGCACTCACCAATAAAAGATACCTGGACAGATCCTCTATTTCACCGGTTTTATTTTTGCCGTCAATGGAGGCAAATATAAAACCGGTGAAATAGAGGATCTGTCCATGTATCTTTTATTGGTGAGTGCTACCATGCATCTTTGATGTCCTTTTTGACCTTTACTGTCCCTTTCAAAGTAGCCTGAACACAAAGGTTCCCCTGGATGATTTTAAATGCCGTCTAGCTTTTAACGATTTGAAGGCCGATATATTGCCAAACATTTTGTGATTCAACTTAAGATTGAGTGTGCAATTGTATAATGTAGAGTCTCATCCTGGCTGCGCTGTATTTCTCACACCGTAGGAAGGCACTGCTTCTTCTGAAGAAGAAACGCTACCAGGATCAGCTACTAGAAAAGACGGACAACCAGATAACAAACTTGGAACGAATGGTAAGAATCTATATCCTCCTTCTGTCAGGAGCAATGAGGCATATTTAACACACAAATGAGCAAATCTCTCTCTGTATCTCGGTTTCCAATTTCCTTGGACACCGTGGGCCTGAGAGCGTTCATATTTGGCACGGGTACTGGCAGGGGTCGCAGATGGTGACGGCCAGATTTTTTAATTAGGCCAATCAACCAAATGGTCAATTACTGGTAGTGATAACACTACCCACAGCAGCCAGCAGGGGGCATGCAATGTTGACACACACACACACACACACACTATAAAGTAGATTGTATAGAGGACAGCTACATTGAACAACTCCACAGACACGTGTGTGTAAGTAAGTAAAACTTTATTTATATAGCGCCTTTCACAGCACGAATGCACAAAGCGCTTCACAATACAAATAACACATAACTCTGAAAAGGTGTGTGTGTGTGTCCATAGAACATTTTAGACAATACATTTCAATAAACACTGGCAGACTTAAGTGATTGTGCGCTCCAACGGGTAACAGAACTTGTCATGAAAACATTTTTCAGACTGAATACCATGTTAGCCATGCCAATGTAAACATTTAACTGAGATGCTTCCACAGGTTCAAGATATTGAGTTTGCCCAGATTGAGATGAAAGTCATTGAGGGACTCAAGATTGGCAATGACTGCCTGAAGAGCATGCATGAGGTATGAGTATGGATCGCTCTGAGTCATCTGTTTGACATTTCATAATCCGCTCCTCCTCCTCTCACGACAATAGCCATGACTACAGCCTGAACCGTACATTTGCAACGAAACACCCAACCACATTAGTATACGTTATACATCATACTGCTGTCAAACCTTCACCACCGACTCTTTTGTGCTCCTTGGTTTAATAGCGTGCACTCCAGAAAGCCTTTATTTGCCGTGTTAGCATAGCTGGACATTCTTTGAAGATTAAAGGATTAAGAGGCAAATCCTTGACTACAGCAGTGTGACTGTTAGCTATCCTTGGATACGGTGTTCCCGCCCTGCTTAGGAAAGCCCTGCTTTCTCTCGTCTCACAACCAAGCACAATGACAGGAGCAAAAAGAAAGATCCGGGCCTTTTCACTCGCAGCATGTGATCACGTTGGCTCTACACGGACATGGCGTCACGCCCTCGTCTTGCCCTCTCCTCCTCAGGTCATGTCCATAGAGGACGTGGAGAGGATCATGGATGAGACCCAGGAAGCCATCGAGTACCAGAAGGTGAGCGTCGCATCACTTCCTGTTTGTGTTGTTTTTTTTGCTGTCGCTATTATCATTTCTCTCCACCCTCCGCCTTACACTTACCGGCTCAGTGGCCTTGTGGTTAGAGTGTCCGCCCTGAGACTGGGAGGTCGGGAGTTCGATCCCCGGCCGAGTCAGACCAAAGACTATAAAAATGGTACCCATCGCCTCTCTGCATCACTCAGCATCAAGGGTTGGAATTGGGGGGGCTACATCCCCCCCCCCCCAGGGGATGGGTCAAATGCGGAGAACAAATTTCACAGGTGTGCGACGCAGGTGTGTGACAATCATTGGGACTTTAACCTTTAACCTCCTCCTCTTGTTCCAACAGCAAATAGATGAGATGCTGGCCGGGTCCCTGACGCAGGAGGACGAGGACGCGGTTCTGGCCGAGCTGGAGGCCATCACTCAGGTGCGTCACCCAGTAGGGTCTAGGGCTGGGGATCGATTCCAATTTCAAGAATCGATTCCGATTCACAAGGTTCAGAATCGATTATCGCGATTCGATTCGATTCAATATCGATTCGGTTATTGTTACTAAAACCTGTTTTTTTGAGCTGTAACCTTAATTACATGACTGCCAAGTTGTGCAACACATCAATACTACGGCTGGGTATCGATACTGATTTCCAAAAATGAATGAATGAATCATTGAATGAATTAATGAACTATTCATTCCTTAATTTATTAATTCATTCGTTCATTCATTCAATAAAAGATCGATTTTGGGATTCATGAATCGATTCTGAATCATTTGATTCAGAATCGATTAATCGATTTTTTAAACCCAGAGGGATGCTGGGTAGGAGGAACGTGGAAATGCAGATCGGTGGTGGTGTCCTTCATGGATCCGTTCCTCTTCTGTAAGTTAACCCCCCCCCCCTCTCTACCGAGACAGGGAGAAGACATGGTTCTGCCAGAGGTCCCTGCCGAGCCGCTACCAGAAGTAGCGGAAGCAGGTGTGCCGGACTCAGGTACTGGGCCTGGTACTCATGGGTAGAAGCCAGATCCTGGTAATGTAGTGTCATCTCTCACTGTGACGTGACTGTTTTGGCCTCTTCTTTGTGTTTTCCCAGAGAGGAAACCTGCAAAAAACAAGATGGACAGAGAGATGCTGGCGGCCTAGAGGCCAAACAGCCGTCCACAGTGGCTGGGTCACGGTGTCGGTCTGCATGACGCGGGCCAGCTGACCCTACCCTGGGTCACCCTGGTGGGATATGGAGGAGGAGGGACAGGACACTGTAGACACCATCTGTCTGCTGCTCCCCTCTCTAGAACCCTGTTCAAGGATGAAGGAATGTCAGAAGGGAAATCAGAACTAGCCCCGTGAGACCATCCTGACCTCACACAAGCTCACCTTCCGTTTCTCTCTACAGATCAGTCTGGCCCTCCCTGTATCTACGCCAATTTCCAGAAATTACAATGTGACCGGGCCAATCGGAGACTGCGTTCTGTGTTTTGTCCACCAGGGGAACGCAGACCCTGATTGGGTCCCGTAGTCGATGACGTGAAATACAGGCTAATGGAGTCTCCTGAAGCAACAAGTGTTAGTAGAATAAACACAGCCATCAGTTGCAGAAATAGACCCGATAATGACTAGAAATGGTGCTCGGGGAGCACAGACCTCCGCCCATGAGTGCATTTTGTGGCTGTGTGTGTGTGCACGTGCGTGCGAGCAGGAGGTGTTTAGTATTGCTGCATTCGTTAAGTCGAGAGCTTAATGTCAGTCCAAACCCGGTGTCTCAGTGACCTTCACATGTCTCAGTGACCCCCCCCCCCCCCCCCCAATTGACAATCGAGGACCCACCCCGTGATTCGGATTCGCTCCAAAATTTAACGGGTTCTAAGTTGGACCATGCTACACACTTTCACCGAGTTTCAGGAAAATCGGCCTGGTAGTTTTTAGGTAATCCTGTTAAAGAACCAACGAACACACGCCACCAAAAACAAAACATCTCTCGCGTGTACGCACTAGCGGAGTTTCTCGGCGGAAAATACGTTTTCGCCGTTCTTCCGACTGGATTTGGCAACGTTTTGTTACGCTGATTGGCTGAAGGAGTTTGTCAAGGCGAGTACTCCCGCCCACTGAAATCGATTAGATGTAGATACTGTGAGGAAGGCCAGACTGATCTGTGGAGAGAAGTGGAATGTGAGTTCGCAAGATCAGGATGGTCTCACGAGGCTAGATCAGAAGCAGAATTAGATTTGTTTGCCAAATACATTTTCACATACGAGGAATCGGACTCCCAATGTGGATGGAACACAGAGAGCCTGCATAAACAAAAGAAGCACAATCAAATCTTGGATTCTGTGTCCTTTGTGTGAGCTGGATTGGTGACTTAATGTCACTAGTATCTGTTCTGATTACACCATCTCAGTCATGATTGTTTTAGAATCTCATCTTACATGATAAAGTCAAATGTGGCTAACGCTTGTATTGTATTGTATTTGGGGTTCTACCAACCAGCTGTAGTATTCACATTCATATTTTATTAATGATTAATGGTTACTACATCATGATCTTGTTTATTTAGTCCAAACCCTTTTTATTTCTTATTGTTTTCCAGATGAACATATGTTTTTGATTATTTCAAGCAGCGTTATCACTGACAGCCTGTTTTGACATGTATTGACCACCAGGTGGCACCATATACCAGTCTTGCAGCTCTGTCCTCGTGACAGATTCCCACCTGAGAGTGAAGTTGACAGATGGGTTAATCCTCCTCGCAGGTCTTCTGTGGCAGACATGACGTACCAAGATGTCACTGACATTGTTTACTATCCTACACTGAGGGGAAAAAACGTGTAAATTAATTACCATGTAATGAGCTCACACCAATTATCCACTGTGAGAAAAACATCACCCACTGAAAACTGAAAACAATTAAGTGTAGGAGTTTGATTTACCATCTTACACAATGCGATGGCATACAATGTACTGTGAAAGGAACTTCAAATGGATGTCAATAATGCACTTGTTTCATGTGAAATAATATAACCACAATGATTTTGTAATAAATTACAGTATTACAGTCGAATGAGAGATGATCATTTTGTGTTGTAGATGATCACTGGCGGTATCTCCACAGTTCTAACTTCTCTGTGAACATAGAGACCAGCCTACTTTGCATTGAGACATCACAGGATAACAGTGCTTTCTCTAAAATGTCATACACCTGAAAGCATTAGTCATGATATTATTATCCATAGCCAGCATGGACAACTAGTGTCTGGGGTTACATGCCTGAAGGGTCGCCTAGGCAAGGCAAGGCAAGTTTATTTATATAGCACATTTCAGCCACAGGGCAATTCAAGGTGCTTTACATGAGACATTAAAAGCATTAAAACAAAAAGCAAGACATTATAGACATTTAAAACAAAAGGCAGGACGAATTAAAAGCATTAAAACAAAAAGCAAGTCATTATAGACATTGCTATAACATATTCCTACCTGTCACTCTGCTACTCTTCACAGTTCAGGAGCGGAAGGACATTTGTTTTGGTTTCAAGTTGACAGCTATGGTCCGTTTATTAGGAAATAGGCTCTTGTGAAATGTGTATAATCAATTTCACGTTGTTCTAGACCAGGGAAGCCGGTCAAATGTAGTTATTTGGCCAAAAGTGGATGGGGGAGGCGGGGTTTTTGTAGAAAACGAGGCGGATCTCTGCTAAACTACAGCCTGATCCACTCTGCTGGCGGAGCGATTTGCACTCCGGGCAGAGATTGCGTGCGTTTACTTTCAGTGGGAGCTCTCTCACACACACACACACACACACACACACACCGTCAATCACAGC
This sequence comes from Borostomias antarcticus, assembly GCF_949987555.1. NCBI lineage: Eukaryota > Metazoa > Chordata > Actinopteri > Stomiiformes > Stomiidae > Borostomias > Borostomias antarcticus. Next base: position 31,730,917 of record NC_140238.1, on the reverse strand, counting down.
ACCTCTCCGTCTCCTTCTCAGCATACTTTGTCTCTTTTACGAGGATACTTTTTTTTTTTCTCTAAAGGAAAATACTGTTTATGGTTTTGACCGACGATTCCAAGATGTCTCGCACCGACGAGGTCCACCGCATCACGGAGAATGTCTACAAGGTAAAGTGCTTCAACTGTGGTTAAAAGTTTGGAGCGGTAGGTTACTGACATAGGATTGCTGTTAGAAAGACGGATTTCTCTTATTCGTCGTTATGTTTATTTCGACCGAGGCGCATCTTCCACGGATTGAGACGATGGGACTCGAGGGAGGCGGAGGAGGTTTTATTACTGTCTCAATCCATATGGCTCTATTGGGAGTAGCGTCTTTGCGTCGTTTCAGATCATTAGCATAATTAATAGCTTTTATTTGACTGTCACTTGTTGCGTCGAGTTCAAGTTGTTGCTATCGTTTGTTGCATATTGTATAGCTTCCGTCTTAAGGCATTTGATGTGCAGTCACGGCCTACCAAGGTACTAAAATATCCCATCTTTTATATATAAACACACACACACACACACACACTTGCCCAGCTCAGTCAATCAATAGATTACCTATTAACCATTCAGCTTTCAAAGTGACTCCTGCCATTTTGCCTGCTAGACATACCTGTAGGTGGGTATTTGGCTGACAGGACCAGGCAGGGTAGGCTTGCCGCTGTGTTGCAACAGGTAGGGCCTCGAGACTGCAAACATTTGCCTAGAGGGATTTCCACATCCAAACCAGTTCAGCAGTTGAGCTCCAGCCCTCTTTGGTTTCTCTGTCACCCGCTTCTTATTTTACAGGCCATCATATTACTGTATGTTCATTACAGAGAAGTGACTGTTCCTGATTTGGTAATGGTACAGGACTATCAGTTAGCCTATCTCAAGGCTGACATAAGGGGACAATTGGGCGCCTTCTCTTTCTATTTCTAATAACACGCGAGTTTCATTGTGCAATGTGCCAGTGATCCCCTGCGCGAGTCTGTTGGATTTCTGAAAGTCTGGTCTCGCGAGACTACTGCTTCACTGAGTCTGTTGGATTTCTGAAAGTCTGGCGTCGCGAGACTACTGCTTCACTGCAGACGGCCTTGAACGCGCTGCCTGCGTCATCTAGCTTGGGGGTTCACGCGGGTGTTGAGTTGAAAGGGCCGAACACCTGTGGATGTTTCTGGAATGTTAACACGCCATCTTGTTCTCAGGGTACCAAGACAACCGCCCATCCCCACCAACACCTGTATCACACTAGGATGGTCTAACATCTAACATTTACCCACCCATGCCTATAAAGAAACGACCACCCATGCTTTTAAAGCAACAACCTGAGGGCCTCCATACCAGAGTGGTTTCCCATCAGCCAGTGCGCCCAGAAAGAGCGGAGGGTTTGGGAAGCCGAGGTCCTGGCGTTCCTTTGGGGAGCAGTCAGCAGTCGGAAATGAGGCCAGGCGAGGCCAGACTTGAGAGAAGCTGCGTTCAAAGAGCTACTCGAGGAAGGAAGGCGTCCATTTAGTCCGAATATAAATAGACCCCTCCGATGCACTTTGGACGCTGTGCTTGGATGAGAGGGAGAATGTCCCCCCTCCCCCCTCACATTCCTAATCATGTGTGGTTTGGTTCATTCATTCATTCATTCATTCATTCATTCATTCATTCATTCATTCATTCATAACCTTTATTTATGCTCGGAAAATACATTGAGGGTGACCACGCCCTTATTTGCGATGTCACAGTGAAAAAATAAATACAATAGATCACAACAAACAATACAACAATAAATACAGTACAACGACCCCAACAATAATACAGCAATAAGCGCAACAGTCAATGAAAACAGCTAGAAACAGAGCCAGAGATGCTGGACAGCTGGGTAGTTCAGAAGACCAACTGCCATCCGTTCTGTCGAGGGTTCTCCGGGCAGCAGAGCGGTTCTTGTCAAGGGTTCTCCGGGAAGCAGAGCGGTTCTGGCCAGCGGACCGTGAACCCCGGCGGCGGGTTCATCCCCGGGGGCCGGTGGAGGTCCGGTCACGCCCGCCCACCCTGACAGGCCTGGCTGACGGGCAGCGGAACAGAGCGGAGAGACATGCCAGCTCGCCGTACCGGCCAGGCTGATCTGACTGACCGACCGATGGGCGCGCCGGCAGGAACGGGAACGGACGAGCGGCCGGGTCCGACTGGCTCCGCCTCCTCACGCTCACCTCTGCGGAACCCTCGTTTTTTTTTAAAAGCGGCTTTTGACTGGGATTGATTCTGAATCCCGCTGTGTCAGAGAGAGAGAGTACAGAGTGTGTAGTGTGTAGTGTGTAGTGTGTGTGTGTGTGTGTCGGCTCAATCCTTACAGTGGGCTGGTTGCACAGATGCTGAGTAATTGCAGGGGAGGAAAGGATGCCAACTGCACTGCTGTGACTCACGTGTGTGTGTGTGTGTGTGTGTGTGTTGAATAGGGCAGGTGAGTTTACACAGGGCGTGAATAGGGTATGGTTTGGAATTGAATTGCTATTTATTCAGTCGAGTCACACCTAGTTTAATGAGTCTATGCTCATCATGGTGAGTCTGGAGAACCTGGTATTACCGCGTGAGTCTTGAGAACCTGGTATTACCGCGTGAGTCTTGAGAACCTGGTATTACCGCGTGAGTCACGTCGCGTTCCTCTCCTCGGTCCCAACAGTCCCAAGTTCGTGGGATCTCAAATAAAGGATGCAGTCGTTGCTCATCGACAGTCAGAAGGCTCGTCGAAGGCCAGGGAAACGCCGGACTCCCAGGCAGTGCCTGGAGGTCGCGTGTGTGTGTGTGTGCGGGGGGGGAGCTCCCACCAGCTGGTCATCCTGCCGGGGATCATCGCCGGCCCCGCCCCTCCACGGGAGTTCGGGTGAGGGGTGGCGGCCTCGGGTCAAGCCTCTTAGCTGCACGCAAAAGACACAAGCACCAGACAGTCTGGGCGGGAGGGGGGGGGGGGCGTGGTGTGTGTGTGTGTGTGGGGGGGGGGGGCAATGGGTCGTCGAGCGGGAAGCGAAGCCCGACGACGTTCCGTCTCCATCGCTTTCGAAACGACGGCGAGGCGCCGCAAACAATGGCCGGCTTGTTGGAAGGGCGCCGTCAGAGCTAACGCTAACCCTGCCAGGTACGAGGAGCGCAGCGCAGGGCGCGGCCGACCCCGTCTGCCCTCGGGCCTGTGCTCCCGTTCCCAAACCCCCCCCCCCCCCCCTGCACCCCTCCCGAACCCCTCCCGAACCGTAAACACCACCTAGAGAACACCGCTATTACGTCCGCGTTAATGCTAGGTATGGCGATGGCGTCGCGATGAGTTCGCCTTCTGCTGTGGTAATTAACAGGGTGAGGAGGAGCTGTGCTGTTTGCTCAGGGCCGAGTACCGTGTTCCACATCTCGCGGCTCTAAAGGTAGTTTCTCTCCCTGACAGGAGAACTCCCCCCGCGTTTCCTGTTCTCTCCTCAGCCAAACGTTCCAACGCCGTGTCGTCGGCGAGCTCTCCAGTCGAACGAATCAGGGTTTGTTTTTTTTAGCCGGGGACGAGGGGACGACACTTCCAGCGAGTCACGTGGGAGATTTTGAACAGGTGGTCTCTTAGCAACAACATGCTGTCAAGTGTCATGTCATCCTGGGGAGATGTGTAGGGAGAGAGACAGAGAGGTGTGTGTGTGTGTGTGTGTGTGTGTGTCTGTGTGTGTGTGTGTGTGAGAGAGAGAGAGGGAAAGAGAGAGAGTGATAGATAATGTACCACATCTCACTCTCTGTTTAATTGATGAGTAGTCGGAGGAGAAATGGCCTGTGGAAGCCTCGCAAAAAGCTTCAAGCTGTTATGGACCCGGCGCAGGAACATTTTCTCCCGTTTAATTTCTCTGCGGCCTCGCGAGTTCTAGAAGTGCCTCGCGGCCGCCGCCGCCGACCGAATAAACACATCGTTCATCACAGCGCCGGCGCCCTATAGCCATTCGTCTCGACCGCATTACTTTGCGGAACACGTACGCTCCCAAACGACCGCTACTCCCGAGCGTTAGATTCTGAAATGGAAGTATTTCTACCGTATTACTCTCTGCCTTGGGCCTTGGAAGACGGCGTTTGCGGAAGGCGTCGTAACGCAGAGCCGGCCGGCCTGCTGGTCTCTCTGCTGGTATCTCCGGGGGCTGTGTGGACGCGGCGGTAAACGCCGCTACTCCCACCTTCTCTCAGCGTTCGTGGGCGGACGGCTTATAGACGCGTCTTCTCCTTCCTTGGGCGCCGCGGCGCTCTTTCGCGGAGCGGAACCCGAGGCTGCGGCTGCGTCTCGTTAACGGGCGTCCATCTTCTTTTGCCGCTGCCGTGTTGTGTGTTGAACATTTCCACGGATGGTTTCGATTTGAGGCGTGCCAACCCAGGCTCAGGGGTGAGGGCAGACGAGGGGGGGGGGGGGGGCGTGCGGCGTGCTGGAGGAGAGAGATGTTCCACATCCTCGTTGAAATGGTCCCTAATTACTGTGGAGGGATCTGGGCTGTAATTAACGAGAGAGAGAGGAGGGAGAGAGAGAGAGCAAACGAGGTTTAGGCAGCGGTGTATCATTGGCCAGAGGCCTCAGGCTCACAGCTCATTTACTGAGGTTGAACCCCTCTAAGTGGTCAGTTCTTGTTAAGGGGTCTTTTTTAGGTTCAGGGGGTGGAGCTATGAGTAATGAGTTGAACCTGTGATGGGATCACAATGACCTGCTATTCTTCTTCTAATCCTAATCCCAGTTGTGTGACGTTGAGCGGGGGAAGCTTGTTCGCTCATCCCAAGCTCAGTGTCATCGTCCCCAATGGATGAGTGGGCCAGTAGAGGGAAATCATCCCTGGCACCATGCAGCCATGCCAGACCCAAACATTCCTCACCTATAGCTGGTTGAACATCAGAGAAGCTTTAGCCTAGCGTTAGCCTAGCATTAGCCTAGCCTAGCGTAGCACACGAGCATCCGCGTTGAATTGGTTCAACTCCCTCCTCGGTAATAAGGACCATCTGTCCATGTGTTTGTGGGGAGCGGTCATGTATGTGAGTCATGTACCATGTTGAGGTGGAGCGCGGTGGACCCTAATTGAAGTGCTTGTGGGTTAGGAAATGCAACTCTGTGACATGCTGTACCTTGTGACACACACACACACACACACACACTGTACACACAGCTCAATCAAAGTGTTGAGGCACCCTGGACACGTTTTGACTTCTGAGTCATTGTGACTGTCACAGATCTGTCAGTGAGGTTTAGAGCAGAGTCTCCATAAGCTGTTGAAGCACCAGAGTCTGTGTGCAAACTCACTGAATTCTTAATTGAATTGGCTAATTGAGGTAGAGAGAGAATTGTTAATTGCATAATGTGCGTTGATTTGGTGAGTTTTCTAGCACAGCCGTCTGGGGGGACGGCAGTGATGTAATAACTAGGGTTGCAAAGGGGTGTGACATTTCTGGGAAGTTAAGCTCGGGAATTTTGGAAATTTTAAAATTTATTTTAGTCTATAACAGATTTTTATTTTATAAATTTATTTTAGGATTTTACCCATGTTCACCCAATTTGCTGGTTGGTTGCTGTTGTGTGACGAATCCTCAAGCCGAGATTAAACTAACCACCCTCGGGGAGCGGCGGCCCAATAGGCCCCTCCCTCTGGGATGAGGCCACACTCTGGATCTGGCGAGACCACCGGTCACTGGTGGGCAGCTGCACCGGAACACAATGCATTAGACCGCTACACCTCCACAGACCCCTATAACAGGGAACTTAAATGTAGCATAGTTGGGGAAAATACATAAATGCTATTCTAGATCTTGCAGCTTGATCTTGGTTAAAACCTTCCTGGTTTAATGCAAATTCAGTTGCAATGCATGCTTCCATCACATGTGCAGTGCATTCCTCCATCACATGCACAGTGCATTCCTCCATCACATGCACAGCTAATTCCTAGCATCCTGTTTACTAAGAGGGCTGTAGAATCCATTCAAGTTCTACTCACAAATAGATTCTCATTTGTAAAATTGATAGTAGTAAATAGAATTGTTTGCCTGCTATGTTGTTATATAAACAAAAGTTTAATATTTATGTCTGTATATGACAAGCTAAATACAGTTAGTATAAATAACCCCAAATTTCCCAGTTTATTCCCATTAACTCCCTTAAATACTTGTTAATTCCCATGGGAAGTTTCCAACTTTGAATATTCCCGGAATTTTGTAACATTCCAAAGTTCACCTACATGCACAGATTTGAGCTCAGAGGACTTTCATCTCAGACTACTTTCATCTCAAACTATTATTTTGTAGAGGATAAAAAAAAACTCTTCGTCAGAAAATGCTGTTTTGAAGTGCATTTCTGAAGCCCCGTTAACGTCTGAGAGATCAATCTAACGACCCTGGAACTCCCAACCAGCACAGACTCTGCTTCCATGGAGACCGTCCTCATTTGTTGTTGTTGTTTTGAGTTGAATGGAATTGAATCACCGGAGCAGAGGGGCTGTGATTGGTCAAGAGGGTGGCGACGTAAACAAAACTAGACCAATCCGGTAAGCTGTAGCTCCGGCCAGTGATCGGTCGGCCGTCAGCGAGGGGGGTGGGGGGGGGGGTGGGGGGGGTGAAGGAGGTGACCTGGTTCCCCTCTCCTCCTCTGACACTAGCAGACGGTTATGGGACGCAGGGATCTAGTACCAGCCTGTCGAGTCTGATCAGAGTTGTGATTGAATCTGTGGAGCAGATGATGGTTCCTCTGCCCCACGGCCCTCTGGGACGCTCGCAAACACCCACATGAGTAAATGTAATCAATCTCTCTCTCTCTCTCTTACTCCCTCTAGCTCTCTCTCTCTGCTTCTCTCTCTCCTTCCTTCCTTCCTTCCTTCCCTCCTTCCCTCCTTCCCTCCTTCCTTCCCTCCTTTCCTCCTTCCCTCCTTCCTTCCTTCCTTCCTTCCTTCCCTCCTTCCTTCCTTCCCTCCTTCCTTCTTTCCCTCCTTCCCTCCTTCCTTCCTTCCTTCCTTCCTTCCTTCCTTCCTCCTTCCTTCCTTCCTTCCTTCCCTCCTTCCTTCTTTCCCTCCTTCCTTCCTTCCTTCCTTCCCTCCTTCCCTCCTTCCTTCCCTCCTTCCCTCCTTCCTTCCTTCCTTCCTTCCTTCCTTCCTTCCTTCCTTCCTTCCTTCCTCCCTCCCTCCTTCCCTCCCTCCCTTCCTTCCTTTCTTCCTTCCTTCCTTCCTTCCTTCCCTCCTTCCTTCCCTCCCTCCGTCCCTCAGTCTCCCTCAGCTGTGTGCTAGCATGTTGCTGGCGTTGTAATGATGAGGAGTCCTCTGGCCAGCTGGCCTGTAATTGGTCCCCCACCTCCAGCAGCTTCAGACGGCTGTCTCACTGCTCCCCCGGGCGCCGACGCTCATAAGACGAGTTATTAGGCTCGTTCCAAGCAGCAAGGCTGTGAACCACAGGCTAACTCACACGGCAGACAGGGAGACAGACAGGGTGACAGACAGACAGGTAGGCAGGGAGACAGACCGACGGGCAGGGTGACAAGACGGACAGGGAGACAGACAGACAGGCAGGGAGACAGACAGGCAGGGAGGCAGAAATGCAGGGAGACAGACAGACAGACAGGGAGACACAGGCAGACAAGCAGGCAAACAGACAGACAGGCAGGGAGACAGACAAGGAGACAGACAGACAGACAGACAGGGCTTCTATCCACGTCACTCATATTGTTTTACGGAACAGGAGCGTCTCAGGTCTCAGGTTAGGGTTGACTCGGTGAGTTTGTGTTTAAACTTGGCTCGCAGACCTGGATAAATTGCCTTTCATGTCCCACAATGCACTACCTCATGAGGACAGGTGGACGCCGACAGCCAGGCTGGCTTGATGGCGTTAGCGGAGTGATCTACGGGAGAGCCTGATTTCTCACAGAGCGCATTCTGGGCATACCTCAGCATAACCAGGCCTTGGCGGACGCTCCTCGTCTGAAAAGGCCAGTGTGTGTTGAGCTACATAACCTGTTTGGGGAGGAATCAGGAAGTCAACTCAGGGACGAACCAGGAAGTCAACTCGGGGACTCTGCGCCGCAGAAGGCGGTGAGGGTTGAGTTCTTCTTCTTCTCCTTCTCCTTCTCCTTCTTCTCTTTCTCCTTCTTCTTCTTCTTCTCCTTCTTCTCCTTCTCCTTCTCCTTCTCCTTCTCCTTCTCCTTCTCCTTCTCCTTCTCCTTCTCCTTCTCCTCATCCTCCTCCTCATCGTCGTCTCCTTTGAAGGCGCTGGGCTGGTGGGCAGCGGTCTCTCTGAACTCCGCCGCGGTCAGAAGTTGGCTTCGGCGGACGCGCTTTGGTTTCACTGTCCTGTCCACCCCCTTCCCCCACCGCCGCTGCTCTCTCTCTCCTTCAGAGATACCCCACAGAGAAACATCCGTTTGATCTCGGACAGAGACGGAGGAGCGGAGTTTCCCGGCCGCGGAGCCAAATGAAGAAATTCGTTCTGATGCTGCAAAGCTCCGCCATGAATCCCCCGGCGTAATCTTATAATTGCGTTCGCTCAGAAGGTTAGGACTCTGGGAGGGGGGGGAGGA
>NC_140238.1:31712379-31717379 GCF_949987555.1 Borostomias antarcticus | reverse complement strand
CCTCGCTTCGCCTCCGCACCGCTGCCGGCGCCGCGGACAAAGACATCAATAAACACCCCCGCGTGCGCGCGTGTGCCGTTTTTCCACGGGTCGAAGATATCGTCCGTACGCCCCCGTCGGCGTGGGCCTCGCTAACGATCTCCTTCGGACTCTGGTTAGACCCCAGCGGAGGGGCGGAGCGGTAATGGAGGGGGTCATGTTGCCGGTCATGTTGCCGGCCTGGTCTCTGGCGCCGTGATGCTGGGTCCAGCGGCGTGGGGAGGGACGTTGATGGCGGAGACTCAGAGAGGGGGTGGGTTTGCTGTGGAGCGAGGTGGGTGGTATTGACGGCCGGGGGCCACTGAGGAGTCTCTGTCTCTCTGTCTCCGCCTGGCTCTTCTCTGACTGACCCCCAGGGCACTGAGGAGTGTGGACCGGCTCATTAGAGGTGCCCTGGAGGGGGAGGAAGAGGAGGAGAGGAGGGGGAGGAAGAGGAGGAGGAGGAGGAGGGGAGAGGAGGAGGAGGAGGAGGAGGGGAGAGGAGGGGAGAGGAGAGGAGAGGAGAGGAGAGGAGAGGAGAGGAGAGGAGAGGAGAGGAGAGGAGAGGAGAGGAGAGGAGAGGAGAGGAGAGGAGAGGAGGGGGAGAGGGACGGTATTAATGCCGGCTTGTTCTTAGGGAGAATGGGATTCTGCTCCTCACGGCTGACTCAACGGTACCGTGTGTCACTGACGTCTGATTGGCTAGCGCGGGGGTTCTTTCTGCGAGATGGCCGTGATGTTATGACGGACCCGTGCGTCACGAGCCACGCATCGGCACACGGCGGGTTTATCCTCACGATCTCGCCCAACGCCCGCGCTGCTGTCGGGAGAGAGAGACCAGAGCCTTGAGTGTCTCTCCTCCCACTCCGCCCCCAGAATCAACAGCCTGCCCCCCCCACACACGCACACACACACGCGCACACACACACACACACACACACACACACAGCCAGCCATCTCACAGGATAAGAGCTCGTGTTCAATGCACTGTGGGTGGAGGATTGATGTCATTGTTGATCTACATAGAAATTCTGTGTGTGTGTGTGTGTGTGTGTGTGTGTGTGTGTGTGTGTGTGTGTGTGTGTGTGTGTGTTGTGGCCATCTGTGTCTGCGTGTGAGTGTTTCCCCAGGCGGGTACAGGTACAGCAGGTGTGTGGTTTCCTATGCTAACGAGACCACCTCTCCTCTCTCTCTCTCTCTCTCTCTCTCTCTCTCTCTCTCTCTCTCTCTCTCTCTCTCTCTCTCTCTCTCTCTCTCTCTCTCTCTCTCTCTCTCTCTCTCTCTCTCATCTGTTTCAGTCCATCATGGAGCAGTTCAACCCCTGCTTGCGGAACTCGTTGCCATGGGGAAGAGCTACGAGAAGGCGCTGGCCAGTGAGTCTGCTTCTCCTCCGCAGGTCCAGGCGGTCAGCCAACACTCTGGTCCATCCATCCATCCCTCCTCCTGCCTCAGGCTCTCTCTCTCTCTCTCTCGCTCTCCCTGCTCTCTCTCTCTCTCCTCTCTCTCTCTCTCTCTCTCCCTTCCTCTCTCTCCCCCTCTCCCTCTCTCTCCCTTCCTCTCTCTCCCCCCTCTCTCTTTCTCTCTCCCTTCTCCTCTCTCCCTCCCTCTCTCTCTCTCTCTCCCTCTCTCTCTCTCCCTCTCTCTCCCTTCCTCTCTCTCCCCCTCTCTCTCTCCCTCTCTCTCCCTTCCTCTCTCTCCCCCTCTCTCTCTCTCTCTCCCTTCCTCTCTCTCCCCCTCTCTCTCTCCCTCTCTCTCCCTTCCTCTCTCTCCCTCTCTCCCTCTCTCTCCCTTCCTCTCTCTCCCCCTCTCTCTCTCTCTCTCCCTTCCTCTCTCTCCCCCTCTCTATCTCTCTCTCTCTTTCTCTCTCTCCCTCTCACTCTGTCCTTCCTCAATCTCTCTCTCTGTCCCTCCCCTCTCCATCCCCCTCTCTCTCTCCATCTCCCTCTCTCTCTCCCTCCCTCTCTCTCTCTATCTCTCTCTCTCTTTCTGTATGCCACCTCATTTAAAGAAAAGCACCATATGACTCATCCATCCACGCAGAGAGCCAGTGTTTCAGGTCTGGTCCACGGGGCCTGGAGGCCCTCGCACCCGATCCAGGGGGGCCGTCTGTCTGTGAGCACTTAAGGGCTGGCAAATAAATACTCAAACTTCAACTATTCGAACTTCGTTGTCGACTTTTGGGGGGAAAGAAATGCCGAATCGATCTTGAAAATGTAGATCAGGTTAGTAGGTTACCTCAAAGCAGCGCGCCTCACATTCTCCCGAGTCCCGCCCCTCTTCTGGTCATGACAAAACACGTTACGCTAGTATTCAGTCGTTCAGCATGGGCAAAAAGCAGAGAAACGACTATCTATAGTATCTCTATATCTCTCTATCTCTATATCTCTCTCTCTACCTTACTTCCTTCAAATCTGAGTGCGTCTTCTCTGCAGCCATCAGGCAACGTTGTAAACAAGCCCAGAATGTGATCAAGTGGACCAGAGAACTACAGGCTATTCCTCTGGTTTTGTTTTCAGTTGGCTGTCAGGATATCGGCCTGATAAAAGGACCCTGCCTTTGCTCTGATATGCCTGATACAAGGACTGTGTTTGCTCTAAATGTCACTGTTGACTCTGTATTATACATTAGTTGAATACTCGAGTTCTATGAACACAGTCGAACACGAAGGTTCCGTTGGCGCTTGTTCATGACAGTAGGCGGAGAGCGCCCTCTTGTGGTTAGAAGTGGTTCCATTGCGTTTTCTGTGCAAAATTATACAATACCAATAATCAAATATTTTAGATTTTCGGAAAATATTTGAGAGAAAGTCGAATATAATTTCTTAGCTCAGTTGCCAGCTCTAGATGACATCCTCAAAGATCAGATAGATGGGGGGTGTGGGGGGGGTACCTAGCCTGGTCTGACCATCCCGATCTAGCGAGCTCACTGCTTCGCTCCGCAATATCGGTCTGGCCTTCGCCCCATAGAGAGCGATTATGTGGGCGGGGCTACTTGTCTTGACAGACAAACACCTTCAGCCAATGAGCGTTCAGCAAACATTTGCCAAATCCAGTCGGAAAAACGTCTTTTCCACCGATAAACTCCGCTAGTGCGTACTATTGTTCTTGTTTAAGTGTGATTAAGTCTATTTCTGCAATAACTGCACTTATAGCTGCGTTTATTCTTCTAACGTTAACGTTACCACTCGTTGCTTCGGGAGCCGCCATGTTTGTTTAGCGAGCGGCAGGGACACGAACCAATCAGGGGCTGCTTTCCACTGTGGGGGCGGGACAGCAGTTAAAACGCAGTCCCTGATTGGCCCGGTATGGTCTGGATTTTGGGATAATCGCTCTGGAGGAGGCGAAGGCCAGCCCGTTCTGCGTTAGTGAAACAGGATGTGAGCTCATGAGAACAGGATGGTCATACCAGGCTAGGGGGTACCTACCCACACATCATCTGACAGCAATAGTGTCCCGAAAACATGGTGAGGTGTTTTGGACTCCTTTCCTGACACTAGTCCGGGATCTGGACCTCCAGGTAATCCAACCAGGGTTGGGGACCAGTCTGGACTCTGATCCCCTCACCCCATGAGAGCTAATCTGGGGCCGTCTGCCCTGGTCTCACCCAGGCTTAAAAGGGGAACTGGAGGATTGGCTGGGTTGGGGGGTGGATGGGGGGGGTCAGGTGTCTGGTCCAATCAGAGGTCTAATCCTCCCCACCTGTCCTGGTCTCTGCCTCCGACCACGCAATTCATTAGAGACGAGTAAAGCACCCTTTTACTTAGATCCAGCTAATCTCCTTCCCCCACCTCCACACGCTCACACACACACACACACACACACACACACACACACACACACGCTCACACACACACACTTTACTATGCCTGTGTTAATAACCTCTTCAAAATTGCTTCACTAAACCATCCGACATGTCATATTCTACAGCTGTTCTTCTGAACAGTTTGCCTAGTGACTTGAAAGCTACCAGAAATGCAATTAGAAGTCCTGTCAGATAAAATGGTTTAGAAGCTGTTAGGATAATGGATGTCGATTATATAGTTGTCTATGGACGTTTTTATTCTTCTTCTGATGCTTATTGTTTTTCGGGGGATTTACGGATGTGACGTCGCGTGACTCTGCCCTGTTTTCAAACCACCAGGGACCGTGCTGGAAAAGGGTTTCACTTTTGCATGTTCTCCCTTGGATTTTTACTGTCTGCTAAATCCATAATGAAATCAATCTATAGAGGAGCTGAATTGAGTCATATTTAGCGTGATGCCTGAAGAGTAGGAGTGATTGGTGGGGGGGGGGGGGGGCGGGCACTGCTGCCTGCACCAATCAGGCACTGCTGCTGCTCAACACTCATGGGGAGCAGCGTTGGCGTACGTGTTCCTCTGTTCTGCTTTCCTCTGCTCTGGTCTGTTCTGCTTTCCTCTACTCTTCTGTTCTGCTTTCCTCTACTCTGTTCTGCTTTCCTCTACTCTCTTCTGTTCTGCTTTCCTCTACTCTGTTCTGCTTTCCTCTACTCTGTTCTGTTCTGCTTTCCCTCTGTTCTGTTCTGCTTTCCTCTACTCTGTTCTGTTCTGCTTTCCTCTGTTCTGTTCTGCTTTCCTCTACTCTGTTCTGCTTTCCTCTACTCTGTTCTGTTCTGCTTTCCTCTGTTCTGTTCTGCTTTCCTCTACTCTGTTCTGCTTTCCTCTACTCTGTTCTGTTCTGCTTTCCTCTGTTCTGTTCTGCTTTCCTCTACTCTGTTCTGTTCTGCTTTCCTCTGTTTTGTTCTGCTTTCCTCTACTCTGTTCTGCTTTCCTCTACTCTGTTCTGCTTTCCTCTACTCTGTTCTGCTCTGCTTTCCTCTACTCTGTTCTGTTCTGCTTTCCTCTACTCTGTTCTGCTCTGCTTTCCTCTACTCTGTTCTGCTCTGCTTTCCTCTACTCTGTTCTGCTTTCCTCTACTCTGTTCTGTTCTGCTTTCCTCTGCTCTGTTCTGCTCTGCTTTCCTCTA
>NC_140238.1:31709084-31712179 GCF_949987555.1 Borostomias antarcticus | reverse complement strand
CCCGGTCGGCGCCGTAGAACGCGGCGCTGCGATGTGATGTCACGCGGTCGGAGCAGAAGTCTCTCGGGACCGGGGGCCTCAGCGCGGTGCCGGATCACATTTCCATGCGTCGTCTCGCGGCGGCTTTTTTGGAGGCGTGACGCGCCCGAATGACATCACAGGTCAGCCGCGTCCCGGTTTCCTGGTTCGAGTCGTTTTACCTGACGGGCCTGTACATGCATGTTCAGCAGGTGTGGATGAAGCTGAGCTCACACACACACACACACACACACACACACACACACACACACACACAGAACCCCATTGTTCTCCCTTAGGCTCGTGGGTGGGGTCAGGGTACTGATACACCAGTGACACGTTTCAAGTTTGTTTTCTCTGCGTGTTTTTCGGTGACTCACCTCGGGTTCGGTCGGTATGCAGAGGCGCTCGTCGGCCGGTCTCTCTCAGGTCGCTGCTTGCCTGTGGGTCTCTCTCTCTGGAGCAACGTTGCACAAGCTTTCCAACGTCACGTCTTATTGATTCGTTCTGGAATGTTCTGCCGTTATCTCTCTCTCTCTCACCTCCTGTGTTTTGGTTGTGCCCGGTCATATCAAAGTTGTCATAGTAACAATGTGATTTTCCAATGTTCCTTAGTCTTATCTCTTTGCTCTTTTTGCACTCTTAAAGATGAGACGTATCTTCTCTACTCTGGCAGAAAAAGATCTTTGCACACTTGGGTCCGTGAAGTGTATTTATTCGCTGAGCTTTGTGTCTCTCTCTCTCTCTTCTATCTCTCTCTCCCTCTCTCTCTCTCTCTCGCCCTCCCTCGCCTCTCTCTCTTCCCCCCTCTCTCGCTCTCTCTCTCTCTCGCCCTCCCTCGCCTCTCTCTCCCTCACCTCTCTCTCTCCCCCTCTCTCTCTTCCTCTCTTTCTCGCCCTCCCTCGCCTCCCTCTCCTCTCTCTCTCCCCCTCTCTCTCTCTCCCTCCCCCACCTGTCTCTCTCTCCCCCTCCCTCTCCTCCTGTCTCTCTCCCTCTCTCTCTCCCCTTCTCTCTCTCTCTCTCTCCCTCTCTCTCTCTCTCTCTCTCTCTCTCTCTCCCCCTCTCTCTCCTGTTAGGCCTTCATCAGAGCTTACATATCATAATAGACAGGCAGGTACAGTAGACATAGCAAAACCATTCACATTATTAGCGGTATTCAAAGCACCTGTGCACACCCTGGTGGTAGAAACCTCCACCTCTTGGGGATTGTAGTTTTGTGAAGCTGACAGTATACATACTGTAGGAGCCATGTTATAGAATTGCAAGAACGGGTAGTGAAAACGGTGAATATAGGAAATGTATAAAAAAAAAGACATACAATCTGGAAGCACCTTATAGTACAGTAGTATCATATAATATTTCTCTTTATAGTAGTATCATAAATTTCATATAGGCTGCATATCATGATCACATGGTGAACGGGGGTTTTGAGAAGAATCTGGCTCTCATGAATCGGAGATCCCCAGATAAGGAAAAAAAAACAACCATCTCCAAAACAACCATTTCAAAAAAACATCTAAAAAAAAAATCGATCTCCAAAGATATGAACCAGAAATAGATCAGAGGGTCATGAGTAGTATCAGGCATGGGACACCATGAACCATAGATCTCACATCTCTACACTAGAAATGAGCGGAGAGAACATTTTCAACTACAGCGTAACACACACATCAAAAATCCCCATTGGGGCCCGTGGGCTGAAGTGCCTCTATAGTGTCAATCCAATAAAACTCTCTTCGGCATGTCTTTCTTTCATCTCTTTCTTGTGTCATTACAGAGAGAATGCGAGGGTTTCTCTCTTCAATAAGTCAAGGGTTTCCTGCTCAACTATGCAGCGAAAGGTTTGGATAGAGGGGTTTGAGGTACAGTATAAGGCACGAATGTGCTTTTAGGCTTAAATGGGGGCGGCTGTAGCTCAGTTGGTAGAGCGAGTCGTTCAATGATCGAAGGGTCAGCGGTTCGAATCCCAGCTCCGACTGTACACATGTCGAAGTGTCCTTGAGCAAGACACCTAACCCCAAATTGCTCCCAATGAGCAGGTTAGCACCTTGCATGGCAGCTACCGCCATTGGTGTGTGAGTGTGTGTGTGAATGGGTGAATGAGAGGCCATTGTAAAGCGCTTTGAGTGCCGCTAAGGTGGAAAAGCGCCATATAAGTGCAGTCCATTTACCATTTAAATACAGTACACATTTATCAGACCTTATATCAGAGTTGCCAAACGTTTCGGTTGAATCTTTCTAAACAAACGGAAAAGATCAGTCTTCTCCTCAAAGGTGTTTTCCTTACATGTGGGGACAAAACGTACTGTGGGTTTTTGGTGAGAGCAGACCGTTGATGGGGAGTGAACCTTATTAGAAAGGTTGATCCCAGAATTCTGGCGTACTGGAGAGTTAAAGGCTTGTTTTTTTGGATGGAGATTTCTATCAATCTGTAGTGGCTCAGAGTCACTAGGGAAATCATTGCCGATGAGCGATATCTGACTGGTAGGTCTGGTGGCTTGTCATGGAGAATGTTGGGATTCTTCTTGTTGGACCCGCTTGTAGACTTCGCCCTGTAGACTTTGCGTAGTCCAGAGTGTCCCGCTTGTCTTGGATTTGTGTGGCCGTCAGACCATCTCCGTATGACGTCGGTGTACGTTTAATAGAGTGAACGACATCGTTACCTGGCTTCTCTCGGAAGTGCTTCACGCTTTGCAATGTCTTTGAACGCGTCCTCCTGTTGTCGTGGAACCTCTTCAATCAACGGAACATTCCGAATCTCGTCTTGTTTGAAGTTTTGTTTCGGTTGGGGCTTCTTCAACGCCGAATCCCCGCGGGATGCGTTCGTCGCGCCCACGCTCGCTCAAGGTACAACCGAGCAAATTGAGCCGTGTCTTTTGTCTTTTTAAGCCGGAATAAGTCTTGTTTTCATCTCTTCGGATGAGGGAGGGGGATTCCCCGAACATGTTATCAGCTGGGAATAAAATCATCTCGGCATCAGAGAAGGAAAATATCTCAGTTCCATTAGGAGATGGAGCTTGTGTTTCTTCAAAGGACACAGTGAATGAATGCATAGACCTGGAGGCAGCAGGACAAAT
>NC_140238.1:31701584-31704084 GCF_949987555.1 Borostomias antarcticus | reverse complement strand
CCTATGAGGCAAGGGGTAAAGGTTGGAGTGAAAGGATGAACATGTGGAGGTTTGGGGTTTAGTCCCATAAAGTCATCCCCACCGGGTCTTCAACCCCAGTCTCCAGGGTGGGAGTCCAATGCTCTGACCACTACTCTACTTGTGCAGTGGAGATCGGCGGGTTGATTTTGGTGTCCTCCTTTATTTTGGTGTGCTGGAACTACTGCCTCTTGTGGTGCCAACAGAGGGATGCAGGCCAACATTGTCGGGAGGGAGGGAGGGAGGGAGGGAGTGATAACCCGACAAACGCTTTACTAGCTGTGCGGCTGGTCAGCCACGCACAAAAAACAGTTCACCCAAGGGCCAAAAAAGTGAGCTGTAAAAATTCTTCCCTGACCTCTCTCAACGAGACGATCAAGCAAGCTCCTGGAAAAGTATTTTGGCTAAGAACATTTACAGAGCAATAAACACGGGCTAAATACTTCATGGGAGAGACATGACTAACAGGAGAGTAGATAAATAGTTAGAGATGTTGCCTACATGGTCGGCCATTATGTGTTAGTTATCCCTGTAGTTATCCCTGTAGTCTATAATAGGATATTTAAGTGTGTCATAAAAAGGCACTTAGCAGACAGGCTCCTAAAGAATGTAGAGTAAACCAGGTATAGCCGCTAAGCTAAATAAAGGTTGTTTCCGAATAATTTTCGTTATAGTTTTCAGCAACAAAGTTAACACTGCTGCCCAGTTATTCGGACCCAAAATACTGTATATAATAAACTTTATTAATAAACTTTATTACAGGCTCGTAGCCCACATAGTCAAGAAAGTACATTACATATACATTTTTTAATTTTTTATTATATATATATATATATATATTATATATATATATATATATATAATAAAAAATAAAAATAAAAATATATATATATACACATACATACATACACATATGCACACATATATACACACATATATATATATATAACCCAGGCAGAGCTGGTTGATGCTGCTAGGGAAAGGGATGTCTGGGGCTCCCTGCTGGAGCTGCTGCCTCCGCGACCCGACCCTGGATAAGCGGATGAAGATGATGATGATGATGATGATATACATACATATATATACCTTAAAACAAGTTTCATAATCATATCAAATAGACTTAAAATACTGTATAAGAACTCCTGTGAAGGTCATGACAAGTGCTTCTACACGCACATACAGTACACACACCCACGCACCCCCACACCCCCACACACACACACTCTCTCAAAGGCGTAAAATGCCATTCTTGGGCGAAGTACATCATCTTGAGTGCTTCGATGTACTTCCTGTTCTCCAAGTCCAGTATCGGTCCTTTTAAATGGCAACTTTCCTGGTTTATGATGCAGTACTTGAATCTATCCAACCATTGAAGAACATCACAACAAAGCATTTCCTGCAGCTTCTATGTGAGTGTGTGTCTGAGGGAGACTGTATCTTTAGAATGAGTGGGCTGCAGTCTAACTGAGGAACAGCACTGCAGAGCTATAGGGTGGCATTGTCATCATTATCGTCGTTATCGTCATTGTCATCATTATCATCGTCATCATTATCATCATTATCATCATTGTCATCATACACTATTGTACTCAAATGAGTAGAGACAATTAGATGATTGCTACCAAAAGATGCCTGGTCTCACAGAAATTATCCACAAAATGGCAGACAGATAGAGAGACGGATAGAGAGACGGATAGAGAGACGGATAGAGAGACGGATAGAGGGACAGACTGAGGGACAGACTGAGGGACGGACTGAGGGACGGACTGAGGGACGGACTGAGGGACGGACTGAGGGACGGACTGAGGGACGGACTGAGGGACAGACTCAGAGACAGACTGAGAGACAAGTGGTAGTTCGCCAGATGGTATAAGGGCTTTTCGCACTGTATATCCTTAGCCTAGGACTATCCTTAGCCCTGGGCTAAGAGATTTAGCCCCCTTTCATACTGTACACACATTCTCAACCAGGGTTAACCTAAGCCTAGGGCTATATGGCAGTTCTACTGGCCCTGGGTTAAATGTCTGTTTGAACACGCAACTAATGTTTACATTCCAATGACTTGTGACTAGCCTACTCATTAAGAGCAAGCAGGAACGTTAGCTTGTTCTGAACTGAGTTTTCCCACCTCAGAAACATTGCTCTTTCCGCCTGCATCCAATTCGATCTTTTAAAATCTTTTAAATGGACATATTGTTGATGTTTTAGTTGGCTATGATGTTGTCGTTACAGTAGTGTAGTTAGAACGATTTCGGTTGCCTAGCGCCAACTGTAAATGACGTGACGATGAAGTCGTGTGATTGGACAACGAAAACATGATGTAAAGTCCTTTGTTTAGTTTAGCTCCATTTCACACTGGCCCCTTTTAGCCCTGTGATTGGTGGATTTTCAGGGGGTAACCCCGCACATTTCGGGCTAACCCTGCTTCGGAGAAGGGCCAGCAAGCCCTAGGCTAAAGTCGGGGTTAGCCCAGTTTGGAATG
>NC_140238.1:31679084-31696584 GCF_949987555.1 Borostomias antarcticus | reverse complement strand
GAGAGGGAGGGATGGAGAGAGGGAGCAGGAGAGAGAGGAAGGTGAGAGGAGCGGAGAGGAGTGGAGAGAAAAGATAGAGGGAGAAGGAGAGAGGCAGGGAGGGAGGGAGAGGGGGAGGGAGGGAGAAGGAGAGAGAGAGAGGCAGGTGAGTGGAGAGGAGTGGAGAGGAGAGAGAGATGGAGGGAGGGAGGGAGAGGGAGAGAGGCAGGTGAGTGGAGTGGAGAGAGAGATGGAGGGAGAGAGGGAGGGAGGGAGAAGGAGAGAGAGGCAGGTGAGTGGAGAGGAGTGGAGAGGAGAGAGAGATGGAGGGAGGGAGGGAGAAGGAGAGGGAGAGAGGCAAATGAGTGGAGAGGAGTGGAGAGGAGAGAGAGATGGAGGGAGGGAGGGAGAAGGAGAGAGAGAGGCAGGTGAGTGGAGAGAGAGATGGAGGGAGGGAGGGAGAAGGAGAGAGAGAGGCAGGTGAGTGGAGTGGAGAGGAGAGGCAGCCATCGATCCTCCTGGCTGAGGGAAGAGAGATCATGGACCGGCTCATTAAATCTCGTCTGTCACACCAAGAAGACGTGCTGCAAGTCAATAACAACAGAGCAGCAGGACTACAGGAAGCTGTGTGTGTGTGTGTGTGTGTGTGTGTGTGTGTGTGTGTGTGTGTGTGTGTGTGTGTGTGTGTGTGTGTGTGTGTGTGTGTGTGTGTGTGTGTGTGTGTGTGTGTGTGTGTGTGTGTGTGTGTGTGTGTGTGTGTGTGTGTGTGAAGGTAATGAGCTCAGTAATAGCGATGACATTTCCAAGTAGAGAGCATGCTGAGAGAAGGTGAGAGAGAGAGAGCGAGGGGGGGAGAGAGGGAGGGGGGGAGAGAGAGAGAGCGAGGGAGAGAGGGGGAGAGAGGGAGGGGGGGAGAGAGAGAGCGAGGGAGAGGGGGGGGGAGAGAGAGGGGGAGAGAGAGAGGGGGAGAGAGAGAGGGGGGGAGGGGGAGGGGGAGAGAGGGAGGGGGGGAGAGAGAGAGCGAGGGAGAGGGGGGGGGAGAGAGGGGGAGAGAGAGAGGGGGAGAGAGAGGGGGGGGGAGAGAGAGGGGGAGAGAGAGAGGGGGAGAGAGAGAGAGAGGGGGGGAGGGGGAGAGAGAGAGAGAGAGAGAGGGGGGGAGGGGGAGAGAGAGAGAGCGAGAGAGGGAGGGAGGGGGACAGAGAGAGAGGGGGGGGAGAGAGAGAGAGAGCGAGAGAGGGGGGGAGAGTGAGAGAGAGAGGGGGGGAGAGAGAGAGAGAGATCAGATTTGTCATCCAGTGTTCAAATGGACACGAATGTTCACACACAAACACACACGCTGAAAGAACTCGGTTCAGCGGAAGAGATGGGATTTGTTTTGACACGGTCACACGTTAGACGTCACTGTGTTTAGGACGGGGCCCCACAGTGCCTTCTCCCTACATTCAGGTACAGGATACTGAAATGAGTCCCTTGGCTGTGCTGTATGTAGCCTGTATGTACAGTACCCACCACCATGGACGGATTATGAAATGATGGGCCCCTGGACACAGACACGTAAAGGGCCCGTCCACACATTTCATTTATCGCCTTTTTGAATTTGCCCAATGAGACGGCATCCAAATCCAATTTGAAGATAATTCGAGAAATCTCTCAATAAAAGCAGCTTTACCAGCTCGGTTTTGACTCGAGGGACCTAGTGGGGAGGACTTGCTTTTTGGATGTCTCAACTATGGGCCCAAAACCGTTGAAGGGCCCATATTACATGGAATACTCAGAACACAAATTAAAAAAGTATGATAATTTCTTTCTTGTGACTTGTTATTGACATAAATGACTAAGCCCTTTGACTATGCCACAAGAAAGGGGCCCCTGAGCTCTTGGGGCCCCTGGGCCCGGTAGACCCGTTCGGTAATATGTCTTTGCACACCACGCTGTACCTTATACCGTAGTGGAAAACTGTACTCCGAAAAAAAAAAAAAAAAAGTAGCCTCGTTTCCCAACATGCAAACTAGTTTTAACGTTATCGCCGTCGGCGATGGACAGCGTTCCCGGCCGAGACGTCCCGAGTCCCGTCCAGAGTGTCCTAAAAGCCCCGTGCGGACGCGACGCTCACGCCTGTGCCTTCCGCCCCCAGTTCGTGGAGACCATCAGCAGCAAGCAGAGCGAGCTGGACACCTTCATCGCCGAGGGCTACAAGACCGCCCTGTCCGAGGAGCGCCGGAGGTACTGCTTCCTGGTGGACCGCCAGTGCGCCGTGGCCAAGAACAGCAGCGCCTACCACGGCAAGGTAAGGGTTAACGCTCTGGTAAACCTACCATGGCAAGGGAAGGGTTAACGCTCTGGTAAACCTACCACGGCAAGGTAAGGGTTAACGCTCTGGTAAACCTACCACGGCAAGGTAAGGGTTAACGCTCTGGTAAACCTACCACGGCAAGGTAAGGGTTAACGCTCTGGTAAACCTACCACGGCAAGGTAAGGGTTAACGCTCTGGACTACCTACTAGGCAAGGTAAGGGTTAACGCTCTGGACTACCTACTAGGCAAGGTAAGGGTTAACGCTCTGGTAAACCTACCACGGCAAGGTAAGGGTTAACGCTCTGGTAAACCTACCACGGCAAGGTAAGGGTTAAAGGAGTAGTAAAGGGAAAATGCATGGAGGTTGCCAGTAGACAGACAGTCAGTTTTATTATCCCCAAGGAAATTGACATTGTCAGCAGCATGAAAACAGTCAGACACAGATGCAGTCGGTAGGTTGTCGGTAGGTTGTCGGTAGGTTGTCGGTAGGTTGTCGGTAGGTTGCCGGTAGGTTGTCGGTAGCTTGTCGGTAGGTTGTCGGTAGGTTGTCGGTAGGTTGTTGGTACAGTAGGTTGTCGGTAGGTTGTCGGTAGGTTGCCGGTAGGTTGCCGGTAGGTTGTCGGTAGGTTGTCAGTAGGTTGTCGGTAGGTTTTTGGTAGGTTGCCGGTAGGTTGTCGGTAGGTTTTTGGTAGGTTGTCGGTAGGTTGTCAGTAGGTCGCTCACTCAACAACACAGCAGGGACAGGGGACTGCGGGCGTCGGCCGCACGGCACCCTGGGTAGGACCGGGAGAGCAGGGAGGCGATGGAGAACGGCCTTCGAGGAAGATTGTTGTGAAACATGTTAGATAAGAGCTGGGCTTCACGCGGGGGTGGACGCGTGGGAGGAGCTGTAGTAATGAGAGAATCAAGGACTGGATCGTTAAGTGTTATGTCATGACTATCACACTGCACAAATAACAAGTTACATAAATGACATTGTGATTTTTTTGCTTAACTGTACTGTAGGTGGGATCCTACAGTGAGACGCTATACTGTATCATATGTTGCATAACTGTGTGTGTGTGTGTGTGTGTGTGTGTGTGTGTGTGTGTGTGCGTCCAGGGGAAAGACCTGCTGACCCAGAAGATCCCGGTGTGGCAGCAGGCCTGCTCGGACCCTAACAAGCTCCCGGAGCGGGCCATGCTCCTGGCCCAGCAGATGGGGTCCGTGAGCGGTGCCCTGGGGGGCTCCAGCCCCCTGCACGCCTCCAAGACCAACCTGGTGATCTCGGACCCCATCCCCGGGGCACAGCCCCTGCCCGTGCCCCCGGAGCTGGCCGTCTTCATGGGGGGCGGGCTGGGACACCAGGCGGTGAGTTTCGGGGTGGGGGGGGGGGTTTAACGGGGGCGGGGTTCGAGGCTGAGTGGAGATGGACGGGGGACAGTGGTTTTTACCACAGGGACAGCTTGTCGCCGGCTGTTAAACACGATGCTGTCGGCGGTCCTGTCTCGGTCGCAGCGGGAACGGAATTAGAGATCGGAGGGGGCGTGCGCGTGTGTATGTATGTGTGTGTGTGTGTGTGTGTGAGCGAGGAGAGCGAGAGACAGAGAGGGAGAGAGAGAGAGGGCCAGAGAGACAGAGGGAGGGAGAGAGAGGGAGAGAGAGGGAGAGAGAGGGAGAGAGGGAGAGAGAGGGAGAGAGAGGGAGAGAGAGAGAGAGGGCCAGAGAGACGGAGAGACGGAGGGAGAGAGAGAGAGGGCCAGAGACAGAGGGAGAGAGAGAGAGCGACGGGGAGAGAGAGAGAGGGACAGAGAGAAAGTGAGATGAATAAGGCTTCCCTGATTGGCTGCTGTGGGGGAGTTAATGAACCGCTGTGATCTGAGACAGCTCAACCATCGCTGAGCCGGGGAAACAGACACGCATTTCCATATAGAACCTTTAACCAGGCGCCTTTTATTAATGAGCCATTCACAACTCTAAGAAAACAAGACGGATTAACTCTCGGAAAGTCAATTCCGCAGTCCTCCTGCAGTGCCCAACTCCATTTGAAGAAAGTGCAACGCATCTTTTTCTAGTAAGCAGTACTTGTAGAGTCTAACTGTGTGTGTGTGTGTGTCTGTTTGTTTGTTTGTGTATGTGTGTGTCTGTTTGTGTGTGTGTGTTTGTGTGTTTGTGTGTGTGTGTGTCTGTGCGTGCGTGCGCGTGTGTGTGCGTGTCTGTTTGTTTGTGTGTGCGTGCGCGTGTGTGTTTGTCTGTGCGTGTGTGTCTGTGCGTGTGCGTGCGCACGCGCGCATGTTCTCCAGAGGCTGCTGGGCTCGGACGGCATGTCGCTGGTGAACGGGACCACGGGGGTCCACGGCGAGGAGTTCTGGAGCGAGGCGGGGGTCTCCCAGGTCCGGCCCGTCTCCCCGCAGCCACAGGCCCCGCCCCTGTCCCAGCTGCCCCAGCGGCAGGTCAGCGAGGTCTACTCCAACACCCTGCCCGTCCGCCGGCCCGCCCCCGCCAAGAACAAGAGCTCCGTGGGTAAGAGAGCGCAGAGGCTCCTCCCCCATCCGAACGGTCCGACTCCGCACCGGAGCGACCGGAACAGGAGCGCCCCCCGGTGGCTCGTCGGGACGGGGGGGCGTACCGTGTAAAGGGTAGTCCTTAGTGGAGTGGCCTGGGTTCGAATCCGAGGCTGTACATGTCTCTCTCTCTCTCTCTCTCTCTCTCTCTCAATCGCTCTCTCTCTCTCTCTCTCTCTCTCCCACCCACCTTTCCTGTCTGTCCTTCAACTGTCCTATCCTAATAAAGAAATAAATCTATTTATATTAAAAAAATATATCTTTAAATTATCGTAATTTACCACTTAATTGATGTCACACTGTGAATTTATAATGGTGCAATGGGGTGGGGTTTTCAGTGGGAGGGTATTTTGTTCAAGTATTTGAAACTGCATTTACTGTATTATTGTATTTTGTATAACTTGAAAACTTATAAAAAATACTTTGGAGAAAGAAATAATCTTTTAAAAACAAAAAGAATGACCGGTCCAGAAAGGCTTGATGAGGGGAAGGTAGCAGTACGGTATCGAGCGGCATCACTAACGCCCCCCCCCCCCCTCCCCTCCCACCCCCCCAGGCGAGACGCGGACCCTCCCCCGGTCCAGCTCCATGGCGGCGGGCCTGGAGAAGAACGGCCGCGCCCGTGTCCAGGCCATCTTCTCGCACGCCGCCGGCGACAACGGCACGCTGCTCAGCTTCGCCGAGGGCGACCTCATCACCCTGCTGGTGCCCGAGGCCCGCGACGGCTGGCACTACGGCGAGAACGAGAAGAATAAGATGTGAGCGCCCCCCCCCCCCCCCCCACCCCCCTCTCACACACACACACACACACACAGTTTAACTTGTTAGACATGCGCTGCATCACCCGTTGGGTTTGCGCTGTCGTACGTTAAGGTCCGCCGGTTCTCCGGTTGATTCTGACTCTTGTGCGGTTCCCCTCAGGCGCGGCTGGTTCCCCTTCTCCTACACCCGGGTTCTGCCGGAGAGCGACGGCGAAAAACTCCGTGTGAAGTAAGCGCCGGCCCACGAGACACATACGGAGTCAACGGGGCGTACGGCGCGTGTTTTTTTCCCGACGCTAACCGCTTACCGATGCTAACCGCTAACCGACGCTAACCGACCTCCTCTCCTGTCTTCCCCGCCCCCCCTCCAGCCTCCACCACGGGAAGAGCAGCAGCACGGGGAACCTTCTGGAGAGCGACATGGCGCTGCCCATGCCCGACTACGGCCTGACCGCCCGCCTGCTGGCGCAGAGCCTGGCGCAGACGCGCCCGAGACCCTACAGCATGGCCGGCTTCACCGCGCAGGTGGGCGCTAACGCTAACCGCGTGGTTGTGATAGCGTGGTCCGAAACACACACACACACACACACACACATAATAGAACAGGGTGTAGTGTGTTCAGTCCGGTGAGGTGTTGGGTGACTCTCTCAGCAGCGTTGCTCATTGTCACGCCAACACAGTGTGGGGATGAGTAATACTGCAGTGACTTGGTGAGGAAAAAAAATAAAATATGTGCGGGTCTCTGGCGCCCCCTGCTGGACACGCGAGAGTGGAGCGTAACTGTTCTCTCCTGTGTTGCAGCCTGTCCTTGAGGACTACGACAGTCGCTTCGCTACGAGGTAAGACCCTTTACATCAACCTCCTTGAATAGCGATCTGGTATGACTGGTGTCACCGGCCGCGACCACGTCAGTGACATTGACGAGCGTAGATCCAGAAAGCCGACTTGACCGGACGGCAGGTGACCGTGTAGTCATAGGACGCGGTAGACGGCGTGTAATCCCAGGTGGCTCAGAGCCAGAACACCTTGACCGATGCTGTGTCCAAAAAAGAAACGTACTGTAGATCCAGGCGCTCTGAAAAAATGATTTGGGAGGGAAGTAGTAATGTATAAAAGCCTTTAATGTGTCGGGCTTACATAATTAAACATGTCAACATGTTTTGACCTTGTCGGTCTTCATCAGGACATGTGCGCTCAAACAAATCGCCCCTTAAATTAATTCAAGAGGACACCGAAAAGGGCGGGGTACCTGACAGATGCTATGCCCCCCCCCCCCTTAGTTTGGTGAGGGTTTTTACGAGGGGGGGGGGTAACTGTACAGTAGGACGACGATCGTCTGCATTCCGCCGATACAGGCTCCTCCCACACGCCAGTGAGCGCCTTGGTCACTGATGGACAGCAGATGTAACAGGAGTTCAAGAAAGCGTCTCATTTCAGTGTAAAATGTGACCGAAACGTGTGTATAAGCTTCTCTATAGGGGTTTATGGGTAGTTAGGATTGGGGGTTTATGGGTAGTTAGGATTGGGGGTTTATGGGTAGTTAGGATTGGGGGTTTATGGGTAGTTAGGATTGGGGGTTTATGGGTAGTTAGGATTGGGGGTTTATGGGTAGTTAGGATTGGGGGTTTGTGGGTAGGATTGGGGGTTTATGGGTAGTTAGGATTGGGGGTTTATGGGTAGTTAGGATTGCTTTCTTCCTTCTGGTTCGTTTCTGCACCCTTGCTTGCTTTTGCTTCAGCTTTTCTAGGTGCCGTAGTCATACAGCATATTATTATTATTATTATTATTATAATTATTACTATACAGCAGCTAGAGCAGAGTTTCACCCCCAAGCAGGCAGAATGTCCAGTCACTTTATTCTGACCGTCAAGATATGACAGCATACTGGATCTCACCTGGTATCGTACAGTGGGGGGGTGACTAGTGGATGACTGTGTGTGTGTGCGTGCGCATCTATCTATGTGTGTGTGTGAACGTTCATTTGTAAGAATCTCGGAGGTGACAGTGGGAAGTGACGTCATTGTGACCTCATGCTGGTGATGTCACTGCCCGTGACCCTGGGTCGTTTCACACGGCGTGCGTCTGCTGCTGAGTGTCTGGTTCTGGGTCAGTATTTTTAGCCCGATTGACTCCGGGGTGGAGCTACTGTACTCACCCCAGAGCTTTTGACTAATCTTACACCGGACCCATCTTGCCAAGGAGATGACTTTGATTACCTCATCAAAAGTAGCCTCTGGGTTTTGCGTTTGCCATCTCTGAGGACGAACCAAATTCCAAATTAACACTTTATTTTTCAAAACAAACCAAGACTGATTGTGTTTACAAAGTTTTTTTTCGAACCATCACCAACATGCAGAGCTCCCTGCAGAGGAAGCGGTCATGAGGTAACCAGAGGTCTCATCTCCCTGACCGCGGCCGGCGTGTTTGGTGTGGTAGATGTAGGCGTTGAGGGGGGGGGCGGAACAGCGCCCCCTCTTCTCCTACACTCCTCCCAAACCCGCCCGAGCCCCCTTAGCGGCCGTCTTGTGTCTCCATTTCTCTCTGAGTGTGTCCGACCTGGCAAAGTTCCTTCTCTCTTTGTTCCACAGTTCCGATGATGGCAAATTGATTTCGACTGTGTGAGAGCAGACAGACAGACAGACACAGGCAGCTCCGGATAGCACAGGGGCCTCCCCTCACTCCCCCCCTCCTCCTCTCTCTCTCTCTCCCCTCTCCCTGTCCCCCTCCTCTGTCCCCCCCCCCCCCCCCCCCGCCCGCACTCACCCCCTTCTCCAATGGAAGAAGCCGGTCTCATCCCTCCTTTCTGTCCTCTCTTCCTCCCTCGCTCCTCCCGGCGGCGGTCACGGTAGCGGTTGGTGGGTGGAGGACGGCGGCGGCGAGGGAGCGCGTCTGCCGCCGGGCCCCGCAGCCCCTCGGGTCGGCCTGCTCCGTTTCGGACCCTGACCCCTGACCCCACCCCTCCCCCCCCCGCCCCCGCCTCCTCTATCTTACCGTGTCTGTAACGGAAACCCGCTCTCGAAGAAAACTGCCTTTTGCCGCTGCTTGGTCTTCTTCGCATGCACACGGTCGTGCCGTTTTTGTCCATCCGGAGGACTTTTTCATGTGCTGTGTTTACTGTAAGCACCCGGAAAAAAAAAGAGCTAGCGTCGTCGCGCCGAAGCCGCCGCGCCCGAGTGGCGTTTCTGCTCGCTCGCCACGGGGGACTTGGGACTTTCTGAGGCGGCGCCGGGCTCGGCGCGTGGCGAGGCCGTGCAGGTGTACTTTCCTGTTTTTTTTTGTGTGTTTTTTTGAGCGATTGTGTGTTTTTTTGAGCGATTGTGTCGAATCGCGCTGTGCTTTGTGTCAAACGCTGACGTTGGTTTCCTGTCCAGAAGGTGTGTCCTATATGCCTTACTTCTGAATCGCTACTTTCTTCTGTGGTACCTGTAGTTCATGCGCTACTGAAATGAAATCGACGTCAAACTGAGGTTGTTGAACAGATTTCTTAGCTGTTTTCCAGGTTTCAGACCCAATTTTACAATCCCCCCACGAACAAATGAATTATACTGAACGATCAGACACGTATTATACAGGTGCATCTAAAAAAAAAATTGAAAATTGTGAAAAGTTCATTATTTTACGTAGTTTAATTCAAAAAGTGAAACCTTCATATATTATAGATTCGTTACACATGAAGTGAAATATTTCAAGGCTGATTGCGTCCACGTCCACGCTCCACGTTGATGCAGTCATTTGTGCAAAAGGAGCCCTGACCAAGTATTGAGTGTATAAATGAACACTGAACATACATAAAATCATAAAGATTAAAACAAAAAAAAGGCTTGAAATATTTCACAGTGTAATGGATCTAGAATACATGAAAGTTTCACTTGTTGAATTAAATGACAGAAAATAATCAGCTTTTTCACAATAATCTCATTTTTTGGGATGCACCTGTAATTATGATTATTACAAAGCCTACCTCCCCGTCCCCCAACAATCGCCTTCCAGCGTCCATCCTGTCCTTACCTGGTCTGTTTTATTCTGAGAGGACATTGGGTCTGTGGACGACCTCGTGTAGACCTCGGTTTTGAATGCCACTTAAACACAAATCCGACCTTTTTCTTAGTCAGCGAGGGACGCTGATTCACCCTTAACTGCTACTGTAGTTGAACAAAAGAGAAGTCGAATTTCTCTAAAGCCTTCTGTGTTTTTATGAGTGATTGTGTAGATGTCGGTCTTTTCTTTGAAAAACACGTCACTGTCCTTGTAAACAGATTTGACAGAAAAAGAAGATGGGAATGTGTTTATCTTATGCATGCTGTGGGGGATCCCAGAAATGTGATGCTGACCTTTGAACCTGAATGTATGGTGACTTTTTACAAAAGTATTCTAAATAAAACTATATATCTATATATTAATAAACAGTTTGGTCAGATGAGAGATCTATTCTGTCAATTAATGACTTGTATACATTTTTGATTTAATAACATTTTTAATTTCTATTTCGCATGTCATCATTCTTTCAAATGATGGCGTAAATAGTTCTGTTTTCTAGCCTGGCGTCGCCAGCCTGATCTCGCCAGCTCACGTTCTATTCAACTCCGCAGATCAGTCTGGATATCCAACCGTTCTAACTGAATCCACTCAAACCCAGATTTGTCCGTGCCAATCACAACCGTTGATCTAATATGGGGCGGGTTTAATAAGAGGACGGAACAGAGGAGCGCCGTAGAGGAGTTTTCTCTGATTGGTTGAAGGTTTATCCAATTGCGTCCAGAGGCGTTTTGATCTACGCCCGTGGGTAACGCCCCTTGGGAATCGGAGAGCGACTGTGAGTTTCCAGACCCTCGGTTTTTGGGGGCGTTTGGGGTCTGGCGAAGCCAGGCTACATGTTTTCTCCCTCTTATCCATATTTTTCTCATTTATCTCATATTTACTGACATTTGTCACTCATGCAGTTCTGTCTGTCTGTCTCAATGACAACTGCACTGTCACCCTATTCTTCCCGTCACTCCCAGACCACTGCCTGACATACTGTGTGTGTGTGTGTGCGCGCGCACAACTACTGTATCCCTACAGTATGTGTGCCTCTCCTGTATGCCCACAGTATGTGTGTGCCTGAGTGTGTATGTGTGTGTTGTATGTGTATGCGTGTGTGTGTGTGTGTGTGTGTGTGTCCTGCAGATGCTCCCCTCTCTCCCTGCTTGCTGCCTGCCTCGTTCTCTCAGTCCCTCTTCTGTGTGTACTTGACTTGTGTTGCCTTGTTTGGGAGACAGCCAGGGTTATGGTCAGGGTTCTAGCACACACACACACACACACACACACACACCATCGGACTCACTGCTTGACCCGTTACCATAGCAGCAAAGGTTCTACTCTAAAGTACTAGCGAGCGAGACCCTACACCCAACACCACATCTGGAGAGCGATATTAGCCTAGCAGCGCATGTTGAGCATGGAATGATGATCATCTCCCATTGTTGCTGTGTGTTGGTGATGTACGGTATGTTCATGTCGCACCAGACTAACCAGCAGTGCCTTTGATAACTGTGACCAATGCATGATGGGAGTCTGCCAGATGAGCCAATAAGACACTCAAACCCAAGGGTTCTTTTTACCTTCCAGTTTGGGTCCAGAATTGTCCCGGTTCTGAGAGAACAGGACCTCCGTAAGTCACCAGTCTCCAGCGCCGTTCAGCCAACCTCTCACTCTCTCTCTTCCTTCTACTTCCTGGTTCTCTCTGCTGTCATTGGCTGTCTGGCTTCAGTAGGGTGCTGGGCATTTCTGGTTCTTTTCTAATCTTTGGCCTCTCTGGATTGGCTGGACGCTCTACGGTGGGATTAGGGTTTAGCCAATCAGGGAGGTCCTGGGTTGCAAAAGAAAATAGTGTTCTCACGTAGGTAACGTCGTCTGAGAAGACTACATGCATGTCTATTCACATTTAAGTCAATGTTAACGCTTCCAGTAATGAAGTAGACGATAGCGTTGTCTTTTCACCACTTGCATGCCTGCTCTAACTTTCAGTAGATAATTGATAACGTAACTATGAGCTGTGATCAGACGATTGATGCATTTGGGAGGTAATGGGAGTTGACCACATCCCTGTGTGTTTTATACATATTAACCATCTCTGTCCCTTGCCCCCCCCCTCCTCCTCTCTCTATAGCGACCGCGCTCTGGAGGTCTACCTCCGGCCCACCTTCTCCGACGACAGATCCGCCCCCATCTACTACTAGCGTGGGCCACCCTGACCCCCCCCCTCCTCCCCCTCCACATCCCCCTCCCCCCTCACCTCCTCAACCGACCTGCTTCTGGACGCCAGACAGGACAGACACAACTGTCCCTGTCGTCGTGTCCAGCGCGTAGCTGACGTCGTCCTGGCCCAGCGAGACGCGGAGCGGCAGCGCGTCTCTCCGAGGGGCGACGGCGGCAGTAATTTAGTCCCGCTAGGCCTCGTCAGCTCACAGCCCTTCTGTTCTCACACCTGTTATGCGCAAACCAACGAACAGCACAGTGGATCGGGTAATTTAAAGTACATATTTAGAGTCTTTCACGCTGAGGGGATGCAGTGCGGTAGAGTTTCTGTTACAGTAGCTGAATTAGGTGACACTACAGAATCGGATCATTTACAGTACAGAGACACGAGAGGTGTTTCTCTAGGGTGGGTGCCAGAGATGTTATAGATTCATAACTTACAGTTACTGTTAAATGTGCAACTAATCATGTTACAACTCATTGGGCTTCAGTATTCTTTGATACGACTTTGTAAATGTACAGTAGTGTAGAGTCAACGGACTAGCTATTCGAACAGTTTCAGCAAGGGTAATGCCACACCTTAATAAAGGTGTATCACTACTGTTGTCTTCAGAGTAAAACCTGTTCTGGGTGAAATAGTGTACAGGTCTCAAGTCAAGGTATGATAAGACGGCGAACGCCAGATCACATCTAGGAGTTCAAGCTTCACAATGCTACTGTACATAAACCCATGGTCCGGTGTAACCTACTGTACAGTAAAGCTACGCTTCCAATTCTAGGTCATTGTAAATATGTTCTGATCCAGTATCCCCGTTGCATTATGGGGACTGTGCCTTCTACTGTTTGTAATAATAAAATAATGCGCTAAGCAGCCTCAAGCTGAAATCACCGACCTAAAAAGACACTGCTATATTCAAAGGGAACACGCATCTGAATTTTACTTGTATATTGTTATTCAAAAAGTCACTGGGACTATAATTGATGTTTTGTTTTTTTCTTTTTCTTTTATTTAGCCGAAATAGTAGAAACGCAGTTTTACTGTTGACGTTGAAAAATGTCATTCTTCCATTGTCCTTCTAGAGGATCGTGTTGTGCTGTCTGTTATAAACGCTGGGACGCTGTTTCAGGGCTGAGACGGGTCATGATGACCCATCACAGCGCAGCAGAGAAGCCAATGTGAGGACGCGGGTTCTAGCGAGCTAAAGAAGGACATTAACACCAAGGGATGAGGGAAATTAAGACCGCTAGGCCTGTGGATGAGTCACATACTGTAGCCCGCTGGCTCTGGGAGGGGGTCTCATACACGTTTTATACTGTTTTATACGTTTTCTCACCTTGTCCAGTGTTCTTGTTTTGTCCCTGTTTACACCCGTCCCACACAGGAAGTGCACACCCATGACCTTGTGTGAAATAAAAATCAGTGGACACAACACCGGACATTCCTTTGTGTCGTGTCGTGTCGTTTATGATGCGTCTATAAACGTGCGATTCACACATGAACAAGTCACAGACACATGAGGAAAAAAAAAAAACTGGTTGTATTTATTTGTTCGGAATAGTACAACAGCCATGACATTGGGGTGGGGGAGGGAGGGGAGGGGGGGTGGACATAGCCATGATGTTACTACTGGTGCATGGACAAGCCCTCCTCACTTCTCTGTCTTCCTCTTAGCCAATGGGCATCGTAATATCTCTTTGGCAAAAATCAGAGTACTATCCTCCGTCGTCAGTTACGTGTGTTTTCTAAGTGTTCGTAGAAAAATAGCGGCGATGCCGTCTCTGGCGGAGTGTGGAAAGGCGGGGGGAGGAAACGGAATTGGCACTTTGAGCTACTCGGTGAAGACGAGGAAGAGGAGGAGCGGCCGATGCAGCAGCAGTAAAACCAAGTCAAACTAGCAGGTACGGTTCACGTTGATAACATTCACACAGTGAGACATGTCTAAACTGGACCTCTTTTGTTTCAGTTTGTACACCTCAAACCCCGGGGTTCATCGTACGTGTGATCAAATACATACTATGTATCAGACGGGTGTACAGTGGAGAAGGCTTTGAGAAAGGATACGGTGAACTAGCATTGACGATCACGGCTCTTATGATTAATATATGTCGACGTGACACACTGCTGAATAAAATCGAAAGGTGTGTTGTCACTGAAATATTGACGCTTGGTCAGACCAAACCAATGTGGGTTTCGTTCCTCATATTCATTCATACACGCACGCACGCACAATCACATCGCTTCAAGTACAGTAGCTCTATTGCTGAATGATCTATGAGCAAAGCTGTGAGAACTTGGAATCGATTCAGTAGATGGACACAAACAAGTATATTCTTCTGTTTACAAGCTGCAGCTCGGGACGGCAGATGGAAGTGGCCCGTGATTCTCTCTACGTCACAGGAAGTGCGTTTAGACGCCATAAACACGTCCTCACCAGAGGGAGCTGGGGGAGGGGCAGAGTGCTGTCATCTACCGCGGTATGCAGCCGTTATTAAATGCTTGTTCCGCTCTGAACTGAAACACTGGCTGTCTAAAACCCTCCCGACGTGTTTATGGGCGAGACCCCGCCTCCAACGACCAACCTGTGGCTTTGGCAGGGACAGGTGGAATCCAACAAGCCCCTCCCACCCACACCTCCCTCCCTCCCTGTCCTCAACTCTCTCTGAGGGTGGGCGGTGGGGGGGGCGTGTCTTCTTTGGATACCTACTTCAGTGTTCTTTATTGGCTCAAAGGGAGAGCTTTAACAGTCTTTAAGAAGATCCTGGCCAATGAGCAAGCAGATGGACCGAAGCAGCCAATGAGAAGGGCAACAATGAAAGCAGTATTTTAACTTCTCGTCTTTTTTTTTCCCAATTTCACTTAATAATGGCTTTTTTTCTAATGGATTTCAATGCTGAATCGAGCAAATAAGTTACAACTGTCATATATGTTAAAACTCTAATACATAGATATCACTTGTGTTTGTTCACATAATAGGATTTAGCTTGGTTTCCGCTCGTCCTCGTCAGACTGTTCCTACAGCTACATTATCCGTCTTTACGGACACAAAAAAAGCAACAAAAAAAGTGCAGAAACCGTGGAGGATTTCACTACGGTAAGAGGCACTGCCTCGAAAAGGGTCTCCCCGGTCAGTAGGACCGAGAATACAAATAGAAACTATACTCTGGATTCGGGGGAGGATACTCTGGAGGAACACCGCTAGCCGTTCTGGATGGCGGGGGGGGACCAGGACACGCCCCTCATCTGGGCGGGGCGGGGGGGGGGGACACCGGGCTGACCCCCTCACTCTCCGTCCTCACTCCCTGCAGGGGGGGAGGGGGAAGAGCGGTTAGGAGCGAGCGACGGGACTTCGGATCGGTTTAGCGTGGGGGAAGGAGGGTGGCGGCGCACGAACACCAGCGCGCTCTGGCTCTGACCTCCGGCCGGGTCCACGTCGGCGTCGGACACGTGGGTGATGGAGAAGCGGGACACGCTGAAGCGGGAGAAGTTCGGCGGCGGCGGCGGCTTGTCCTCGGGGGCGGGGCTCGGGAGCGGGGCGGCCGCCGGGTCCGACGTGGGGTCCGAGGAGGAGGGGGGGGGGCTGGGCACCAAGGGGAGGTCCTCCTCCCACTCAAACCCCCCACCTGGACACACACACAAGGTCGTTAGCACAGCAGGTCAACAACAAATGGACGACACAGTTCAACGAGCGCAGCACGGTGGGGTCGGTTGTATCGGTTATTAGCGTGGCCGCGTACAGACATTCCCCTCTACTGTATCTAGCGTCTTACTCTCTTCTGACATGTTTCCATCCGAGTCATTCGAGACACTGAGCCTCTCCTCCGAGACACTGAGCCTCTCCTCGGGGGGCTGAGGCTGGGGCTGAGGCTGGGGCTCGTCCTCCTCTGAGGCCTGGCTACCTGCTGCCTCGGAGGGGAAGGGGTGGTCAGCCAGCTCCCCCGTGGGACTCTCCTGGAGGTCAGACACACACAGCGGTCAACAACGCATTTCACTTACAAAGTCTGTTCACTCTTATCTGTAAATGTTAGGGCTGGGTTAAAAAATCGATTCATGAATCCCAAAATCGATCTTTTATTTAATGAATGAATGAATAAATTAAGGAATGAATAGTTCATTAATTCATTCAATGATTCATTCATTCATTCATTTTTGGAAATCATTATCGATACCCAGCCCTAGTATTGATGTGTTGCATAACTTGGCAGTCATGTAATTAAGGTTACAGCTAAAAAAAACAGGTTTTAGTAAAACTAACCGAATCGATATTGAATCGAATCAAATTGAATCGTGATAATCGATTCTGAACCTTGTGAATCAAAATTGAATCGATTCTGGAAATTTGAATCGATACCCAGCCCTAGTAAATGTTAAACGAACGTTAAGCGACACGCCTCGATAGCGACCGATGGCCGTGGCGTCACAGCGACCAGGCGGCCCACCTGGTCGAA
Organism: Borostomias antarcticus; assembly: GCF_949987555.1. Taxonomy (NCBI): domain Eukaryota; kingdom Metazoa; phylum Chordata; class Actinopteri; order Stomiiformes; family Stomiidae; genus Borostomias; species Borostomias antarcticus. The sequence goes on along the minus strand of NC_140238.1, from coordinate 31,680,324 downwards.
GAGGAACACGGTGACGTCATCGAAGAAGGAGACGGCTTTCTTCTTCCTGTCCAGCTCGTCGCAGAAGGAGCGGGCGAGCAGGGCGGGCATTTTGAGGAGGCTGCGCAGGTGGGCGTCGCCGCTGCGGTCGCTCACGACCACCAGCGGCACGGAGGCGAACTCGTCCTCGCCGCTGTCCTCTTCGTCCTCCTCGTCGTCCTCCTGCAGGCTGTAGGTCCTCAGCTCCTCGTCGGACTCGCTGTCGTCCGAGTCCTCCTCGTCCTCGGCGTCCTCCAGCGGCGCCCGGCGCGCCTCCTCCCCGCAGAGCGCCAGGAAGGACGACGACGACGACGACAGCATCTCCATGGAGCCGTTCTGGTCTTCGACGAAGCCGTCCGGGGAGCCGCACTCGTACTCCTCTTCCTCCTCCTCCTCTTCTGCTTTAGCCTCCTCTCTTCCCGTCTCCTCCTCGTCCTCCATCTTGGGATTGAACTCTGGGAACTCCTCCTCCTCAGTGGAGCCCTCTCCGTCCTCGCGCTCTTTGGCGACCTCCTCGCCGTAGTCCGCCACGGCGGTGGCGGAGCCCAGGGATTGGACGGGGGAGTACTCGTCCGCCCCTCGGTTCTCCCGGCCGCCGTCGGCCGAGGCGTCCTGGGTGGCGGGGGGGGGCTCGGGGACTAGGGCGGAGCCGCATTCCGAGGCGGGCTCCTCCCCCGAGTGTTCGGACTCCAGGCCCAGGCCGCCGCCGTCGTCCGGGGACGACTCTTTGGTCAGGCAGCCCCCCATCTGCGGGGGGAAGGGGGCCAGCACGGCGAGGCCGGGGTGGGGGCGGGGCTCGGCCTCGGACGGCGCCAGAACCACGCCGGCTTTGTTCCTGGTCGGGTCCGCTAGGCGGTAGCCCCGACGTGCTTCCATCTGTGGCTCGGGACCGTCCTCCCCCGAAGAACCCCGTTTCCCAGCGTACCCCGCGAAGCCCCGCTGGCCCGGACCCGGGAAGAAGCCGCCGCCGTCGTCACCACCCCCGACCCGGTCGCTCTCGGCGTCGTAGGCGGAGAAGAAGGCGGAGTCTCGGTAGGGGTTCCTGTCCGTCAGGGCTTTCAGGTGCAGCTCGGGCGCGCCGGACGCACGGACGGTCCGCCTCTGGTCCGGGACCGGCGCCTCTTCCCCCTCCGCCTCCCTGGCGTCGCCTCCGAGCTCCTTGAGGATGAACTCCGGGGACTCTGCGTTCTCCGTGTCGTAGCCGCTGTCCAACGACTTTGGG
>NC_140238.1:31671584-31674084 GCF_949987555.1 Borostomias antarcticus | reverse complement strand
GCGCACCACGTAGACTATAGCTGTGTTGGGAATCGCTCCCTCGTTCCCTCACTCCCTATTCCCTATATAGGGTTCACCATTTAGTGAACTACCTAGGGAACGGTGAAAATGTAGGGTACATGCACTGTTCCCTGCAAATCAAGGTGAATTGTGGGTAATAAATAGTGGACTATATAGGGAACGAAAATTCTGTGGAGAATTCGGACACTACAAACAAAATGGCTGACGCCCTATATAGTGCACTATATAGTGAATAGGGAGCGATTCCGAACACAGCTTATGTATGTTCACGTGTTAGCCAACGAATAAACTTTCTACGAAGACTCAGGGTTCATGGTGTGGACTAGAAGGTCACGATGTTGTTTTATAGAGCAGCCATTGAATCAATCATTCGCTATGACATCACAACATGGTATGACAACCTGTCTGTCAAGCTCAAATCACAACTGCTTAGCTTGGTAAATAGGGAGGCTAAAATAATAGGCATGATGCCCCCATTCCCCAATATTTGATGAGACAGCGAGGAGGCAGGGCCTCAAAATTGTTGGGAACCCCAACCATGTCCTCCACAAGGAATTTGAGTTGATGTCCTCAGACAGAAGATACAGACTGCCACAATGTAGACCAAATAGGTATAAATTCTCCTTTGTACCTCTTTCAATTAAGCTCCTGAATGGATAGATAGACACTTTATTTTGTATGTGTATACTGCGAGTTCTGTGTGATACTGTACGAGGGGGTGGGCAGGCACTGTACATGTGTTGCTGTGAATGTATTGTGAATGTTTTGTTCTGTTGATGTATTTTATATGTATATGTTACTGTTACGCCACAACCCTTGTATGCCCAAGACAAATCTCTCCCTTGGGAGACAAATAAATTCTTCTAATTCTAATTCTAATGATTTAGTTTCATTCAGTTTTTTTTACTAAAATGCGACCTGAATTAAGTTTTAGTCTAATTTTAGTTGACTAAATAGCAGTAGATTTAGTAGATTCAAATCGAAGGGGTTTAGTTAAGTGTAATGCATTATTTAACCATGTCTCTAGAATGTCCAAACACAGACTGTATACTCCTGATGGACAAAGCTACTGAATTACATTTCTATGTGCTCCCCTTGCCTGTGTTGGACTTTCGCGGAAAGCATTCTGATTGGATCTCTTCCCAAACCATCCCTCCTTAAAGGAGTAGTAAAGGGAAAATGCATGTTTAGCCCTGGGTTACTTATGATCATATACAATGGTAACGGTGAGCTTCTTGTCTTTGAAATTGAGAGTTTAACATGTTTTTGAAAGATATTTCAAGGTGCCCACCCACATCCATTGTATGACCAAAACGGTGGTAGAGCAATTATCAGACTTTCTCAAAAGTGCTAGTTTTGTCAACGTTTTGATCTGAACCATTGTATTGATCATAAATAACCTTAAAACAGGGCTAAACATGCATTTTCCCTTTACTACTCCTTTAACATTTTCGTCTAGTTTTTATTTGCGGACGAAAATGTCAATAGATTTCGTCATAGTTAGAAATTAGCTTTTATTTAGTCATCGTCATGAGAAAGGTCGTAGACTAATAATTTTCGGCATAGGTTTTGTCGACGAAATTAACACCGACGCAGTGCCCATTCTGACAAAACCTTAGCTAGTAACGAACAAACGAACTTCCAAACTTCATGAGAGCTTCGTAGAGCGGGTCGAACGGGATCGCCCAATAGCAGCAATACTACTATCAATGAACCGCGACCAGACCGTTATCCCCGAGTCAGACGTTCTGGTCCGGCAGTCCAGCTCACCACACATTGCTGGTCTTGGTCTGGTCAACCACCAGCAGGTTCCCGTGGACCTCGTCGATCAGCTCCGGGGCTATCCAGCGCAACGGAACCCAGATCTGGTCCGGGGTCACGAAGTAGTCGTCCTACAGGGGGGGGGGGGGGTGACCACCGGGTTACGGGCTACAGAACATGAGTACTGGGCGTTCAGAACACGAGAACCAGATGTTCCGAATATGAGAATAAGATCTGCAGAACGTGAACACCACAAGGCCAGTTATAACCTTGTGTTTATGAATCATGAATCGTTTATGGATCCTGAATCTTTTATGAATCATGAATCTTTTATGAATCATGAATCTTTTATGAATCATGAATCGTTTATGAATCGTGAATCGTGTTTCTGCTGACGCACGCTGCAGCACCTTGTATCGGTTGTGGGAGAGGCCGTAGTCTCCGATCTTGACCGTCATCTCTGAGGTCAGCAGGCTGTTCCTTAAGGCCAGGTCACTGTGGGGTCAGGACAGGGGGAAGCAAAGGGGAACGGGTTGTGAAATCAGTCTCTCTCTCTCTGTCTGCTGTAGCTTTCGTGTCGCCAAAGATCACGTCATTCTCTCGGCGCTGAATGAGGCACCTCTATGGCAAACGTGTAAAAGTACAGTAGCTTTTCACATTCTGTCTGTATCCATTTCTGGAGAGCATTTAGATGAAGGAGAGAGAAAGAGATGGAGGG
>NC_140238.1:31473771-31661271 GCF_949987555.1 Borostomias antarcticus | reverse complement strand
CTGGGATTCGAACCGCTGACCCTCTGATCATTGAACGACCCGCTCTACCAACTGAGCTACAGCCGCCCCCAGAAGAAACAGGACAGGCCTGGTCCCTCTGAGTTCTCATTACTCTTTTCTTTTTAGCCTATTTTGAGTTTGGTGACTGGCCTTTTTTAAATTTATTTTTGGCCAATTCATTGGCTATCGTCTTTTTTCCGTTTCCAAATGATCATTATTCTATCGTCCTTTAAAAAATCCGCTCTCGGCAACTCCTCCCCTGATCTGCGTCTGATTGGCTGAAACGAAAAGCGTGTCGCGAGGGCCGCTGTCGTGCCCCAAGCCATCCCTTCTGCCCGCCTTCACCCTGTGTGATCCTGGCGTGCTCAGAATATTGATAGAGGACTTGGAACTGACATCCTCCTCGGTGTTGGCAAGCAGGCAGGCAAGCCATCAGAGACTAAAGCTCTCTCTCCCTCCCTCCCTCCCTCCCTCCCTCTCTCTCTCTCTCCCTTTCCCTCTTTCTCTCCCTCCCTTTCCCTCTCTTTCCCTCTCTCTCTCCCTCTCTTTCCCTCTCTTTCCCTCTCTCTCTCTCCCTCTCTCTCTCCCTCCCTCTCTCCCTCTCCCCCTCTCTCTCCCTCCCTCTCTCCCTCTCCCTCTCCCCCTCCCTCCCTCTCTCTCCCTCCCTCTCCCCCTCTCTCCCTCTCTCTCCCCCTCTCTCTCTCTCCCTCCCTCTCTCCCTCTCCCCTTCTCTCTCCCTCCCTCTCTCTCTCTCCCTCTCTCTCCCCCTCCCTCCCTCGCTCTCCCTCCCTCTCCCCCTCTCTCTCCCCCCTCTCTCTCTCTCCCTCCATCTCCCCCTCTCTCCCTCCCTCTCTCCCTCTCTCTCCCTCCCTCTCTCCCTCTCTCTCCCCCTCTCTCTCCCTCCCTCTCTCTCTCCCCCCCTCTCTCTCTCCCTCCATCTCCCCCTCTCTCCCTCCCTCTCTCTCTCTCCCTCCCTCTCTCTCTCCCCCCCTCTCTCTCCCTCCATCTCCCCCTCTCTCTCCCTCCCTCCCTCCCTCTCTCTCCCCCTCTCCCTCCCTCCATCCCTCTCTCTCCCTCCATCTCCCCCTCTCTCTCCCTCCCTCCCTCCCTCTCTCTCCCCCTCTCCCTCCCTCCATCCCTCTCTCTCTCTCTCCCTCCCTCCCTCTCCCAGCACAGTGGCATCGCGTGGCGGAGCTGAGGAAACGTTAGCTACAGCCTCCGCCTGAGCAGGAGACGGGGGAGGAGTTTATAACTGAGCACGCTCTCTCGTCCACGTCCCGCGTTGGGCCCTGTGACATCACTCCCCTGTCCTTCTCCTGTCTCCGGGAGTGGGCGGGACTGGCCAGGACACCGATTGGCTCCCGTTCACACACCCCCCCCCCCCCCCACCTGTCGCCTAGGCAACATCGATTCTCAATCCCATTACTGGCCCGGTCGAGATAACGGATTGCTATAGTGATGGGCTGCAGTTATGGGCTTTGTACAGTGTATATCACTATGACAGCGAGGGGGGTGGGGGGGGCCTGAGCTGAGAACCCTCGCCGGATTGGACTGCAGCTCTGGACCGCACCCCCGTCAGGTAGTACCACCTCTGCAACCCCTCCACCAGGCATCTGACCCGGGAGAACGCCTCGACTCACTCCCTGACCTCCAGGACTGACCTCTGACCTCCAGGACTGACCTCCGGGGCTACGGTCGATACTCTCGAATCCCTGCGTGACGGATAAAGCGGGATGTTTTTTTTCGGTCCGCATTCCTGTCTGGGTTTCTACAACCCTGCTCTCTCTCTCTCTCTCTCCCCCTCTCTCTCCCCCCCTCTCTCTCTCTCTCTCTCACCCCCCCCTCTCTCTCTCTCCGCAGCCAAAATACCAACATCCAATTAGATTAGAGCGAGCCCAGATGAGCCACGGCGACTCACCCGTGACTCCGCCGGCGTGATCCAGACATCGTCGTCACCTCCGATGACACAATCAAATCACTGTGGCGGGTTTACATAACGCTATAGCGCCGGGCTGGAGACAGGTCATCGCTGACCGCTGCTCTACTCTGCATAGTTGACCTGTCTCTCTCCCTGAATACTACAGTCTGCTCTAACGCAACAGAGAAACAGACAGGAGAGGAACCTGGAGAGAGAGAATAGAGATTGGGAGAGGGGGAGGGTGAGAGAGAGAGAGAGAGAGAGAGAGAGAGAGAGAGAGAGACCATTCTATACTGCGTGGGGGGGAGTAGTCCAGAGCTGTCATCTGTATGCTCGGCACACACAGCGCAGAGAGACTCTCTCCAACCTGTTTACTTACTGTACTGTAGCTGCGCCCAGCTAGCGTGCCCTGATTCAACGCCCCACCGAGGCCATTCACAGCAGCTCACCTCCTCCTCCTCCTCCTCCTCCTCCTCCTCCTCCCTCCAGACTGCCACTGGGTCTAGCAGTACTGCAGGGGCCCCCTGGCTCTCCTGTCCCCCCCTGGCCCTGCTGGTGGTGACCGTGTCCAGAGGCTGCTACAGATAGGACCACTGACCTCTCACTCCTGGTCACACACACACACACAATCACACAATCACACACACACGCAAACAGCTGGCTGCTCCCATGTCTCCACTGCAGACCTGGTGCAGTCACAGCCCCCCCCCCCCCCAACCCTCAGCACCGTGCGCGAGGCTACATGGTACTACAACACTACTAACAGGCGCGCGCGCACAATTTCCTCTTCATTACTGATACAACAGTGTGACACATGTCACCATGACGCTGTCATAGCATCCTATGGGGGGGGGTGATGATGATGATGATGATTAGGAGGAACTATTGAACTATATCTATCAGTATCACTATGGCCTCCAAACACCATGGCATAATAGATTCACCGGGTGAATAGAAACAGTCAACATGAATACATTATCCGATGCCTTTCAGTGCGCAGTAAATCATGCCGCTCGATTCGACACTTACCTGTATCAAAATGCGAACTGAAGGCAAAACTGGGATTGAAAAACGCCGAAGACATGACAATCACTGGGAGAGCCACGACCATCCTCCTTGTGTGGCTGGAGATGCGAGATACAAAAATAATCTAGAACATGCTTCAGTTAAGGGCATTTGCGAGGCTTGTGGCCGAGCGCAGCATCTTTGAGTCTACCGCATCACCCTTGGAGACTCGAACCAAAAGCAAAATTCGGCTTCACGTTAAGATGAATCGGATTATGAACCAGATGTTGACAAACATTTCCGTTGGGTTTGCTTTGGAATTTTGTAGCGCAAACCTTCGGTAGACCTGCAGAAATCAACAACGGCTTCTCCAACGTTCACTATCATCCGGCCCGGCGTCGGGACTGGGTCACACGGCGAGCGCCTTATCGACAAAACCCACTCACATCGTTTTAATGTTTGATCTCTGCACCAAGCATTTTGGTAATGTTCCAGTCCCTTTCCCACAAAACGAACCTCTGCCTGAGTGCTGTCTTCAGAACGGCGCAGCGATGCAACATGATTAAATCACCAAAATAGCCAATATTGTCTTCCCCATCACACCGCTGTGCGTAATTCATAACGCACTTGCGGAGCGCCTCGGAATAGGTGTCGACAAGGAACGCGCCATCTTGCTATAGGTACCCTGATTGGAATCTCGATGGTTCGGCACTGGAATTTGGGGGAGGGGGTTGAAACGGGAGAGAGGGGACAGGGACTGCACCCGTAGCATAATGTAGGCCCTGTGGACACTTCTCAGGTGGCAGAACATTCGGGAGACATTTATCTCTGTATAATAAAATGTGTGTTCATGTTAACATTGTGCGCGTAGGTAGTATTACGTAGTTTTTGATCTAATTTTTGAGACAAATTGACAAAACAATAGGCTACAGATATGTCATTACCAGAAAAGGCAATGTCTCCATGCTTCAGATGTAGTCGTAGCCTATGTGTAATACGCAATTTACAGTCTGTTATGATAAATAGGCTACACGAGATATAGGCCTAGGCCTACTAATAAATATCCACTTGAAGCTATTAACTTTGGTCTCAGTCTGTGACAGCTTGATATCACACACTCACATAGCCTAGCCTACTGTACTGTACAGTAAACATACTCCTGCTAAAATTGCCTGTCTTTTTCTCTTATCTCTCTCTCACACACGCACGCACACACACACACACACACACGCACACACACACACACACGCACACACACACACACACTCAGAGTCAGGAAGCTTTAGGGGCACATAGAGAGGCCCAGGCAGCATAGCATGACACCTTCCTGAACGTTATAGTGGAGCGCCCTCTGCTGGTGGAAATGCGAAGACACTACTGGGCTCTGGCATAATCTACCATAGATAAATGGTTGCATTTTCATGGAAAGCTTTTGGCCGCTTGGCTACTGCTTTTCCTCGTCTAGATGTAACCCTTCTCTTCTCTCTCTGCCTCACACACCAGTCAGGACGCCAGGTTCATCGCTCATCCAGCTATTATTGCACACTGTCTGTTTTTAACACAGATGGGATGGTTGCTGTCACTCAGATGTGCTGCCCTTTACATACACACTCGTCCGTTGTCACAGTCAAAAGGGACGAGCAGGCAGCTTAACAGCAGATATACATATAGCAACCACCCACTCCAAACCACACGGGGGCGCTCCAATACATGGTCACATGTATGGTATGCCTGTATGGACAACCAGAACAATTCTAAGGTGAAGATAAAATAAAACATAATTTTGGCGAACTTCAATTATCAATAACAACTCTGTTACATAGAGGATAGGCTATAGGCCGAACGTGTGAAGGCTGAATGCACCCAAGTCAACCATCCCGGCAGTCATTCTGTAGTTGAGCCTGTTGTCACCTTCAGCACGCTCACATGGTTTGGCTCACTCATAGACATAATAAACATGATGCCCTGCATAACATGGCGGTCTCGTCAGACGAGTCTAAAAGGGGCGTGGCCAGTCTAGTTCTTTATTATGTCTATGGGCTCACTCACCTCCGAGTCAGAACACATCCTGCAGAGGTCAGAGGTCAAAAGCCACTTAAAATCATTCAAAAAACATTAAACATTAAAACATAAACAAATATTAAAATTAAACTCTCAATTTGAAAGACAACAAACTCATCGAGGTGTTAGTTGGCGTTCTGATAATTCGCCATAAAGTAAGATTCTAGTTAATCTGGAAAGGCTTTTTAAAATATTTAGCATAGAACTATTTAGTCGCAGCACATACGTGTGTAAACGTCTGCAAACTAGCTAGCCTAGCAACATAAACAATAACAATAGCTACCGTAAGTAGTTCCGCTTCCTGAATCCCGTCTGCGGATTGATCTACACATCTACAACGGTCGCTTCAATACAAGTCAATGGATTTCATAAAATGATCAATAAAACCCTACAGGATTCATACTTTGCGGTGAATTTGATGTCAGAACACCAACGGACACCAATTACCCCCTCGGTGAGCTTCTTGTCTTTAAAATTGAGAGTTTAACATGTTTTTGAATGATTTTTCAAGGTGCCCACCCACATCCATTTTATGACCTAAACGTTGGTAGAGCAATTATTAACTTTCTCAAAAGTGCTAGTTTTGTCAACGTTTTGATCTGAACCATTGTATATGATCATAAGTAACCTTAAAAAAGGGCTAAATATGATTTTTCCCTTTACTACTCCTTTAAATGAATTGAATTCCATATGATGTAGTTATGCAGCTGGCATTCCCGCAAAACAACAAACTGTGAACTAGTATCATTACCTTGGGAGAGAATAAAGTAATTATACTAGAAAATATTGCTGTATTAAAGCTACGCCAGGGGACAGTATAGGACCACTAACTGACTTCTTCTTCTACACAGCTGGCTGAGACCACCGCTGGTGACCCCCTCCTTGACAACACCCGGGGGTTTCGGCACTAGATGCGTCTTTTATGTCTAGATCCCATAGGGGACCCCCAGGGACAGTCTTCTAGCTGGAACACAGAGGGTCAGGCAGTGATGCGTTACTGGAGCCCCGCCCCCCCCGGGTCACACCTGCTGCTTTGCACGCCGTATTAATAGCCCCATGTAAATGAAGAGCTTCCGGATCTGCTCTCAGAACTGGTGAGGGGGGGCGGGGGGGGGGGGTGTCCCTGTCCCTGTCTCTGTCCCTGTCCCTGCAGGTGTCCAGAGAAGTGGACCAGGCCTGAATGACTCAGCAGTTTTATTGTAACGCAGGCAGCGGAGTGACATGAGAGAGATCGATCAAACCTCACATCTCTCATGTATCATGAAGGAGACGGGTTGGTAAATCATGCTGGATTTTTTTGTTTATAATGCTGGGTAGTTAACAGAAACCTCTGTGGAGAATTCAGCGGTATCCTATCACATGCTTTATGGCTAGAGGACGAAGCCCTAAACATGAGGATAATCAAAGGATGCTTCTAGGTCAACTGTATAAGCCCCTCCCCCTCCTCCTTGTCTGTGTCCTTATAGGCGCCTCCTGCAGCCTCTCCTCTCCTCACGCTCCGACCTGCTCCTCTCTCAGCTGCTCACACCACACACTGACACCATGCTGGGGTCTCTCTGCGCTCTCCTCTCCGCTCTGACATGTGAGAGAGAAACAACCGAATGCAAATCGTTGGTGTTTAACAGTTGCTGTTTCAAACTGGATGTTGAAATTAACCGTCTTCATTTTTGTTCTTTCATTCCAACAGATGTCGGCTGCCATAAAGCGGTTACCCAGACTCCCTCAGTTCTGACAGTTAACAAGAGGGAGGCCGCTACTTTTCACTGTGACATCACTAAAGATGAAGGCTATTATGTTTTGTGGTATAAACAGGCTCCTGGAGGAATCCCTCAGTTTGTGTTGTTGTTTCGCCATGGTCATGGATCACCTGATAAATATGGCTCTGGTTTCTCCTCTGATCGCTTCACATCTAAAGCCCAGAATACTAAAGATTATCAGTTGATCATCAGTAATGTGGAGGAGGGAGACTCAGCAGTGTATTACTGTGAAACGTGGGACAGCTCTGCTAAGGAGAACGTATCACAGTGATTCACGCCATGACAAAAACCTCCTCACCAAACACCTTCACTTCTGCTTTCTGACACTGAGCACACAGCACCCCGTGGTCTGACTGCACAAGAATGATCAGATCTCAGAGGAGAACTGTTCCCCAGAGATCGCTCCCTACTTCATCACTCTTATCTAGCCGGCGTGGGATTTAATAAAAGAGTGGTAAAGCTACTGTAAATGAACTACAACTGAGGAATGTCAACTTCCTGGAAATTGCAGGTCCCCTTGGAAGAAACTCAATGCTCAAATAAATGACAGAGGAAAGGTGTGATGTAGCGTGTGTATTAGTATTCACTTTCTTCCTCACAATCATAGCGAGTTTTATGTTGATCTTCAAAACATGATGCTTTAACCAGCTTGATGCATACTGTCCGTTTGACAGAAATACAGCGCATGAGGTCAGCAGCTGATAGGCTAAGATCCTCAACTCCTCCTCCTTGTCTGTGTCCTTCTAGGCGTCTCCTGCGCCCTCTCCTCTCCTCTCCTCTCCTCTCCTCTCCTCTCCTCTCCTCTCCTCTCCTCTCCTCTCCTCTCCTCTCCTCTCCTCTCCTCTCCTCTCCTGGAGACTCTCTGCTCTCTCCTCGTCGCTCTGACATGGGAGGAGCTTCCGTTTCTGGAGCTTTGAGCGCAGCTTGATGTTCTTAGAGTTTCTTATTCTGAAAATGTAATTTAATGTCATCTATTGCTTTATAAATGTTCTTAGCCGTTAGACAAACATACTCCAGGAGCTCCATCGCCTCGTTGAGAGGGGTCAGGGAAGACTTTTTACAGCTCACTCTTCTGGTCCCTGGGTGATACTGTTTTTTTGCTTCCCTCTGGAATATGTAGGGGTGGGAACTATATGCCCACCTCCCTTGTTCTCTGTAAAGCGCATTGTGTTGCCCCTGTGTAGGAAATGCGCTATACAAATAAAGTTTTGATTGATTGGTTGATTGGTTGATTGATTGAACGATTGATTGCTTAATTGATTGATTGATTGATTGATTGATTGGTTGATTGGTTGATTGGTTGATTGGTTGATTGGTTGATTGATTGATTGATTGATTGATTGATTGATTGGTTGATTGATTGATTGATTGATTGATTGATTGGTTGATTGATTGACGTTACACCATGTCGTCTTGTTGTGTCCCAGGTGTGAGTGGTGTGTAACCGTGGTGACGCAGAAGCCAGCTTTCGTGACAGTGAGTAAAGGAGAGACGGCCACTATTCACTGTGACCTGGGGACTGTTACTGGAAGCGCTGCTAGATCGGACAAACAGGTTCCAGGAGGAGTTCATACACTTGATGCAACGTATGAATGTGAATGAATGTTGGTGGTGGTCAGAGGGGCCGTAGGCGCTGATTGGCAGCCACGCTTCTGTCAGTCTGCCCCTGGGCAGCTGTGGCTAAAGATGTAGCTTACCACCACCGGTATGACTGTGTCTGAATGAATACTGGACTCTGTAAATCGCTCTGGGTATCATGAAGGGCGCTCCAAAAAAAATCCAACTTGATTGATTGATTGATGAGGGATACACATTTGCCAAACTGATCTCTCTGGCTCTTTTTCATATCTCCACCAGAACAAGCTCCCGGACCCCCCTGCCAGTCCGGGTTCAAGGTCAGCCACTCGACAGAGACGGCCCTCCTTGCAGAGTCACTCCACGCCGCGAGAGCCGACTCCCTCTCTCCTCCGCCCTGATGCTCCTAGACCGGTCAGCAGCGTTTGACCCGTAGACCACCGGATCCTCCTCTCCACCCTCGAGGAGAAAGGCGTCAAGGGCTCTGCTCGTCTTTCACATCGGCACATGCTGTCTCACATCCGTCACGCACTCCTGCAGATTCCTGATCTACAACATCAGGAGGATACGCCCTTTCCTCAGGGACGAAACAGTGCAGGTGCTCATCCTGGCCCTGGTCATCTCCCGCCTGGACTACTACAACTCCCTCCTTGCTGGGGCCTCGCTGTCAGCCATTAAACCTTTGGAGCTTGTCCAGAAAGCTGCTGCTCGCCTGGTTTTCAACCATCCCAAGTTCTCCCCTTCTCCGTTCTCCACACTGGCTCCCGGTAGCGGCTCGCATCCAGTTTAAAACTCTGGTGCTAGCCTACAGGGCAATGAAAGGAACAGCTCCCTCCTACCTCCAGGCCATGGTCAAACCTCACACCCCCTCTCGACCGCTACGCTCTGCTACATCGGGGCGATTGGTTGTCCCGTCACTCCGAGGCCCCTGCGGTCGCTGGACACGGTCACGGCTCTTCTCTGTCCTGGCCCCGCAGTGGTGGAACGAACTGCCCACTGACGTCAGGACAGCAGAGTCGTTGCCCATCGTTCGTCACAGGCTCAAAACTCACCTCTTCAAGAAGTACTACCATGATCCTCCCTCTTAAACTCCTGTTCAGTTTATATTTTGCTATTCTTGCACTTTGGCTTCAGCACTAGATTATGCTCTTAGTCACTAATTTAGAAAGGAGATGAACTTGTGAGTTCTGGAGAGTTGTACACTGACTACTGCGTTAAATGCAATTACTGTAAGTCGCTTTGCATAAAAGTGTCAGTCTGCTAAATGACTGTAATGTAATGTAATGTGATGACTGTGGACATTCTCATTACCAACTACAGACTGGATTATATGGATGTGCTTTACTTATAGATACATGTATCTGAAAATCTAGCACAGTAAATGAACTTGTTATTGAGAACAGTGAGGTAATGAGACAGGACTGTTTGTAGTGAAAGTGCAGCCCAGTTTGAATAGGATGTCTCAGTTCCTCTCCTGCCTGTTGTGAGAGTGAGGAGGTTTTTGTACGGCCGTGTATACGATCTGAATCACTGTGGTATTCGGACAAGGCACCAAGCTGATTGTGACTGGTAAGTCCCCTTTCTATTATTAATCAGATACAATATTTATTTTTATTTTTTCATTAAATACAGCAATATACCTGTGTTAACATATTTGATTGAATAGTTTTCTGTAATTTGACTCGAGATAACATTCTTATATATTCTTTCATCATAGACATAATGCCTCTTTTGTTGGTTAGTATTAAATTGCAATGTGGAAATAAAATATTAACATTGTACCTACTGTAAATATGACTATTTCTTGATTCATGATATTAGCATATTGTATTGTATTTTAGATTGCTATTCTTGTACTTTGCCTTCAGCAATAGATTATGCTCTTAGTCACTTGTTTTAGAGAGAAGATGCACTTGTGAGTTCTGGCAAGTAGTAGTAAATTGGCTTTTCCTACGTTAAATGCAATTATTGTTAGTCGCTTTGGATAGAAGCGTCTGCTAAATGACTGTAATGTAATGTAATTTACTGTAATGTAGCAAATCTCAAATTACACATCATGCATACAGATAACAGAACCAGATATGTTCACTAAAACAAGATGTTAAGGCAGCCGAGCTACTTAAGGGCAAATTACATTTAACTAAACCCATCAGACTGAGAATCTGTGTTACTGTATAAGTAGGCCTACTTTTCTAGCAACTAGAACAGTGCCTAAGAATAAGTAAGAATAAGTGACTAAGAATTATTATTAATAATAGCAAGGGTAGAAAAAGAAGTCCCTCAAATAACAGAATCTCCCCTCACTGTAGAATTACATGAATGTCTTTTGGGAGTCTGTTTGAAAAATAGTGCATCTGTTCTGCTTTACAATGTAACATTTCATTCTTTGACTTTTATTTATTGTTTGTCTGCAGCCTTTACAAAAATGTTGTGGAAATCCGACCGGCTCATTCTAGAACAAATCTACCAAACAACACGTGTTCATTTCCTCTCTTTCCTCCATGTTGCCAGGCTCCACCCTGCTTCCACCTGTCTTGACCCTCCTCGCTCCATCCACCAATGACCTGACGACCAACAAGGTCAGCCTGATGTGTCTGGCCAATGAGATGGCCATGGGCTACGCTGAGGTCAGCTGGATGGCCAATGGGAGTCCAGTAACAAGCGGGATCACAACGGGCACAGCTGCACTACAAGCGGGTGGCAAGTTCTCAATGAGCAGCTATTTGAGTATTGAGATGTCTGATTGGGTCACGGACACAGTCTACTCCTGTAAGGTCTCGCTGGGGTCCAAGTCTTCAGAGAAGACGATCAGGAAGTCACACTGCAGGGCTGAATAGTATCAGTAGTGTCACTTTGATTCATGCATTGCTTTCTATGCTTAAACTGTTTAGACATTAGATCCTTTGCGACATGTAGTGATAGAGATTGTGTTCCAATGTGTTGCGTTTGTATCTTAGTGTTTGTATCTTAGTCAATGTTGCAGATTGATAACGTAAGATTTGTATGGACTTTGTGACCAGCTGATGTTTTGTGTAGAGATTCAATAAAAAGCATTTAAAAAAAGGCTTTGTACGTGTGTATGCCCATGATGATGTGATACTCCTGACTGAGCAGCCAAATATGACAAAGGCTAAATGGAAAACTTGAACTCCTGAAACTCCAGTTCTGAATATGTAAATTCATATCTGGAGTCATAAAATTATAAAATGTAAATGTAATGCAATTCCAAAGACCCTTTTGTTCATAGTGTATCCATGAACTGATTTTCATAGACAGTGCATCCATTAACTCTTAGTGTAGCTGGACAGTTCCCAGACAAATCTAGCAACAGGACACAGATGATATGACAGGGAGCTCCATTTACAATAGTATTTCTGATTTATGTATCATGGAATAAAAACAAACTCCAATAAAATATCAAATTTTGAACATTTATATCGTTACAGTATTTCATAGCATCACAACATGTACAATATACTGTACTGTGTTTTTCATTCAGAGTTTATTTGTCACATACATAGCCTAATACACCCTAGTGAAATGTAACAGTCGGTTCCATAGTAGATATACACACACAACAAATCTGACACAACAACAGACAAAAGCAATATACATTCATGATGTCAGAGGGTTACTTCAGTTAAAAATAAATATAAAGTGCTGTTACTCAGAGAACAAAAAGTGCTTAGTCAGCGCCATTTAGGTACCGGATGGCCTGGGGGAAGAAACTCTTCCTGAGTCTCTCCGTTTCAGCCATCAGTGAACGGTATCTCTTCCCTGAGCTGAGCAGAGAGAACAGTCCACTGCTTGGGAGACTGGAGTCTCTCAGGATTCTGCTGGTCTTGGTCTTGCACAGCTTGGTATAGATGGCGTCGAGGTTAGGGAGTTGCCCCCCTAAGGTACGTTCAGCTGAACGCACCACTCTCTATAGAGCCTTACGACCCTGCACGCTGGTGTTACCATACCAAGAGGGGATGTTCCCAGTCAGAACGCTCTCGATGGTGCAAGAATCGAAGCTCCGTAGGACTTGTGGTGATGCTCTGAATTTCCTTCAGCCTCCTGAGATGGTACAGTCTCTACCGGGCTTTCTTTACCACGTTGTCCGGGTGGGTCGACCACGTCAGATCTTCGGTGATCTGGACACCGAGGTACTTAAATGTGTCCACCTTCACCACAGGGGTCCCGTTGATGGATAAGGGGGTGTAGTTCCGCACCTGCTTCTTGCCGAAGTCCACCAGCATCTCCTTAGTCTTGCTGACGTTGAGGTGGAGATTGTTTCTCTGATACCACTGGGTCACCTTCTCCAGGTAGGCTGTCCCATCGTTGTTATGAATTATGCCTACCAAGCAATATATATATCCCCAGCATTGCTGTATTAAAGCTACGCCAGGGGACAGTATAGGACCACTAACTGACTTCTTCTTCTACACAGCTGGCTGAGACCACCGCTGGTGACCCCCTCCTTGACACAACCCGGGGGTTTCGGCACTAGATGCGTCTATTATGTCTAGATCCCAGAGGGGACCCCCAGGGACAGTCTTCTAGCTGGAACACAGAGGGTCAGGCAGTGATGCGTTACTGGAGCCCCGCCCCCCCCGGGTCACACCTGCTGCTTTGCACGCCGTATTAATAGCCCCATGTAAATGAAGAGCTTCCGGATCTGCTCTCAGAACTGGTGAGGGGGGGCGGGGGGGGGGTGTCCCTGTCCCTGTCCCTGTCCCTGTCCCTGTCCCTGCAGGTGTCCAGAGAAGTGGACCAGGGCCTGAATGACTCAGCAGTTTTATTGTAACGCAGGCAGCGGAGTGACATGAGAGAGATCGATCAAACCTCACATCTCTCATGTATCATGAAGGAGACGGGTTGGTAAATCATGCTGGATTTTTTTGTTTATAATGCTGGGTAGTTAACAGAAACCTCTGTGGAGAATTCAGCGGTATCCTATCACATGCTTTATGGCTAGAGGACGAAGCCCTAGACATGAGGATAATCAAAGGATGCTGATAGGTCAACTGTATAAGCCCCTCCCCCTCCTCCTTGTCTGTGTCCTTATAGGCGCCTCCTGCAGCCTCTCCTCTCCTCACGCTCCGACCTGCTCCTCTCTCAGCTGCTCACACCACACACTGACACCATGCTGGGGTCTCTCTGCGCTCTCCTCTCCGCTCTGACATGTGAGAGAGAAACAACCGAATGCAAATCGTTGGTGTTTAACAGTTGCTGTTTCAAACTGGATGTTGAAATTAACCGTCTTCATTTTTGTTCTTTCATTCCAACAGATGTCGGCTGCCATAAAGCGGTTACCCAGACTCCCTCAGTTCTGACAGTGAACAAGAGGGAGGCCGCTACTTTTCACTGTGACATCACTAAAGATGAAAGCCGTTATGTTTCGTGGTATAAACAGGCTCCTGGAGGAATCCCTCAGTATGTGTTGAGGTTTCACCATAGTCATGGATCACCTGATAAATATGGCTCTGGTTTCTCCTCTGATCGCTTCACATCTAAAGCCCAGAATACTAAAGATTATCAGTTGATCATCAGTAATGTGGAGGAGGGAGACTCAGCAGTGTATTACTGTGAAACGTGGGACAACTCTGCTGACGAGAACGTATCACAGTGATTCACGCCATGACAAAAACCTCCTCACCAAACACCTTCACTTCTGCTTTCTGACACTGAGCACACAGCAGCCCGTGGTCTGACTGCACAAGAATGATCAGATCTCAGATCAGATCTCAGAGGAGAACTGTTCCCCAGAGATCGCTCCCTACTTCATCACTCTTATCTAGCCGGCGTGGGATTTAATAAAAGAGTGGTAAAGCTACTGTAAATGAACTACAACTGAGGAATGTCAACTTCCTGGAAATTGCAGGTCCCCTTGGAAGAAACTCAATGCTCAAATAAATTACAGAGGAAAGGTGTGATGTAGCGTGTGTATTAGTATTCACTTTCTTCCTCACAATCATAGCGAGTTTTAGGTTGATTTTCAAAACATGATGCTTTAACCAGCTTGATGCATACTGTCCGTTTGACAGAAATACAGCGCATGAGGTCAGCAGCTGATAGGCTAAGATCCTCAACTCCTCCTCCTTGTCCGTGTCCTTCTAGGCGTCTCCTGCGCCCTCTCCTCTCCTCTCCTCTCCTCTCCTCTCCTCTCCTCTCCTCTCCTCTCCTCTCCTCTCCTCTCCTCTCCTCTCCTCTCCTCTCCTCTCCTCTCCTGAAGACTCTCTTCTCTCTCCTCTCCTCTCCTCTCCTGGAGACTCTCCTCTCCTCTCCTCTCCTCTCCTCTCCTCTCCTCTCCTCTCCTCTCCTCTCCTCTCCTCTCCTCTCCTCTCCTCTCCTCTCCTCTCTCCTCTCCTCTCCTCTCCTCTCCTCTCCTCTCCTCTCCTCTCCTCTCCTCTCCTCTCCTCTCCTCTCCTCTCCTCTCCTGGAGACTCTCTGCTCTCTCCTCGTCGCTCTGACATGGGAGGAGCTTCCGTTTCTGGAGCTTTGAGCGCAGCTTGATGTTCTTAGAGTTTCTTACTCTGAAAATGTCATTTAATGTAATATATTGCTTTATAAATGTTCTTAGCCGTTAGACAAACATACTCCAGGAGCTCCATCGCCTCGTTGAGAGGGGTCAGGGAAGAATTTTTACAGCTCACTCTTCTGGCCCGTTTTTTTTTGCTTCCCTCTGGAATATGTAGGGGTGGGAACAATATGCCCACCTCCCTTGCTATCTGTAAAGCACATTGTGTTGCCTCTGTGTATAAAATGCGCTATATAAATAAAGTTTTGATTGATTGATTGATTGATTGATTGATTGATTGATTGATTGATTGATTGATTGATTGATTGATTGATTGATTGATTGATTGATTGATTGATTGATTGATTGATTGATTGATTGATTGATTGATTGATTGATTGATTGATTGATTGATTGATTGATTGATTGATTGATTGATTGATTGATTGATTGATTGAGCTTGTCTTCATCAGTCTGTCAACTTGTTGTGTCCCAGATGTGGGTGGTGTGTAACCGTGGTGACGCAGAAGCCAGCTGTTGTGACAGTGAGTAAAGGAGAGACGGCCACTATTCACTGTGACCTGGGGACTGTTACTGGAAGAGCTGCTAGATCGGACAAACAGGTTCCAGGAGGAGTTCATACACTTGATGAGGGATACACATTTGCCAAACTGATCTCTCTGGCTCTTTTTCATATCTCCACCAGAACAAGCTCCCGGACCCCCCGGCCAGTCCGGGTTCAAGGTCAGCCACTCGACAGAGACGGCCCTCCTTGCAGAGTCACTCCACGCCGCGAGAGCCGACTCCCTCTCTCCTCCGCCCTGATGCTCCTAGACCGGTCAGCAGCGTTTGACCCGTAGACCACCGGATCCTCCTCTCCACCCTCTAGGAGAAAGGCGTCAAGGGCTCTGCTCGTCTTTCACATCGGCACATGCTGTCTCACATCCGTCACGCGCTCCTGCAGATTCCTGCTCTACAACATCAGGAGGATACGCCCTTTCCTCAGGGACGAAACAGCACAGGTGCTCATCCTGGCCCTGGTCATCTCCCGCCTGGACTACTGCAACTCCCTCCTTGCTGGGGCCTCGCTGTCAGCCATTAAATCTTTGGAGCTTGTCCAGAAAGCTGCTGCTCGCCTGGTGTTCAACCATCCCAAGTTCTCCCCTTCTCCGTTCTCCACATTGGCTCCCGGTAGCGGCTCGCATCCAGTTTAAAACTCTGGTGCTAGCCTACAGGGCAATGAAAGGAACAGCTCCCTCCTACCTCCAGGCCATGGTCAAACCCCACACCCCCTCCCGACCGCTACGCTCTGCTACCTCAGGGCGATTGGTTGTCCCGTCACTCCGAGGCCCCTGCGGTCGCTGGACACGGTCACGGCTCTTCTCTGTCCTGGCCCTGCAGTGGTGGAACGAACTGCCCACTGACGTCAGGACAGCAGAGTCGTTGCCCATCGTTCGCCGCAGGCTCAAAACTCACCTCTTCAAGAAGTACTACCATGATCCTCCCTCTTAAACTCCTGTTCAGTTTATATTTTGCTATTCTTGCAATTTGGCTTTAGCACTAGATTATGCTCTTAGTCACTAATTTAGAAAGGAGATGAACTTGTGAGTTCTGGAGAGTTGTACACTGACTACTGCGTTAAATGCAATTACTGTAAGTCGCTTTGGATAAAAGTGTCACTCTGCTAAAAGACTGTAATGTAATGTGATGTGATGACTGTGGACATTCTCATTACCAACTACAGACTGGATTATATGGATGTGCTTTACTTATAGATACATGTATCTGAAAATCTAGCACAGTAAATTAACTTGTTATTGAGAACAGTGAGGTAATGAGACAGGACTGTTTGTAGTGAAAGTGCAGCCCAGTTTGAATAGGATGTCTCAGTTCCTCTCCTGCCTGTTGTGAGAGTGAGGAGGTTTTTGTACGGCCGTGTATACGATCTGAATCACTGTGGTATTCGGACAAGGCACCAAGCTGATTGTGACTGGTAAGTCCCCTTTCTATTATTAATCAGATACAATATTTATTTTTATTTTTTCATTAAATACAGCAATATACCTTTGTTAACATATTTGATTGAATAGTTTTCTGTAATTTGACTCGAGATAACATTCTTATATATTCTTTCATCATAGACATAATGCCTCTTTTGTTGGTTAGTATTAAATTGCAATGTGGAAATAAAATATTAACATTGTACCTACTGTAAATATGACTATTTCTTGATTCATGATATTAGCATATTGTATTGTATTTTAGATTGCTATTCTTGTACTTTGCCTTCAGCAATAGATTATGCTCTTAGTCACTTGTTTTAGAGAGAAGATGCACTTGTGAGTTCTGGCAAGTAGTAGTACATTGGCTTTTCCTACGTTAAATGCAATTATTGTTAGTCGCTTTGGATAGAAGCGTCTGCTAAATGACTGTAATGTAATGTGATTTACTGTAATGTAGCAAATCTCAAATTACACATCATGCATACAGATAACAGAACCAGATATGTTCACTAAAACAAGATGTTAAGGCAGCCGAGCAACTTAAGGGCAAATTACATTTAACTAAACCCATCAGACTGAGAATGTGTTACTGTATAAGTACTTTTCTAGCAACTAGAACAGTGCCTAAGAATAAGTAAGAATAAGTGACTAAGAATTATTATTAATAATAGCAAGGGTAGAAAAAGAAGTCCCTCAAATAACAGAATCTCCCCTCACTGTAGAATTACATGAATGTCTTTTGGGAGTCTGTTTGAACAATAATGCATCTGTTCTGCTTTACAATGTAACATTTCATTCTTTGACTTTTATTTATTGTTTGTCTGCAGCCTTTACAAAAATGTTGTGGAAATCCGACCGGCTCATTCTAGAACAAATCTACCAAACAACACGTGTTCATTTTCTCTCTTTCCTCCATGTTGCCAGGCTCCACCCTGCTTCCACCTGTCTTGACCCTCCTCGCTCCATCCACCAATGACCTGACGACCAACAAGGTCAGCCTGATGTGTCTGGCCAATGAGATGGCCATGGGCTACGCTGAGGTCAGCTGGATGGCCAATGGGAGTCCAGTAACAAGCGGGATCACAACGGGCACAGCTGCACTACAAGCGGGTGGCAAGTTCTCAATGAGCAGCTATTTGAGTATTGAGATGTCTGATTGGGTCACGGACAAAGTCTACTCCTGTAAGGTCTCGCTGGGGTCCAAGTCTTCAGAGAAGACGATCAGGAAGTCACACTGCAGGGCTGAATAGTATCAGTAGTGTCAGTTTGATTCATGCATTGCTTTCTATGCTTAAACTGTTTAGACATTAGATCCTTTGCGACATGTAGTGATAGAGATTGTGTTCCAATGTGTTGCGTTTGTATCTTAGTGTTTGTATCTTAGTCAATGTTGCAGATTGATAACGTAAGATTTGTATGGACTTTGCGACCAGCTGATGTTTTGTGTAGAGATTCAATAAAAAGCATTTAAAAAAAGGCTTTGTACGTGTGTATGCCCATGATGATGTGATACTCCTGACTGAGCAGCCAAATATGACAAAGGCTAAATGGAAAACTTGAACTCCTGAAACTCCAGTTCTGAATATGTAAATTCATATCTGGAGTCATAAAATTATAAAATGTAAATGTAATGCAATTCCAAAGACCCTTTTGTTCATAGTGTATCCATGAACTGATTTTCATAGACAGTGCATCCATTAACTCTTAGTGTAGCTGGACAGTTCCCAGACAAATCTACCAACAGGACACAGATGATATGACAGGGAGCTCCATTTACAATAGTATTTCTGATTTATGTATCATGGAATAAAAACAAACTCCAATAAAATATCAAATTTTGAACATTTATATCGTTACAGTATTTCATAGCATCACAACATGTACAATATACTGTACTGTGTTTTTCATTCAGAGTTTATTTGTCACATACATAGCCTAATACACCCTAGTGAAATGTAACAGTCGGTTCCATAGTAGATATACACACACAACAAATCTGACACAACAACAGACAAAAGCAATATACATTCATGATGTCAGAGGGTTACTTCAGTTAAAAATAAATATAAAGTGCTGTTACTCAGAGAACAAAAAGTGCTTAGTCAGCGCCATTTAGTTACCGGATGGCCTGGGGGAAGAAACTCTTCCTGAGTCTCTCCGTTTCAGCCATCAGTGAACGGTATCTCTTCCCTGAGCTGAGCAGAGAGAACAGTCCACTGCTTGGGAGACTGGAGTCTCTCAGGATTCTGCTGGTCTTGGTCTTGCACCGCTTGGTGTAGATGGCGTCGAGGTTAGGGAGTTGCCCCCCTAAGGTACGTTCAGCTGAACGCACCACTCTCTATAGAGCCTTACGACCCTGCACGCTGGTGTTACCATACCAAGAGGGGATGTTCCCAGTCAGAACGCTCTCGATGGTGCAAGAATAGAAGCTCCGTAGGACTTGTGGTGATGCTCTGAATTTCCTTCAGCCTCCTGAGATGGTACAGTCTCTACCGGGCTTTCTTTACCACGTTGTCCGGGTGGGTCGACCACGTCAGATCTTCGGTGAAGGGTCAGGCAGTGATGCGTTACTGGAGCCCCGCCCCCCCCGGGTCACACCTGCTGCTTTGCACGCCGTATTAATAGCCCCATGTAAATGAAGAGCTTCCGGATCTGCTCTCAGAACTGGTGAGGGGGGGCGGGGGGGGGGTGTCCCTGTCCCAGGTGTCCAGAGGAGTGGACCAGGGCCTGAATGACTCAGCAGTTTTATTGTAACGCAGGCAGCGGAGTGACATGAGAGAGATCGATCAAACCTCACATCTCTCATGTATCATGAAGGAGACGGGTTGGTAAATCATGCTGGATTTTTTTGTTTATAATGCTGGGTAGTTAACAGAAACCTCTGTGGAGAATTCAGCGGTATCCTATCACATGCTTTATGGCTAGAGGACGAAGCCCTAAACATGAGGATAATCAAAGGATGCTGATAGGTCAACTGTATAAGCCCCTCCCCCTCCTCCTTGTCTGTGTCCTTATAGGCGCCTCCTGCAGCCTCTCCTCTCCTCACGCTCCGACCTGCTCCTCTCTCAGCTGCTCACACCACACACTGACACCATGCTGGGGTCTCTCTGCGCTCTCCTCTCCGCTCTGACATGTGAGAGAGAAACAACCGAATGCAAATCGTTGGTGTTTAACAGTTGCTGTTTCAAACTGGATGTTGAAATTAACCGTCTTCATTTTTGTTCTTTCATTCCAACAGATGTCGGCTGCCATAAAGCGGTTACCCAGACTCCCTCAGTTCTGACAGTTAACAAGAGGGAGGCCGCTACTTTTCACTGTGACATCACTAAAGATGAAAATTATGTTTCGTGGTATAAACAGGCTCCTGGAGGAATCCCTCAGTATGTGTTGAGGTTTTACCATAGTCATGGATCACCTAATCAATATGGCTCTGGTTTCTCCTCTGATCGCTTCACATCTAAAGCCCAGAATACTAAAGATTATCAGTTGATCATCAGCAATGTGGAGGAGGGAGACTCAGCAGTGTATTACTGTCTCACGTGGGACAAATCTGCTAACGAGAATGTATCACAGTGATTCACGCCATGACAAAAACCTCCTCACCAAACACCTTCACTTCTGCTTTCTGACACTGAGCACACAGCAGCCCGTGGTCTGACTGCACAAGAATGATCAGATCTCAGATCAGATCTCAGAGGAGAACTGTTCCCCAGAGATCGCTCCCTACTTCATCACTCTTATCTAGCCGGCGTGGGATTTAATAAAAGAGTGGGAAAGCTACTGTAAATGAACTACAACTGAGGAATGTCAACTTCCTGGAAATTGCAGGTCCCCTTGGAAGAAACTCAATGCTCAAATAAATGACAGAGGAAAGGTGTGATGTAGCGTGTGTATTAGTATCCTTTTTCTTCCTCACAATCATAGCGAGTTTTATGTTGATTTTCAAAACATGATGCTTTAACCAGCTTGATGCATACTGTCCGTTTGACAGAAATACAGCGCATGAGGTCAGCAGCTGATAGGCTAAGATCCTCAACTCCTCCTCCTTGTCCGTGTCCTTCTAGGCGTCTCCTCCTCTCCTCTCCTCTCCTCTCCTCTCCTCTCCTCTCCTCTCCTCTCCTCTCCTCTCCTCTCCTCTCCTCTCCTCTCCTCTCCTCTCCTCTCCTCTCCTCTCCTCTCCTCTCCTCTCCTCTCCTCTCCTCTCCTCTCCTGGAGACTCTCGGCTCTCTCCTCGCCACTCTGACATGGGAGGAGCTTCCGTTTCTGGAGCTTTGAGCGCAGCTTGATGTTCTTAGAGTTTCTTACTCTGAAAATGTAATTTAATGTAATCTATTGCTTTATAAATGTTCTTAGCCGTTAGACAAACATACTCCAGGAGCTCCATCGCCTCGTTGAGAGGGGTCAGGGAAGAATTTTTACAGCTCACTCTTCTGGTCCCTGGGTGATACTGTTTTTTTGCTTCCCTCTGGAATATGTAGGGGTGGGAACTATGACCACCTCCCTTGTTCTCTGTAAAGCGCATTGTGTTGCCTCTGTGTAAGAAATACGCTATATAAATAAAGTTTTGATTGATTGATTGATTGATTGGTTAATTGGTTGATTGGTTGATTGGTTGATTGGTTGTTTGGTTGATTGGTTGATTGATTGAGCTTGTCTTCATCAGTCTGTCAACTTGTTGTGTCCCAGGTGTGGGTGGTGTGTAACCGTGGTGACGCAGAAGCCAGCTGTCGTGACAGTGAGTAAAGGAGAGACGGCCACTATTCACTGTGACCTGGGAACTGTTACTGGAAGCGCTGCTAGATCGGACAAACAGGTTCCAGGAGTAGTTCATACACTTGATGAGGGATACACATTTGCCAAACTGATCTCTCTGGCTCTTTTTCATATCTCCACCAGAACAAGCTCCCGGACCCCCCTGCCAGTCCGGGTTCAAGGTCAGCCACTCGACAGAGACGGCCCTCCTTGCAGAGTCACTCCACGCCGCGAGAGCCGACTCCCTCTCTCCTCCGCCCTGATGCTCCTAGACCGGTCAGCAGCGTTTGACCCGTCGACCACCGGATCCTCCTCTCCACCCTCGAGGAGAAAGGCGTCAAGGGCTCTGCTCGTCTTTCACATCGGCACATGCTGTCTCACATCCGTCACGCGACCCTGCAGATTCCTGCTCTACAACATCAGGAGGATACGCCCTTTCCTCAGGGACGAAACAGCGCAGGTGCTCATCCTGGCCCTGGTCATCTCCCGCCTGGACTACTACAACTCCCTCCTTGCTGGGGCCTCGCTGTCAGCCATTAAATCTTTGGAGCTTGTCCAGAAAGCTGCTGCTCGCCTGGTGTTCAACCATCCCAAGTTCTCCCCTTCTCCGTTCTCCACACTGGCTCCCGGTAGCAGCTCGCATCCAGTTTAAAACTCTGGTGCTAGCCTACAGGGCAATGAAAGGAACAGCTCCCTCCTACCTCCAGGCCATGGTCCAACCCCACACCCCCTCCTGACCGCTACGCTCTGCTACCTCGGGGCGATTGGTTGTCCCGTCACTCCGAGGCCCCTGCGGTCGCTGGACACGGTCACGGCTCTTCTCTGTCCTGGCCCTGCAGTGGTGGAACGAACTGCCCACTGACGTCAGGACAGCAGAGTCGTTGCCCATCGTTCGCCGCAGGCTCAAAACTCACCTCTTCAAAAAGTACTACCATGATCCTCCCTCTTAAACTCCTGTTCAATTTATATTTTGCTATTCTTGCACTTTGGCTTCAGCACTAGATTATGCTCTTAGTCACTAATTTAGAAAGGAGATGAATTTGTGAGTTCTGGAGAGTTGTACACTGACTACTGCGTTAAATGCAATTACTGTAAGTCGCTTTGGATAAAAGTGTCAGTCTGCTAAATGACTGTAATGTAATGTAATGTGATGACTGTGGACATTCTCATTACCAACTACAGACTGGATTATATGGATGTGCTTTACTTATAGATACATGTATCTGAAAATCTAGCACAGTAAATGAACTTGTTATTGAGAACAGTGAGGTAATGAGACAGGACTGTTTGTAGTGAAAGTGCAGCCCAGTTTGAATAGGATGTCTCAGTTCCTCTCCTGCCTGTTGTGAGAGTGAGGAGGTTTTTGTACGGCCGTGTATACGATCTGAATCACTGTGGTATTCGGACAAGGCACCAAGCTGATTGTGACTGGTAAGTCCCCTTTCTATTATTAATCAGATACAATATTTAATAGAATTTTTTTCATTAAATACAGCAATATACCTGTGTTAACATATTTGATTGAATAGTTTTATGTAATTTGACTCGATATTACATTCTTATATATTCTTTCATCATAGACATAATGCCTCTTTTGTTGGTAAGTATTAAATTTCCGTGTGGAAATAAAATATTAACATTGTACCTACTGTAAATATGACTATTTCTTGATTCATGATATTAGCATATTGTATTGTATTTTAGATTGCTATTCTTGTACTTTGCCTTCAGCAATAGATTATGCTCTTAGTCACTTGTTTTAGAGAGAAGATGCACTTGTGAGTTCTGGCAAGTAGTAGTACATTGGCTTTTCCTACGTTAAATGCAATTATTGTTAGTCGCTTTGGATAGAAGCGTCTGCTAAATGACTGTAATGTAATGTGATTTACTGTAATGTAGCAAATCTCAAATTACACATCATGCATACAGATAACAGAACCAGATATGTTCACTAAAACAAGATGTTAAGGCAGCCGAGCAACTTAAGGGCAAATTACATTTAACTAAACCCATCAGACTGAGAATCTGTGTTACTGTATAAGTACTTTTCTAGCAACTAGAACAGTGCCTAAGAATAAGTAAGAATAAGTGACTAAGAATTATTATTAATAATAGCAAGGGTAGAAAAAGAAGTCCCTCAAATAACAGAATCTCCCCTCACTGTAGAATTACATGAATGTCTTTTGGGAGTCTGTTTGAACAATAGTGCATCTGTTCTGCTTTACAATGTAACATTTCATTCTTTGACTTTTATTTATTGTTTGTCTGCAGCCTTTACAAAAATGTTGTGGAAATCCGACCGGCTCATTCTAGAACAAATCTACCAAACAACACGTGTTCATTTTCTCTCTTTCCTCCATGTTGCCAGGCTCCACCCTGCTTCCACCTGTCTTGACCCTCCTCGCTCCATCCACCAATGACCTGACGACCAACAAGGTCAGCCTGATGTGTCTGGCCAATGAGATGGCCATGGGCTACGCTGAGGTCAGCTGGATGGCCAATGGGAGTCCAGTAACAAGCGGGATCACAACGGGCACAGCTGCACTACAAGCGGGTGGCAAGTTCTCAATGAGCAGCTATTTGAGTATTGAGATGTCTGATTGGGTCACGGACAAAGTCTACTCCTGTAAGGTCTCGCTGGGGTCCAAGTCTTCAGAGAAGACGATCAGGAAGTCACACTGCAGGGCTGAATAGTATCAGTAGTGTCAGTTTGATTCATGCATTGCTTTCTATGCTTAAACTGTTTAGACATTAGATCCTTTGCGACATGTAGTGATAGAGATTGTGTTCCAATGTGTTGCGTTTGTATCTTAGTGTTTGTATCTTAGTCAATGTTGCAAATTGATAACGTAAGATTTGTATGGACTTCGTGATCAGCTGATGTTTTGTGTAGAGATTCAATAAAAAGCATTTTAAAAAAGGCTTTGTACGTGTGTATGCCCATGATGATGTGATACTCCTGACTTAGCAGCCAAATATGACAAAGGCTAAATGGAAAACTTGAACTCCTGAAACTCCAGTTCTGAATATGTAAATTCATAGCTGGAGTCATAAAATTATAAAATGTAAATGTAATGCAATTCCAAAGACCCTTTTGTTCATAGTGTATCCATGAACTGATTTTCATAGACAGTGCATCCATTAACTCTTAGTGTAGCTGGACAGTTCCCAGACAAATCTAACAACAGGACACAGATGATATGACAGGGAGCTCCATTTACAATAGTATTTCTGATTTATGTATCATGGAATAAAAACAAACTCCAATAAAATATCAAATTTTGAACATTTATATCGTTACAGTATTTCATAGCATCACAACATGTACAATATACTGTACTGTGTTTTTCATTCAGAGTTTATTTGTCACATACATAGCCTAATACACCCTAGTGAAATGTAACAGTCGGTTCCATAGTTGATATACACACACAACAAATCTGACACAACAACAGACAAAAGCAATATACATTCATGATGTCAGAGGGTTACTTCAGTTAAAAATAAATATAAAGTGCTGTTACTCAGAGAACAAAAAGTGCTTAGTCAGTGACATTTAGGTACCGGATGGCCTGGGGGAAGAAACTCTTCCTGAGTCTCTCCGTTTCAGCCATCAGTGAACGGTATCTCTTCCCTGAGCTGAGCAGAGAGAACAGTCCACTGCTTGGGAGACTGGAGTCTCTCAGGATTCTGCTGGTCTTGGTCTTGCACAGCTTGGTGTAGATGGCGTCGAGGTTAGGGAGTTGCCCCCCTAAGATACGTTCAGCTGAACGCACCACTCTCTATAGAGCCTTACGACCCTGCACGCTGGTGTTACCATACCAAGAGGGGATGTTCCCAGTCAGAACGCTCTCGATGGTGCAAGAATAGAAGCTCCGTAGGACTTGTGGTGATGCTCTGAATTTCCTTCAGCCTCCTGAGATGGTACAGTCTCTACCGGGCTTTCTTTACCACGTTGTCCGGGTGGGTCGACCACGTCAGATCTTCGGTGATCTGGACACCGAGGTACTTAAATGTGTCCACCTTCACCACAGGGGTCCCGTTGATGGATAAGGGGGTGTAGTT
Organism: Borostomias antarcticus; assembly: GCF_949987555.1. Classification (NCBI taxonomy): domain Eukaryota; kingdom Metazoa; phylum Chordata; class Actinopteri; order Stomiiformes; family Stomiidae; genus Borostomias; species Borostomias antarcticus. Next base: position 31,635,633 of record NC_140238.1, on the reverse strand, counting down.
CCGCACCTGCTTCTTGCCGAAGTCCACCAGCATCTCCTTAGTCTTGCTGACGTTGAGGTGGAGATTGTTTCTCTGATACCACTGGGTCACCTTCTCCAGGTAGGCTGTCCCATCGTTGTATGAATTATGCCTACCAAGCAATATATATATCCCCAGCATTGCTGTATTAAAGCTACGCCAGGGGACAGTATAGGACCACTAACTGACTTCTTCTTCTACACAGCTGGCTGAGACCACCGCTGGTGACCCCCTCCTTGACACAACCCGGGGGTTTCGGCACTAGATGCGTCTATTATGTCTAGATCCCAGAGGGGACCCCCAGGGACAGTCTTCTAGCTGGAACACAGAGGGTCAGGCAGTGATGCGTTACTGGAGCCCCGCCCCCCCCGGGTCACACCTGCTGCTTTGCACGCCGTATTAATAGCCCCATGTAAATGAAGAGCTTCCGGATCTGCTCTCAGAACTGGTGAGGGGGGGCGGGGGGGGGGGGTGTCCCTGTCCCTGTCCCTGTCCCTGTCCCTGTCCCTGTCCCTGTCCCTGTCCCTGTCCCTGTCCCTGTCCCTGTCCCTGTCCCTGCAGGTGTCCAGAGAAGTGGAGCAGGGCCTGAATGACTCAGCAGTTTTATTGTAACGCAGGCAGCGGAGTGACATGAGAGAGATCGATCAAACCTCACATCTCTCATGTATCATGAAGGAGACGGGTTGGTAAATCATGCTGGATTTTTTTGTTTATAATGCTGGGTAGTTAACAGAAACCTCTGTGGAGAATTCAGCGGTATCCTATCACATGCTTTATGGCTAGAGGACGAAGCCCTAAACATGAGGATAATCAAAGGATGCTGATAGGTCAACTGTATAAGCCCCTCCCCCTCCTCCTTGTCTGTGTCCTTATAGGCGCCTCCTGCAGCCTCTCCTCTCCTCACGCTCCGACCTGCTCCTCTCTCAGCTGCTCACACCACACACTGCCACCATGCTGGGGTCTCTCTGCGCTCTCCTCTCCGCTCTGACATGTGAGAGAGAAACAACCGAATGCAAATCGTTGGTGTTTAACAGTTGCTGTTTCAAACTGGATGTTGAAATTAACCGTCTTCATTTTTGTTCTTTCATTCCAACAGATGTCGGCTGCCATAAAGCGGTTACCCAGACTCCCTCAGTTCTGACAGTTAACAAGAGGGAGGCCGCTACTTTTCACTGTGACATCACTAAAGATGAAGGCTATTATGTTTCGTGGTATAAACAGGCTCCTGGAGGAATCCCTCAGTTTGTGTTGAGGTTTCACCATAGTCATGGATCACCTGATAAATATGGCTCTGGTTTCTCCTCTGATCGCTTCACATCTAAAGCCCAGAATACCAAAGATTATCAGTTGATCATCAGTAATGTGGAGGAGGGAGACTCAGCAGTGTATTATTGTCTCACGTGGGACAAATCTGCTAACGAGAACGTATCACAGTGATTCACGGCATGACAAAAACCTCCTCACCAAACACCTTCACTTCTGCTTTCTGACACTGAGCACACAGCAGCCCGTGGTCTGACTGCACAAGAATGATCAGATCTCAGATCAGATCTCAGAGGAGAACTGTTCCCCAGAGATCGCTCCCTACTTCATCACTCTTATCTAGCCGGCGTGGGATTTAATAAAAGAGTGGGAAAGCTACTGTAAATGAACTACAACTGAGGAATGTCAACTTCCTGGAAATTGCAGGTCCCCTTGGAAGAAACTCAATGCTCAAATAAATGACAGAGGAAAGGTGTGATGTAGCGTGTGTATTAGTATTCACTTTCTTCCTCACAATCATAGCGAGTTTTATGTTGATTTTCAAAACATGATGCTTTAACCAGCTTGATGCATACTGTCCGTTTGACAGAAATACAGCGCATTAGGTCAGCAGCTGATAGGCTAAGATCCTCAACTCCTCCTCCTTGTCCGTGTCCTTCTAGGCGTCTCCTGCGCCCTCTCCTCTCCTCTCCTCTCCTCTCCTCTCCTCTCCTCTCCTCTCCTCTCCTCTCCTCTCCTCTCCTCTCCTCTCCTCTCCTCTCCTCTCCTCTCCTCTCCTCTCCTCTCCTCTCCTCTCCTCTCCTGGAGACTCTCTGCTCTCTCCTCGTCGCTCTGACATGGGAGGAGCTTCCGATTCTGGAGCTTTGAGCGCAGCTTGATGTTCTTAGAGTTTATTACTTTGAAAATGTCATTTAATGTCATCTATTGCTCTATAAATGTTCTTAGCCGTTAGACAAACATACTCCAGGAGCTCCATCGCCTCGTTGAGAGGGGTCAGGGAAGAATTTTTACAGCTCACTCTTCTGGCCCCTGGGTGATACTGTTTTTTGCTTCCCTCTGGAATATGTAGGGGTGGGAACTATGACCACCTCCCTTGTTCTCTGTAAAGCGCATTGTGTTGCCTCTGTGTAAGAAATACGCTATATAAATACAGTTTTGATTGATTGATTGATTGGTTAATTGGTTAATTGGTTGATTGGTTGATTGGTTGATTGGTTGATTGGTTGATTGGTTGATTGATTGAGCTTGTCTTCATCAGTCTGTCAACTTGTTGTGTCCCAGGTGTGGGTGGTGTGTAACCGTGGTGACGCAGAAGCCAGCTGTTGTGACAGTGAGTAAAGGAGAGACGGCCACTATTCACTGTGACCTGGGGACTGTTACTGGAAGCGCTGCTAGATCGGACAAACAGGTTCCAGGAGGAGTTCATACACTTGATGAGGGATACACATTTGCCAAACTGATCTCTCTGGCTCTTTTTAATATCTCCACCAGAACAAGCTCCCGGACCCCCCTGCCAGTCCGGGTTCAAGGTCAGCCACTCGACAGAGACGGCCCTCCTTGCAGAGTCACTCCACGCCGCGAGAGCCGACTCCCTCTCTCCTCCGCCCTGATGCTCCTAGACCGGTCAGCAGCGTTTGACCTGTAGACCACAGGATCCTCCTCTCCACCCTCGAGGAGAAAGGCGTCAAGGGCTCTGCTCGTCTTTCACATCGGCACATGCTGTCTCACATCCGTCACGCGCTCCTGCAGATTCCTGCTCTACAACATCAGGAGGATACGCCCTTTCCTCAGGGACGAAACAGCGCAGGTGCTCATCCTGGCCCTGGTCATCTCCCGCCTGGACTACTACAACTCCCTCCTTGCTGGGGCCTCGCTGTCAGCCATTAAATCTTTGGAGCTTGTCCAGAAAGCTGCTGCTCGCCTGGTGTTCAACCATCCCAAGTTCTCCCCTTCTCCGTTCTCCACATTGGCTCCCGGTAGCGGCTCGCATCCAGTTTAAAACTCTGGTGCTAGCCTACAGGGCAATGAAAGGAACAGCTCCCTCCTACCTCCAGGCCATGGTCAAACCCCACACCCCCTCCCGACCGCTACGCTCTGCTACCTCAGGGCGATTGGTTGTCCCGTCACTCCGAGGCCCCTGCGGTCGCTGGACACGGTCACGGCTCTTCTCTGTCCTGGCCCCGCAGTGGTGGAACGAACTGCCCACTGACGTCAGGACAGCAGAGTCGTTGCCCATCGTTCGCCGCAGGCTCAAAACTCACCTCTTCAAGAAGTACTACCATGATCCTCCCTCTTAAACTCCTGTTCAGTTTATATTTTGCTATTCTTGCAATTTGGCTTTAGCACTAGATTATGCTCTTAGTCACTAATTTAGAAAGGAGATGAACTTGTGAGTTCTGGAGAGTTGTACACTGACTACTGCGTTAAATGCAATTACTGTAAGTCGCTTTGGATAAAAGTGTCAGTCTGCTAAATGACTGTAATGTAATGTAATGTGATGACTGTGGACATTCTCATTACCAACTACAGACTGGATTATATGGATGTGCTTTACTTATAGATACATGTATCTGAAAATCTAGCACAGTAAATGAACTTGTTATTGAGAACAGTGAGGTAATGAGACAAGACTGTTTGTAGTGAAAGTGCAGCCCAGTTTGAATAGGATGTCTCAGTTCCTCTCCTGCCTGTTGTGAGAGTGAGGAGGTTTTTGTACGGCCGTGTATACGATCTGAATCACTGTGGTATTCGGACAAGGCACCAAGCTGATTGTGACTGGTAAGTCCCCTTTCTATTATTAATCAGATACAATATTTATTTTTATTTTTTCATTAAATACAGCAATATACCTGTGTTAACATATTTGATTGAATAGTTTTCTGTAATTTGACTCGAGATAACATTCTTATATATTCTTTCATCATAGACATAATGCCTCTTTTGTTGGTTAGTATTAAATTGCAATGTGGAAATAAAATATTAACATTGTACCTACTGTAAATATGACTATTTCTTGATTCATGATATAAGCATATTGTATTGTATTTTAGATTGCTATTCTTGTACTTTGCCTTCAGCAATAGATTATGCTCTTAGTCACTAGTTTTAGAGAGAAGATGCACTTGTGAGTTCTGGCAAGTAGTAGTACATTGGCTTTTCCTACGTTAAATGCAATTATTGTTAGTCGCTTTGGATAGAAGCGTCTGCTAAATGACTGTAATGTAATGTAATTTACTGTAATGTAGCAAATCTCAAATTACACATCATGCATACAGATAACAGAACCAGATATGTTCACTAAAACAAGATGTTAAGGCAGCCGAGCAACTTAAGGGCAAATTACATTTAACTAAACCCATCAGACTGAGAATCTGTGTTACTGTATAAGTACTTTTCTAGCAACTAGAACAGTGACTAAGAATAAGTAAGAATAAGTGACTAAGAATTATTATTAATAATAGCAAGGGTAGAAAAAGGAGTCCCTCAAATAACAGAATCTCCCCTCACTGTAGAATTACATGAATGTCTTTTGGGAGTCTGTTTGAACAATAGTGCATCTGTTCTGCTTTACAATGTAACATTTCATTCTTTGACTTTATTGTTTGTCTGCAGCCTTTACAAAAATGTTGTGGAAATCCGACCGGCTCATTCTAGAACAAATCTACCAAACAACACGTGTTCATTTTCTCTCTTTCCTCCATGTTGCCAGGCTCCACCCTGCTTCCACCTGTCTTGACCCTCCTCGCTCCATCCACCAATGACCTGACGACCAACAAGGTCAGCCTGATGTGTCTGGCCAATGAGATGGCCATGGGCTACGCTGAGGTCAGCTGGATGGCCAATGGGAGTCCAGTAACAAGCGGGATCACAACGGGCACAGCTGCACTACAAGCGGGTGGCAAGTTCTCAATGAGCAGCTATTTGAGTATTGAGATGTCTGATTGGGTCACGGACACAGTCTACTCCTGTAAGGTCTCGCTGGGGTCCAAGTCTTCAGAGAAGACGATCAGGAAGTCACACTGCAGGGCTGAATAGTATCAGTAGTGTCAGTTTGATTCATGCATTGCTTCCTATGCTTAAACTGTTTAGACATTAGATCCTTTGCGACATGTAGTGACAGAGATTGTGTTCCAATGTGTTGCGTTTGTATCTTAGTGTTTGTATCTTAGTCAATGTTGCAAATTGATAACGTAAGATTTGTATGGACTTCGTGATCAGCTGATGTTTTGTGTAGAGATTCAATAAAAAGCATTTTAAAAAAGGCTTTGTACGTGTGTATGCCCATGATGATGTGATACTCCTGACTTAGCAGCCAAATATGACAAAGGCTAAATGGAGGACTTGAACTCCTGAAACTCCATTTCTGAATATGTAAATTCATATCTGGAGTCATAAAATTATAAAATGTAAATGTAATGCAATTCCAAAGACCCTTTAGTTCATAGTGTATCCATGAACTGATTTTCATAGACAGTGCATCCATTAACTCTTAGTGTAGCTGGACAGTTCCCAGACAAATCTACCAACAGGACACAGATGATATGACAGGGAGCTCCATTTACAATAGTATTTCTGATTTATGTATCATGGAATAAAAACAAACTCCAATAAAATATCACATTTTGAACATTTATATGGTTACAGTATTTCATAGCATCACAACATGTACAATATACTGTACTGTAAGTTGTTTTGCATATAGGTTTCTGTTCTTCAATCTTATCTACACCATATTTCTGTAGAGAGAACAGCCAATATAAATTGGGACATGCTGCCCTCTTGTGGCTCAGGGTCATTCAGTACCTAACAGACTATAAATATACTCTGAATTTACAGGTACTATATATAATTAGTACAAATCCTGCATTAAAAATACTGAATTAGATGCTAAATGACTATACTACATCACGTTCATCAACAACGCTTCACAACACACATATTTCACAGGACTTACAAACTTGAAGTAGTCTCCTACGCGTGGTCCGTGATCGGGTTCCCGTAGCGTAACCTGTGTTCGTGAGCACAGTCGGTTCTAGCTTATAAAACAGGACTGCAGCTTCAGTGCATCCATCTTACTGATAAGGTCTGGGCACTCTCCTTCTTCTTGTGCTCGTAGAGCTCGTAGACCTTGATGTGCCATTGGCCCTTTGTGGTGCCCTCAGTGGGGCCCTCAGCGGGGCCCTCAGTGGGGGCCTGGCCGGCAGCCTCTGCATCGGGCGGTGGGGGGCGGACCACACTGGGGGCGGGGGAAGTTTGCCGGCCTGGAGGTCGTCGACGAACACCTCCACCCTGTCGAACTTGGAGGTGAGCTTCCCAAGCTCGTCCTTCAGAGAGTCGAACTGCTTGTAGAGCTCCAACAGAGCCTCGGACAGAGGCTGGATCCTGGCCAGCGCCGAGCGCAGCGGGGGGAGAGAGGTCGGGTTCACACTCGTCATGATTTCATAAGATTTCATAAGACTTTTGGGGAAGTAATAGACTACAGTATCTGAAATGACCCTGTGAAATCCACACACCACCACTGTTGGAAAATCAACAAGTCTGAGGTCACCGATGCTGGATTCAGAAATGGCCTTACATAATCTGCAGGAAACATCAGGGCGCATGCATTAAACCGTGGTGATCATTAAACTTTATAAGTATGACTATGTGGTCATAGGGTCGTATACGTGGTTGTTGTTGGCTGACCAGCTTTGAACTCAGTTCCTCCAGGGCAGCTTAAAATACTCTTCTGGAAGCTTCTCTCTCTTTCCATAGTGAGGTCATTACACCAACACAACCTGTCACACTGAGGCTGCAACTCTCATCCATCTCATTCATGACCATTGATTGGCTGGCCTGGCCGTCACACAAGGAACACAAATGGAATAACAAAAAGCATAATATGATTGGATATGAGGTCACATTACGAGCAACTAACTTTCCTCCCACTTGCTTTCCTTTGCTCTCTCTCCCGCTCTCTTTCTCTCTCTCTCACTCTCTCTATCCCCCCCCTCTCTCTCTCCCTCCCTCCCTCTCTTTCTCCCTCTCTCTCTCCCTCCCTCTCTCACCCTCCCTCTCTCTCCCTTTCTCTCTCTCTCTCACTCTCTATCCTTCCCCCTCTCTCTCTCTCTCTCTCTCTCCCTCCTGCTCTCTCTCTCCCTCTCTCTCTCTCTCCCTCCCTCTCTCCCCCCTCTCTCTCCCCCCTCTCTCCCTCTCTCTCTCTCTCTCGCTCTCACACCTACCTGACATATTCCGGCAGGACAGAGGCGTGGTCGTTGACCAGCAGGTCCTTAACCTGGGTGATGATGGCGTACTTCCAGTTGTCCAGGACCTGGGTCAGGTTGGAGCAGGTTCTGCTCTGTACTTGGTCTGCGGAACGCATGAAGGCCTACGGATGAACAGGGATCGGAACACTCTGCCACCAACCTACGGAGGGTCTATAGAGGGAGTTTTCATGGAGATACAATGATTTACTGCTAGACATTAATTTGTCTTAAAAATAGCAGGCTTTGGCTATCAATCAATCAATCAACTTTATTATGCAGACTCATGGTCCATTGCAATACACATACAACAAAAAATGATCTATATGCACACAAATGATAAATTGGATATAATGCATGATTATCTTGATGTTACAGTAACTGAGACATTCCATGAGTGCAATTCCCCCCCTAGGGACATTAAACTACTACTATTCAATGATCACCCACAACAGTTTACAGGGACCATTAAACAGAAGGTGCAGCAGTGCTAGAGCAGCTATGTGAGTGAGTGACCAACATCTCCCACCTCTGTGGTCCCACGCTGATGTTTCCGGCTTCCACTTCTGAGCTCCACACGGGGAGAGCATCACACAGAGCAGGACCAGAGCCCCTCTCGTCCTCATCTTCCCCACCTAAAAAACACAACCAGAAACCATAGACCCGTGTAGGACTTTTAGTACACGACTAACAACAAAGAGGTTAGAACTGGGATGGAACTTGGCCTCGTTGAGGCACACGCTAACCACAATCCCGTCGTAAAATCTGTGCATGCGAGCGTTTTACAAGATGTTGGACATGAATCTGCCAGTTGGTTGGATTTATTTATTTTCGATCGAATCCGCCAACTCAACTACTAATGAGAGAACTTTGTGTGCAAAAGCTGTTCTCATCAATATAATGAGCAGCATGACATCACTTCCTTGAACAAAACAGAACAGCTGGTTCTTCAACAATACAGTAAATGTAACCTTGTTGTGTTCAGCTTCAAAAACTGAAAATGACTGATCATGTATCACCCTTTCATCCTTTGATTGTATTGTACAGTAGGATCTCTCTGCACATACAATAACCCAATGCATACATATTCTATATAAACACATTGCACATCATTTTGTATTTGGCCTTTGCTTCCTGTGCTACTGTACATTTTACACTGTCCTATCTCTGCACCCTGTCTATTGTTGTCTATCCATTAGCGCTCTGCACCAACTGACCAGAACAAGTTCCTAGTATGTGTTAAAAACCTACCTGGCAAAATAAAATCTGATTCTGATTCTGATTCTACTTTCACTCTTTTACAGCCCGCACTGCACACTGGGAAATAACCTTCATTAGTCACACTTTACAATAAGGGTCACAAAAAACATTAGTTAACTAACTAATGCTTATTTAGGGTTAGGTTAGTTACTAATGTTAATTAATATCTTAGTTAAGGTTAGGGTTAGGGTTAGGTGAGTTAACCTTAGTTAACATAAATAACATTAGTAAATGGTTAATAGAGACATTAGTTAACTGTTACTTAATGCTTAATAATGCATTAACTAATGCTTATTAATGTACCCTTATTATAAAGTGTTACCCCTTCATTTAATATTAACATTATTGATATTAACAACAAAACAGTGATCCCCGTGACTGTAGGGGTATTGGCAGTAGGGTACTGTACCTGTCAGTTAGCTGGGGATTGTAGTTTATTTCTCCTCTGAGCAGCAGCAGGGCAAGGATACTGTCAGTCTGTAGTAATCCTTAAACACAGAGACTGGGAGAACATGACCTGCAGGGGCAGCTCTCTTATAACGGTCTGTCGCTGAACTCAGAGACCATCCCCTACCTGCCCCCGCCCCCTTCAATGATGAGGGTATTGACACTCTCTCTCTCTCTCTCTCTCTCTTTCTCTCTCTCTCTCCGGGTGCGCATGCACACACACACACACACACACACACACACACACATACACACACAGAATTACATTATGCATAGAAATGTAATTCTGTGTGTGTAGAAATGTAATTCTGTGTGTGCATGTGTGTGTGTGTGTGTTTGTGTGCATGCATGCACGTGGAGAGAGAGAGAGAGACAGTGTGTCAATAAGGGCACACATTCATGCATACACACACACACACACACACACACACACACCACACACACACACACACACACACATACACAGACCTCCTGGCTACTGGATACACTGCATCTCCGAAGTGTCAACACACCCCTTCCTCACACATCATCAATGCACCTCTCATCTCTGCATCCTACTGCATACGAAGACAGATGTTCCCTAGACCCGATCCAGGACTAGTCCCTAGACCCGATCCAGCACTAGTCCCTAGACCCGATCCAGCACTAGTCCCTAGAACCAGAGGGACGACATCCTCCTGCATTCCCCTGGGCCAAACCAGGCCCGGACCCGAACCTGATCCAGTAGAGGTCCGGCTCGGCATTCCTGCTGTATACTGTAATCGTCTGCTCAACATCTGGGCTTTGACAGACTCAGCCAACAGCGGTCCCATCGTGTGTCAGGGACAAGACCTGTGACGTTATTCAGTCAGTGACAATAATGAGTGGCATCTTAGTCTGGGTCTGAATCTTGGGTTAATGTAAATGCAGTAGGACAGTCTTATGAAACACTACACTCAGCCAAGACTCCCATACATTTTGCTTTTCGTTCATCTGTATTATCTGCTATGAATCATGACTGTCCACTGTGTGAAAGACAGCACTCAGTTGGATAGTGACGACGTTCAGCTCAGGTCTTGTTTACTGAAGTACCACATGAAAATGTTGGTGTCAGTAGACATCTCTTCATGAAAAGGACATAACCCACTGATTCCAGCTTTAACAACTAAAAACACACAGAGACTGCTCAGAAAAGGGAATAACATCACAGACTTTCCTTGCCGGACGAAACGTCTGTGCACATCCCAGATAGCAAGCGGATCTTGGCCATATACAGGCCAGATCTGGCCCTTGTGGCTTAGTTCCGGCCCATATATGGCCCAGAATCATTACACATCCGCTTGCTATCTGGGATCAATCCTGCCCACAGCTGTCAGACTTTATAATAAGTCTATATAATCGTCCCCTGGTCTTGTCCCGTCTGTGATGTGTGAGTCTGTGTGTATAGATCTCTGTGACATGTTTTGCGTTTTATGTCTGGGATGGTCATTTTTTGTTATAATGTGTAATGCCAGTTGTTGTTTTTTTGTCTTTTAATATGTGTATCCTTTTAGATGAGCTACTTTTGTAAATTCTGCAAACCTTTTTCAGCGTCAACTGAGATTGTGAATTAAATAAACTCAAACTCAACTCAAATCCAAACGTTACAGTCTTGGAAAGACAGGGCTTTATTCCCTGGGCTCCAGGCCTGAGCCAGAAGGGTCTGTGTGGAAGGGAGACGAGCCTCCAGAGGAACGTTCTAGAATTGTGAAAAGAAAGGAACAGGCCCAGAGGGGCTCAGTAACTGCCCTGGTCCCAGAATGCAACTGTGAGGATATGCTTGCGGAATGTACCGGCCACAGTAGCCAGTGTTTTCTGGAGGCTGCAGGAGCTATTATCCTTGGAAATATGTTTTAATTTGACAGCTACACCGATTTAGACGGTTCCCAAGTTAGATCAGACCAACAGATTTTCTTTTGGCACTGAGAGGGTTTTAGCTGGAACAACAACAAAAAAAAAGTTCAGAACAGCTCCTCAATGAAAAAGACAGTTTATCAGTCAAACGTTCTCTCATATGGCAGGAGCAGACAGTGACACATTGGCCAGCCCCTATTATTTAAATTAGCAGTTTCATACAGTATATCAATGCAAGTGTATTCCTGCGCAGCAATAGGTCTATATTCATCTCCCTCTGAAGATGATTCGCATGTGCGAGATTCCAACCTGCAACCGATTCAGATGGAAACTCCGAATCCTGTATCGGAGGAATCTGACTGGGCAATGTTCCCTGACATCTGTACCTTCCCATAGTGACACCTTCCCTGTACCATATACAGTAGGGTAAACACTATACATTACCATCAATAAACAGGGAGAATCAACTCAATTCATTAATTTAAGTCAATTCATACATTTTTTTTTTTTTTTTTTTTAATGTAATTTATTATTTATTTAATTTATTAATCTTTCAGCTTTGCCTGATACTACAGTATTAATCCCCAAATAAAGTATATGAGAATCTGAATTCTAAGGTATGGAAAATATGACACGATTATCCCCATAGCAGAATAACCAGACTGTAGGCTGATTACGTGGTGGGATAGAGGCCTACAGTACTACACTAGGTCACCAGAAGCTTTTATTTTAATTCATACAAATGTGATTGTTATTTTGCTTGTATGTTGTTTAAAAGTGCTCTTTTATATTTAACATTATTCATAAGTTTTACTTCTACATCAAATTAAAGGTTGTCAAAAAGGCTGACAGAATTACTGTAGAAACAAGTGGAGAAACTGGGATTGGACTTGTATCTCCTCCAACATGGAAATACCACAGGAGAGATTTTCCTAGCGGGTGACAGGGAGGTGTGGAAGAGGGAAGTGGACCTGGGAATCATTTAGTCAGCAGCTGCATACATCTGTGGAGAAGAAATAACAATGATGGATTTTATTTGTATAGCACCCTTTAAAATACAGTGACATACAGTATGAAGGTGCTTCGCAGAAAGGGTAAAAGAGAAATCAAAATATACATTTTGTGGCTCCTGAATGACTCTATCAATATAAATGTCAACACCCCCAGGCTATTATTTATTTATTTATTTATTTATTTATTTATTTATTTATTTATTTATTTATTTATTTATTTATTTATTTATTTATTTATTTATTTATTTATTTATTTATTTATTTATTTATTTATTTATTTATTTATATCCATATATAGCATGTACATAATCCATGTGATTTGTAGACGTCATAATTTCTACATTTGTGAATTGTAAATGCGTAAATGTGTATTGGAGTTTATCTGTATTGAGCATAATCTTGGAGCCGGCAGAAACATTTCCCTGTGACTGTACACTGCACATGTGACAAGTAAAAGGAATCTTGGATCTTGTAAAAGCTGATGAAGGCATGGGCCAGCTTCTCTCTTCTCACGTTAGCACGGGGAGGGTCTTAGTCTTGGGATGTTCCTCAGGTAGAAGAATGAGGTTTGACAGACAGATTTAATGTGTGCATCGAAGGGCAGCAATGAGTCCAGCTTGACACCCAGGTTTGTGACAAGTGAGGAGAGAGGGATGAGGTGACCACTGATGGTGATGTGGGTGATACCAGCCTTTTTTTGTCTGATAGGGGGTTCCAATGAGAATGGCTTCCGACTTGCTGCTTGTTGCTGATCCAGTGATGGATGTCATGCAGGCTTTTGGTAGCTTGGTAGCCAGGTAGATTGGTGTATTGGCTGCATAGGATTGGAATTTTATGTTATGGCTCCTCTGTATTTTTCCCAGGGGCAGCATGTCGATCAAAAAGAGAAGGGGCCCCAAGACTGACCCCTGGGGCACACCGGAGGTGACACATCAGATGCTGGAGCCGAGATTGTTGAGGGCAGCATATTCCTGTCTTCCTGTGAGGTACTGTACTGTTGGAATGGACGAAGTCAAGGGCAGTGCCTGTAATCCCCACCTCCTGGAGGCACTGACACAGGATGTCATGGTCCACCGTGTCAAAATCAGCACTTAAATCAAGCAAAATTAATACGCTGGGGGAAGACAGATTTTTCCACCATTCTGAGGTCATTTACAACCCTCACCAGAGAAGGTTTAGTACTGTGGGAAGAGAGAGAGAGAGAGAGAGGGAGAGAGGGAGAGAGAGAGAGAGAGAGAGAGAGAGAGAGAGAGGGAGAGAGAGAGAGAGAGAGAGAGAAGGCGGGGGGATAAGTGTAGTATCAAGTAGCAGTATGTAGAGTCACTGTGTAGTTATCATTCTGTTGTTGTGATGCTTGGGTGCACAACGTTCTCTCAGATATGACAAAACACCACTGCCAGATGACACGACACGGTAACCCAGCTCTTTCATAGAGGACGCACATGTTGTCTGTCTATGTCCCCTGTGATTTAAGAGTGTTACTTTAGGGAAACATGCTCGCCAAGGACTCCAGAGGAAGTGCATTCCATTCAGAAGAAGTGAGTCCTGTGTGTGAGAATCTACCATGATTATCTATCACAGCCACTGAATAGACTAGTAATCGTTCCAAGGACAATATGCACATTTAGTATTAGTATCATGCTCAAATCCTTTCCATAACAATTTGAATTTGTTCTGTTCACATCTTTATGTCGGTCATTAGTATTTTTTGTGGATTCTTAGAAGATTAGCGTGACTAAAAGAGATTTGAAATAAACGAACACAAGACAAACACTTCCTCATAACGAGCCTCAGATCTAGAGGCTCAATCTCAGCCCAGGCCCACGAGACTAAGTCCAAGTCACAGTCCCAGCCCCAACCCCAACCCCAACCCCAACCCCAACCCCAACCCCAACCCCAACCCCAACCCCAGCCCCAGCCCCAACCCCAACCCCAGCCCCAGCCCCAGTCACAGGCTCAGCCCCAGCCCCAGCCCCAGCCCCAGCCCCAGCCCCAACCCCAGCCCCAGCCCCAGCCCCAGCCCCAGCCCCAACCCCAGCCCCAGGCTCAGTCACAGGCTTCCCTAGCTCCTGCCAGCTTGATCATGAGCAGCAGACTAATCTCTTCCAGCTCCCTGAATCCAAGTCCAAATAATGCAGGCCTACACAGGGAAACAATTACAGCACAGGAGCAAAGGTGAGGGATATCTAAAACGATACCAGGTCCTCTCTCTCTACTCCCCCCCCCCCCCCTCTCACTCTCTGTTTTTCACCTTAATGACGTTCACTCTGCCTTTTTTTTTGTTACATAAGGCAAAATAATCTCAGTGTGGATGATAGCTATATCATACCTGTGAAACAGGGCTTCATACTGGAAAATATAATTTTCTCTCTCAAAGTCTTTGGGCCCAACGGGGAGGCCTGTCTTCCCCAGCCAACAGCATGTGCTGTCCAGGCTTGTCGGATGGTGGCCTGGTGACCAGGCAAACACAGCCCAGTTGCAATCTGAACTTCTACCTTTCTGTAAGAATCTTTGGGTCCTATCAGCATTGACACTAACTGCTTCCACGTTGACAGAAGCAGGCGGCTGTGGAGAGTTTCCTGTCGTTGCCGCTAACTGCAAATGGCAGGGAAACCTCATGAGACGAGTGTTTTCACAGAGTCTACCGTGACCTTGTCAACATTGAAACAACAAAATGGCCGTTTGCTGTAAATGACAATATGGGTTCTATTTGAGTGGAATGTGTGTGTCTACCCAGACAGCAATCCGATCAGGGCCATATACAGGCCAGATCTGGCACTTGTGGCTTAGTTCCGGCCCATATATGGCCCAGATCCGCTTGCTATCTGGGTAGGTTCATGATGTCCCACATAGGGAGTAACAGGTGGCTGAGTACTAAAGTGCTGTACACGGCGAGTAGGGAACATGTTGGAGAACTTTAGATTGAGAGTAGGGAACATGTTGGAGAACTTTAGATTGAGAGTAGGGAACATGTTGGAGAACTTTAGATTGAGAGTAGGGAACATGTTGGAGAACTTTAGATTGAGAGTAGGGAACATGTTGGAGAACTTTAGATTGAGAGGGTGAGTAGAAGAATGGAAACTTGCTTGTGGCCAGAGAGAAACAGATACATCTGTGAGTCATGACATGAGACAGAATGTTTTCCACAGCCTTGAACTTGGACACAGGAAGGTGCCTCTTCCTCCTCCTCCTCCTCCTCCTCCTCTCACCCTCACACTCCTATGAGATAGAGAGCAGGTGAGCCTCTCATTGATGCTAATCACTTCCACTCCACATTCTCTCTCTCTCTCTCTCTCTCTCTCCCGCTCTCTCTCTCTCGCTCTCTCTCTCCCTCTGTCTCTCTTTCTCTCTCTTTCTCTCTCTCTCTCTCTCTGTCTCTCTCTCTCTCTCTCTCTCTCTGTTTCTCTATGTGATACATCTGGGGTGATGGCATGTGCCCCAGCTGAAACATTGACAGAGCAAGGAGGCACAGAGCATGAGCTGGTACTAGAAAACCAGAGACCAGCCCCTAGACAGTGCTCTGCCCATAGCAAGAAGTTGTTTGTGTCCCAGACAGTGCTCTGCCCATAACAAGAAGTTGTTTGTGTCCCAGACAGTGCTCTGCCCATAACAAGAAGTTGTTTGTGTCCCAGACAGTGCTCTGCCCATAACAAGAAGTTGTTTGTGTCCCAGACAGTGCTCTGCCCATAACAAGAAGTTGTTTGTGTCCCAGACTAGAGTTTGAGTCGGCTGCATCAGTTTGCTTACTAGTCATCCTCTTCACTCTGTTTAGAAGTGATAAACTGCGATGTCCCGACTTTTGACTGGGTCACCAGAGAGAATTAGGCCATGTTGTAAGTAACAAGACCATTTTACATGGGCTGCAAGAACTGTGTGGTTATTTCCACATTGTTTCCATTTCATTCAGTTAAAATACATTCAATTAAATTATACATTTGAATGCAATGGCCAATCAGTACACTTTATATCCTGTATCAAGCCAGATATCACCACTATTTCGACGTGTCCTTTCTCTATAGTGTGGAGTGGAAAAAGACATATTCATATTCTCAATGGAAATTACATACAATTCCAACTGCAGGATATTATTTCAGGTCCGTTTCTTCTCATCTCTCCGGCTGGAGAGTGAAGTCTGCTTCTGAAAGGAGACTTTCAGTCAGTGACAGCTGAGGTATTTGGCTGTCTATCTATGGAAAATCTGCATAGTCCAGGGATACCCACAATGCCAAGCTACTATCTCCGAGAATGAGAAACGAGAAGGGGGGGAGCAGTGAAGCAGCAGGCCCACCTGGACGGCCATCAAGGCCAGGCTGTCAGGCAGGTTAGCCTGCCAGTGCTCCTAAAATGGATAACAACCTCTGAGTTATTTAGTGGCTGGGAAGAAGATCAAGCTGCTTCAAGCTTCATGCCCCATCCACAGCCCCCCCCCCCCCCACCCCCTCCCCCCCCCCAGACACACACACACATACCACAAGAGCACTATGAGAAGGTAAATAACATGCTTTTTGGAGCGTGTAGTGTACATGCAGCCGACAATCTTCCTCTGATGAAGGTCAGAGGTCATTTGTGCAAAACCGGATTAATTAGGCTGATACCAGGATTGGATTAAATCCTGTAAATGGGTAGATCCAAAACCACAAAACACGATTACTTTAGAATCCACTCAGATTAAGTTATCAAATCCTATATCGAATCTGAATCAAGTCTTCAGAATACATGTTCAAAACTTTAACATAGGATTGGGGTCATTTTGATCCCCCAGAGAAATATCTCTACAAATATTATAGAAATCCTAAATTACATATATAATCAATTATCTACAAATAATAGGCACTAGTCCATCAGTATGATCAGCTTAAAAAGAGTTGCATCTCTCAATGCCAAGACCACTAGTCCCTCATTTAGAGAAAAATCCACAGGTGGGCCTGATGAAGCACTGATAATCCCAATCTGGTCATCTTGAAAAATCTGAATTTGGATCAAGGTGATACTATTCTGAAATGCTTTAGAATACTGGGACAAAATAAGGGATTTGAAAATCTGATCGGATCTGACTTAAATAAACAGTTTTCAACTCCGAAACAGTTACTCAGATGAGGTATCTGCTGGAGCTGAGATCAGCAGATTCAGAGTTTTATGATTTTTGGAGTAGACGGTAAAAGGACAGCCGTTAAACATTAGCTGGTTTACCAAGATTTTCCAAGATTTTCGGTTGCAGTAGCTTTAAAGGAAAGTGAATCAGAGGCATTTTTTCTGGAGTTAATTCATTTGAATTCAAAGTTTATTATTACAATCATCTGACAATGTATTTCTAACAATTATTATGTAATGGTATGTATTACATAAAAAAAAACAATAATAATAATAATCATCATCATCATCATCACAATATGTATGCACTGTACTGTATGTAGAATTATGCATTTCATTTTAGTTGAACTTCATTTCATTCAATTCATTCAATTTGGTCCTATTGACACTTTAAACACACCATGCAAAACACGGTAGCCCTAAAGTGCACTAACAAGTGACGTGGCTCCTCTGCTTGATCATCAGATGAGCCTTGTGATCAGAGGGGGCCCTGTTCTCCTCGCCCCTCTTCCTCATGAGCCACTGACCGAGCTGCCCCGAGGACTCCTCTCCTTAATCTCTACACTGTGACTCTCACATGATTTCGGTATTACAAGCCTGGGAGCCCTGAGCCCCTCACGGTACAATACCTCCGCTACTCGAACACACACTCTCTCTCTCGCTCACTTTGCTTCTCTCGGATGTTCCTGCTGCTGCTGTGTCCTCTTCAGCAGCTGAGGGGCCAGGGAGAATCGTCTCCCAGTAACGGGGACCATGAGGTGGTTTGGGGGAGGAACCACACAGAATGAGACCACTCCACTCATACCGAAGGTACAGTAACAAACTACCAGTCGACGTAGATAGTATATATGATTCACATTTGTGGAAGTTACAGTTGATGTGTTTGGTCTGTGTCAGGGGGTGTGTGGCGTTCTTCACTGTCAGCTCCGTGTTTCTATCTGAAGGCAGGTTCGGAGAAAGAGGGCCCCACAGCGGAGGGGCATGTGGGGACCGGGGACGGCCCCGAGGAGCAGACCCCGCCGTGGGAAACCGGTCGGGGGAGCCAGGGCGGCAAGGTCCTGCCAGGTCGCCTCAGCTCCGTGACCACCTACTTCCTCAAGTACCTCCTCTTCACCAGCAACCTGTTCTTCACCGTCCTGGGTCTCCTGGTCCTGGCCCTGGGCCTCTGGGGTCTCATCAGCAAGGAGTCCTTCGCCCAGGAGAAGATCGGCAGCATCGGCACCGACCCCATGCTGCTGTTTGTGACTCTGGGCCTGGTGCTGACCGTGCTCTGCCTGCTAGGCTGTGTGGGGGCCCTGAGGGAGAACTGTCGCCTGTTGTGGGTCTTCTCTGTCACCGTGCTGGTGCTGGTCACAGCCCAGGTCCTGGCGGGCATTGTGGCCTACAGCCTTCAGGGCCAGATTCAGGGCTATCTGCGCAGCGGGATGCTAGCAGCGATGGCCCGCTACCAGGACGACCTGGACCTGAGGTTCATCACAGATGAGATCCAGACTGGCCTGCAGTGCTGCGGGGCCGATAACTACCGTGACTGGGAGGTAAACATGTGAGTAGACATGGGACGACTCGGCTTATTGACTGACTGAACACACTCGAAGAACTTCTCGGTTCAAAATAACCCAGTTTGGGTTATTTTGGTATCCCAGCGTTGGATAGAAAAGGGACTGACCTGGCACTTGGTTGTTGTCCACCAGCGGGGTTGTGTTATGGGTTTGACTCAGCATGTTGGGGTATATTTTCTACCCCAAAATGGGTAAAAAATTACCATAGCCAAATAGGTAGAACTATTTTTTTTGTCCGAGTGGAGCAATAACTGACCAAAGAACGATGCGCTATATTTTAACCCAACTTTACCTCAAACACCGTCACTGAGAATGACCCAGCCATTAACCCAGCGACTGGGCTGCACAAAACAGCCCAACACAGTGGAACCCAACTTATTAAACCAACAGGCTCAACCCTGCGTTTGGGTTAATAAAATAACCCAGCATTTTTTAGAGTGCGAATGACCCACAAATGTCCTCAGTGTTGTTGTTTAACAGTATCCAACAACTGAGTAGTATGTGCTGGTCAATCAGATATAGTAGGATTACATTATATGTTATGAACCCTACTTCACACTAAGTCTGGTTTGTCTAAAAGCTCTATTTTGGCCATTTTTAAAAATGTACAAAATAGCTTGCTGTAGTGTCAAAGAGAAAATAACTCATATTTGAACATCTTCTTTGGTTCCTCCCCAATTAGTCTCAATGCCAGACCCATGAGAGTTCTTTCGCTGATACACTGTGTAAGCTACGCTAACTACGTTACTGCATGCTGCAGATCTCTCTATGGGTCTGGGACACTTCATGCAAAAATCTGGTGCTCCAATCCAGGCAATTCATTGGTTTCGCAGGAATCCCTGCGACACCAATCAGTAACAACTTTCGTGATCAGGCGCTCCCACCCATAGATAAGCCCCGCCCATCTAACCTGGGCTAGCATCTCTCATTTGCTGCTACGACCTGTCACTCTTTCAATTCTGACCCGTCGATACGCCCTCAGAACACCAGCTTGGTCGGCAAAGTGGCACAGACTCCATTATGTAATATGCGGAGCGATTCAGTCTGATATTTGAGTCTGGAGAGAGACTACTCCCCAATACTTTTACATGTTTTTAACTAGCGTATTGCCATATAGCCAAATCACCAAGTCACGTGTGTAAACTGTATTACTGTTGCATCTCTGTGTTTCTGTTGTATATTTCCGTCTGTAACTCTGTGTTTGGATTGCACTGCTGCCTATCTTGTTCAGGGCTCTCTTGAAAAAGAGAATTTTAATCTCAATGGGACTTTTCCTGGTTAAATAAAGGCTAAATAAATTTAAAAAAACAGCCTATCGCACACAGCCACACACAAACCTGAACACCAAGCATGTTACACACCGGCATGCTAACGTTCCTCAGGAGCATTCTCTGACCCTATCTCCTCTTCTCCCAGGTACTACAACTGCACCGCCCCGGGCGTTCTGGCCTGTGGGGTCCCCGCCACCTGCTGTGTGGACCCCCTGGAGAACGGCACGGTGTGGAACTCCCAGTGCGGCGTGGGGGCCCAGGCGCTGGGCGAGTTCTCTGCCCAGAGCGTCATCTTCCTGGGGGGCTGCCTGGGGGGGATCACCCGCTGGATTGAGCAGCACACAGTGGTGATCGGGGTGGTGGGCATTGTCATCCTGGGCGTCCAGGTTTTAACTCTTTTCATCACAACACGACTGATGGACAACATCTACCTGAGCAGAGCTAAGGCGGCATATGCTCAACAGGCTAATGGGCTTATCGCTATACAATAATGGACGCAAACTTTAGTCAAAGGACCCTTACTTCTTCTACACTGATACACTAGCTTTTGTCTGCATTGTTCACATGGGATGCTGGAGCAATGAGAACACATTGAATGGAGTTGCAGTGGATTGCCAGTGTGTGGTTGCACAGAATCAGATGTTTGACTGCATTTATGCTTTGGTCTGATCTGCTTTCTGGCTCAAATCTGGTGCTATGATCTGACATCTATCATATTCGATAGCTGCCCTACCTGTGTGATTTTAAACCAACTGATCCTGACTTGAAAAATATTTGATCATAAAATTAAGCTGCAACTCATAAAATATTCAATATTAACTTATAATGCTGCAATTCATAAAACATTCAATATTAACTTTATATATATATGTTAATATTGAATATATATTAAATAAAATAATAATAAATAGAATATATATATATATATATATATATATATATGGTTTGAATGCTTCTCTTCTCTGGGCCTTTTTCATGCAAAACAAAAACTCACTCTTCTATTTCAAGTGTTTGTGTGCACAGTGTCACCTTGTTTTACTTAAAGCAGCAACGAGGAGTTTTTAGTTTGTGTTGATTTTAGCGGCACCTGTGGACAAAAGCGGTAGTGTTTTCCCAGAAAGACCACTGTGTTCCTGTAAAGAACCCTTGCCTTTCAGGACGTGGGAAACTGTTTTGTCCTTTATGGACGACCTGACCAGTCGACCAGGTATCTAGAATAACTATAAATTGTAGAAACAGACAATCTTCTCGCTGAAGGCCGGTAGAGGCATAAGTATTCAAATGAGACTGTTTTATAACAAGTGAAAAACTCCTTGTAGTTGCTTTAATACTGTATTTTGGTATCCATTTTCTTCTTAGATACATTACTGCTACCACCATTTGCCTATAACAAATCTAATAAAAGCAAGTGCAATGAGTTAAGATGACACAACATTTCAGTTTTTTGTTTTGTTTTTTAATCTCGAGCTTTATTCTGAGTTTGTTTCCACCAATCCAGTTACTGATGTAAAATGTGCACGTTCATTGAATTAGCCAGCACTTAAAGGCTAGCAACATAAGCCAGGCGCATCACACACAGCTGCTCCAAGTTATTGCTCCACATGCATACTCGCTCGGGGGCACACTTACTTCATTCATTCATTCATTCATTCACTCATTCATTCATTCAGTCTTTATTTATTCTCAAAAGGTCGAGAGCAAGCTGTCATTTACAATAACGTTGAGAAAATACATATAATATAAAAGTGCAAGGTGAAAAACTGAATAATAGAACACTTTCACCAATTAAAACAATTAAAATAATTACAACAGTTGAACAGTTACAATAATATTTCATGAAACCAATTAAAATAAAGTGACTAAACTGACTAAATTTGTTTTGAGAGGACACATTTATGACTCCGCCCCATTTGATGGATTGATGGAGATAATCCATCAATCCTATGCTCCTATGATTCCTATCCTATGATTGGCTGATCAGGGAGAGAGATCTTAGATGAGGCCAAACATATCTCTGTTTACTGTCACTTATGTCAACAGAGTCAGACAGACTGATTTTGCGAGAAGGAAGGCAAGAAATGTTTCAAAATGTTTTCTGTGTGTGTGTGTGGGGGGGGGGGCATCCTCTCTATATCTGAAGTGTACTGAGCAAAATCACTCTCCTCTCATCAGCAGTCTCTGAAGGCAGATTGAAGGAGCCCTTCTCATCTCTCTCCAAGCCTCCTCCGGGCACATCATGATGAGCATCAGCTCAAAACACACTCTACATAATGTTGCATACCTACTGCCCACAAGGGAAAGCTAATCAATCTGATGCTATCAAACCAACAAAGAGGCAAAGAGACATTTTGAGACAACATGCCTCTATTCTAGATATAGGCTGTGCATGTATTCTGAACACAAAATACATGATAATCCCAGAGGTGTAGTTTTGTTACTAATTTGCAGCGGAACACATTCACACTTCACACGCCTGCCCCCTGGCGATTGCCCGTGTGAAGTGTTAGAGAGCGTGGAGTGATTTCAACCAATCAAGAGCATGCGCGCATATTTAGTCAGCCAATTGCAATGAGAGCAAAACTTGGTGGGCTGAGCTTAAGAGGTTGAGGTTCAAGGGTCAGAGTTGGCGGTGCATGGTCGCCCATGTGGATTGTTGTTTTGAAAATACTAGCTCCATATATCCGTGAATAACATGGGGAAGAATAAGCAGGTGACATCCACCGAGTCGTTAAAACAAGGTGGCAAGACCGGGCAACATCTGAGGTGAGACGGGTTCTCATTAGCCGGACTAGAGAGCTGATCATTTCTACTGTGCACGTTAGCTTAGCTAGCTAACGTTATCTAGCTATATGTGTTTGCTATAGTAGCTAGATAGATATCTAGATAGATAGACTTTATCTACGAGGGGGAGTTGTTGTGTTCGAGCAGTAAGAACAACAAAAAGGCACAGCCAGAGATCTCATAGTAAACGCTCATTTTAACGAGCTCCCTAAATTGAGCTAGCTAAACTATTGAGAATAGTACATCTCCTAATATTGCTACAGTAACAGATGGTAATACGTTTTCTAAATGTTTGAATTGTGTTTGATCCTTTTGAAATGTCTGCAACAGGGCTGTGGGAATTATTTTCGGGGTCTGGGGGTCAAATTTTTGCAACAAACAAGTCCAAAAGCCATTGTGCGTAACACTCAAGAACATATCCAAATAGACATGACATTTCGCAGCAAGTATACTGTATGTGTGCTTTTAAAAAATACTTATGACTGAATATTAAACTGCTCAACGGAAGCTGATATTAATGTCTTACCTTTAGCTACTGCGGGGCGAGTCAATCGTAAACCAAACTTGGCCTCGCAAACTCCGTTTCTCAAAAGTATTAGTTTCTCTCATACTGTTTTACGCTAATCAGTTTTCCCCCATTGCTTTTCAGTAAGAAGTCAAAACGAGATGGAAAGCCAAAGCAAGAGGAACATCTTCAGCAAATCCCATTCCGCCTCCGGGAGATTATGAAAAGCAAGGAGAGAATGAAAAAGGGACCCACCAAGACCAAACAGATTAAAGGTTACAAACCAGCTCCTGGTTATAGATTGTAACTAGCTCCATTCGTTGTGTAGGACGTTATTGCAATAGCTGTTTGTTTATCTGACTCCCCCTCCCTCTCCCCACCTGTAGCCGTCACTCCCAAACCCAAAAAGGGAAGTCCCCAGGTTGAGGATATCCCCGTTCCACATTTCCGGAGAGGGAAGAGAGAGTCGGAGAAGTCGTACCTGCGCCGCATGAACAGCGCCACGGCGCACGTCCTCTTCCTCACCAAGAACCAGCTGGAGAGGAAGCCCGAGACGGAGGTCGAGGAGCAGGAGAAACCCGCCGACAACCGCAAGTCCGAGAAGAAGAAGGAGTGAGTGGAGTCAGAACCCGCTACGAGTCCAGGCTCTCTTCATTAGAGCCTACTACCGAGTCCCGGCTTCCTGTATTCAAAATCTTGACTCCCAACGCACACTTTAGTCACTTTAGAAAAACAACGTATTAAGCAGTGGTGGTCAACTTAAAGTCGCAATGAAATGAAAAAAGCATTCTGTCCCATTTTGGTTCACATAATTGGTCATAGTGTTCACCTATTCAATGATGTATGCCAAAAAGTTTACAAAATTCTACTTTTGTTGTAATCTTATATCAAAGTATATAATTTCTTACTTCCTGGAAAACGGTAGGTCACGTGCAATGACGACAACAGGTACCTTAGATTTTAGGCCAATCTCACGACATCCACCCGTCAATCAACGCTATCCTTCTATCGAATCTGTCTAAAGTTCTTAAAACCCATCCACTTGTCAATGTTCCAATCAAATTCCTCTAAACATATGTCCCACCCTCATAGCTTGTTTGCGTCGGAAATATGTCAAACTACGGAAGTTAGATGATCTCAAACGTCCGTTTCAGTGCGACTTTAAACATTATGTTCTCTGTTCTAGCTATGATAAAACACGGCTACAGAGGCTGCATAAGAAGAAGCTGGACAGACGAGAAGAGCAGGTGGAAAGAGACATGCTCACAGGTACCTGCGCTAGACGACAGGGGGCAGTGTTGAGCCAATAGAATTTCTGTTGTGGTCTAATGTTTGTTCATCTCTCTGTAGATAAAGTTGACTTTGGCGACGTTGTAATGGCCCCTCCAACTCTGAGTGTCAAACCCAAGAAGGCGCCCATAAAAGGACAGGTGTGTGTGCGCGCGTGCATGCGTGTGTGTGTACACAGCCACCTCTCATCTGTGTCAATCACTCCTGCTAGCGTTAAATCTTCTATACGGTGACTAATAAAGTTTGTCTATGTTGAACACCCAGGGTATGAACAAGGGCCTTCTGCTGCACTCCCTGCTGGGCCAAGCCCCCGGCACCACGGCCAAGCCCTCCATGGCCAGGCAGAGGATCATGGAGGAGGAGAGGCAGCGCGTGGTGGAGGCCTACCGCCACCTGAAGAAGCAGAAACAGCAGCAGCAGCAGAACAAAGCCGCCGGCCTGGACAAGCTCATGAACCTCCAGTGAAGCCCCGCGTCACCGCCGCCGGCGCTAAAACCCGGCGGGTCGATCCGCCAGGCGGGACCGAGGGCTAACTCTGGCAGCTGTCGGCCCGGTTTGCCTTTCTGCTGGACGGATTCCCGTCCGGTTTACAGCGAGCGTTGCGATTCAGCACCTGTACAGTCCGGTGTGACCGGAGTGGGACTATATGACCTCCCTTTGGAAAGAGCCGGACTCTGTTTTCTTTGTAGTTACAGAGCTACTAACACGTGGACTGGCAACTCACAGGCGACTTTGAAAGCCTGCTTGTTTCATACGCTCTGTTGCATTTAGCACCACACAAATTCAAGGCAAAGTAAGTTGTGGCCACTAGATGGCAGTCAAGACCCCCCTACACAAAGATCATCGGTAAATCCTCTTGTTTTTTTGTATTCAACTATGTCTAAAAGAAAGCCTTGTTGGAGAAATGGTGACAATTGGAGATTTGAATAAATACTGATTTATTTATACATGGGTGTCGGTATACACGTTGTTGGGCTCCCCTAGAAACACTTGTATCCATGTCACATTCAAATAGGGAAGATTATCAGTAAACAAAAGTAAACCGTTCGTCCTCAGAGAGACAATGACGGTAGTGGTGGTGTTTTGGCCTGTGCTGACGTAGGAGACGACCAATCACGTCATATCTTCGTGACTTCTGTTTTATCATGCCCCTAAGCCAAAGAAAATCACCTGAGTTTTACAACCAGCTTATAAGAGCCTGGCACGGCCTATTTACATAAGTAATCCCAAAAAAGGTTGGGACTCTGCTCAGCCCGGCTATGAATGGATCCTTTGTCCTAATATGGGCCTGCAGTGCATTTAAAAGCCATTTTTGTCTTCAGCTTTTTTTTGTTACCTAACAACTGCACAGGTTACCTTGCTACACAGCACTGGGGTGTAAACAAATATTTGTTTACAAGTTCTGTTAACAGTTTTATCGTGGTCTTTTCGCTTTAGTTCCGGAAGCCTTGCTTTCTCCTCCTCTGCTCTGTAGCGAGTTTGGGATCATCAGACCTAGTCTGGTTTGACCAGGTCGACTGTGCTCAAACCCGCAGACACTCGTGATGTGTGTGTCTGTGGAGAGGGTCCTCATGGTGACGGAACCATGTCCGCTGCCCGCTGAGGGGGACAGCTGGCTGGGATGTGAGGTGGCAGGGCTGTGTCAACGGAACCCGACCACCACACTGAATGTCGGGCTTCAAGGAAAAAGTAAAGCCCTCTCACTGTCCAATGCATCTTTAATTGCCGTTAGTGAGTAGCTGAGTTGACTGACGAGTAGCGATTCGCATAATCAAAGTTAAAAGAGAGTGCTTCAATGTTTTAAGTCGGTGTGACCCATGGACATCTTGTCAGACTCTTTAGCTAGTCTTTAGTAGGATTCATTGTTCAACCATACTTGTGACCATTAGACGTCAGGGAGATAGGCCTACTCTTTGAAGTGTATCAATATTCATGGCTTGTTTATATTTTACAGTCTGACAGCTGTCAGCACAGGCACTGCTTTGTCAGTTCGTCACTGTATTCTGAAAAAAGATATACATCTAACTTAAAATTGATGAACGGAGGACGGCCATTTCGGCTTAGCGCTGCCCATTCAAAGTGAAAGATCCACATTTGATCGACGCAACAAGCACTCCAACCACAGAGCTGTTTGAAAGCTGACGGAGTCTTCAGTAACACCGTTTCTCCGGTTGTGAAGAGTGAGCGCCCACTCGGTCCCTTTATATAACAGACGGTAGCTTCTGGCTGACAGCTCTTCAACGCACTGAGTCACGTTTCGTAAGCTAAGGTAAATATCTCATGTTTGGAGCAAATGTATTCACTCCATTGCTCACAGCAAGCGGTATGAACCCACGGCTGACCACGCACCATGATAGCAGAGTTGTTAAATGTTACAAGCTCACGAAAAGCCAGGCAAATTGGTGTATGCTAATCACCATGTATGTAAATACAAGCTGTCAGAGAGGTAACCGTATTTTCCCCACTTCCTCTTGCAGTGGAAATGCTGTTCCTGTCCCAGAAGTGACTATTTGCATTCTATTTATTTGTGTACTGAGGAAACTGAAATCATACAAAAAACACATTTGCCTGATTTAATAATAAATGGTTTGTTGGACATTTGACATGAAATGGCAGGGGCATACAAATATATTTGATATGGTCACAAGAAAATCTCTTTAATGTTCAATAGGCCTTACCTGTATCAATTTGTTTTTGCATATGAACATAAAGCACTGACAAGGGAATGCACAAAAACCAGTAGAAGGATATAATTTGCAGTATTGATTTTGGGCGTGAAAACAAATAATACAGAGGACTCCACAATTATACATTTCAAAGTACTTCAAATAACCTATGTGACAATACAATAAATGATAATTATAATTACCTTTGATATTAAGCAAATAACTATGTAGTAAAGCAAAGTTTAATTTTAGACTGATATGACTAAAGGAATCATTTTGAGAAACGGTGCTTCAACAGCTCATGTGTTTTGTGACAACTGGCCCTTGTATGATATCTCAGCTCAGGTTCAATGAGAAACTAAGGGTTCTACGCTATCTTGCTGGTGCAGAACAATGAGCAAGCCCTCAATAAAACCTTTTAAGACATATATGGGGGCAAGCAGCAAAAAAAAAAACATCAAAATGATTTCCTTAAAGAGGAGGTAATCGGTGTATTTAAACCACGAAGACAGACATGCTATCAAGGACAGGTGAAGTCCTCTCACTGTCCAATGCATCTTTAATTGCCATTCGTGAGTAACTGAGTTGATTGACTGATAATGATTCACATAAAGTTAAAAGACTGTGGCTTTGATGTTGTAACGTCAGTGTGGCAGACGGACACCTACAGTACTCAGGCTCTTAAGCTAGTCTTTAGTTTGACTCATCATCGGTCAACCACACTCGTTAATTAATCAGGAGTCAGGCGGTCGGCATTATCTGTGCGTTAATGAAGCAAGAGTCAGGCGGTTGGGTGTGTCTGTGTTTTAGTCTGCGGAGGCGTTCCCCCTGGGCGCGGCTATGTTGGCGACCAGATGGATTAGAAGGGAGAGAACTCTTGGAAGTGTTTTGCCACACCCTTGTTTCATTTGTTTCAATTTATTTATACCGTGCAGGTTTATTGCAAAGAAAGATACATCTAACTTAGCTTTAAATTCAGCTGCCTGTTGATGTTGTCTATGGGGACAGCAACTTGTCAGTTGATTTAAAAAAAAGAATTAGAATAAAAAAATAAAAAATAAAAAGTTATTTCATGATTTCCTTAAAGGGGAGATAATCAGTGTATTTAAACCATGAAGAAGACATGCTATCGCTGATATGTCTGTCTGTTAAGGTGCTTAACCCCCTAGGTACTACATGCTCATTGGTCTGTACAGATAGTCCAGCACCCAGGTTTTGCTTGAATCACTTGCTTCCCTTTCCTGTTCGATACAGCAACAGTACTGCGAGGTATAATCATTGTCACCCCATGACAGATAAAACAAAGAAACCTTGAAAAGGACTCAACAGGTCTTGGCATCACAGAGAGAGAGACAGGAGGCCAACGGCAGTATCTCCCTCCCTCTGTATCCCCTACTATCTGTTCCTGGACTCTCACAGAACCACATTAAGGGTAGACAACCACGTGTCTGTCCCTTTGGGAGGGTCACTCTTGGGTCAGTTGGGTCTCTCTCATCACTGTGTTGGGCGGGTAGGCTGAGGTTTGAGGCTGGGCACAGTACCACCATTGAGACAGGCTGGGGAGAGGTCAGGGAGGGGTCAGGCTCCGACGTGGACTTCCCAATCTAGACCCTCTTGTTGTGAGCACACAGCACCCAAAGCCTGGCTTCTCGGAGAGTGGCCCCCCTCCGGCCCCGAACCCCCCCCCCCCCCCCCCCCCCCCCCACAGCGGTCAGATCCCCAACATCTCAGGAACCGGACGCACGCACAGTGACGAGGACGTGGGCGAATGGGGGGGGAGCAGTCGAGCGGAGGAGTGGAAAAAGGGGGATGGGCTTAAAGTGCTGCAGATTTACCACAGAGCTCTCCTGTTCAAACCGTTTCCCTGAGAGGAAGAGAGAGAAGAAGAACAATCAGATGTGAACTCTCCTATCGACTGTGAGGAAACAAAACATTTCTCACGATCGTTTCTCACGATGTCGGTAAACAGTAGCTTCCCTGTATTGTCGGGATAGGTGTCGGTGTGTTGGCGGTGTAAGTGATGTGGGTGAGGTGAATGGCGGTGGCGTCCACTCACGCTGCCGGCGTGCGCCAGTCCCGGGGAGGGCAGGGGCTCTGCGGAGCGAGGCGAGGAGCAGCCGCCGCCGTGGTGTGGAGAAGGGGAAGTGGCCCTGGGCAGGATCGTCTCTTGGGGCTTATCCCTCTGTAACAAGGGGAACCATGCCGGAGGACAACACACACACACACACACCAATTATAGAGAGTAGGAATGCACGATATATCTGCAATCATATCGGTATCGGCCGATATTAGTTATTTTGTAATATATCGGTATCGGTCTGATGTGCAAAACAGGGCCGATGTGAGCAGCCGATAATTTTTTCTGTCTAGCTGCTGTTGTGTGTGTTGTTTTTGAGAGGAAACAATGCAGTAAATCTATGACATCTGCTTTTCCAAATGTTTTGAAATGGAGACAGTGTTTCCATGTGTTTTTCAGTATGTATAACATTTGTTTATCATAGAAACTTGTTTTTATACAGAACATATCGACATCGGTAAATATCGGTTATCGGCCATGACAGCAATGTTAATATCTGTTATTGGTATCGGCCAAAAGTTTCATATCGGTGCATCCCTAATAGAGAGTGCTAATTTCAAAGGTGTGAGTGATTGCCGTCAATGAGTCCATTATATAAAGCACACTCACATTTGCAAGTGCCTTGGTGATCAGGGCCAGCTCTGTGGGCTGGTACACGCAGCTGCGTAGCTGTCCGTTATAGCCTTGGTATGGAGACACTAGTTTCTTGGCTAGAAGACAGAAGAAGGTCGGAAGATAAACAGCAGAGTCAACGACTTCATCGTGTGGGAAAGATGTTTGGAATCCGTGTGACGGTACATATTTGATTTGTCCGGTTGTTGTGTCACTGCATCGGACTCGTCCGCCATTGTTTGAAGAAGATGAGTACACCAGCAGTGTCTCTATGACAACAGTAAGTGTCTCTATGACAACAGTAATAAAAAGACAGTGAAGTGCTGTTCATTATAAGCCTGCTTTCAGCGTCTGTCAGGGATACGACCGTAACGAGACAACGCACAGGCAAGGGATTCCATTCTGACCTCAATTCAGGCACAACCAATGCCGTTCCGACCTATTTACTGTTGTAACACTCATTCCTGTCACTAATGAACATGTCAACACAGATGTCTGATATCTCTGATCCGGGGGCAAAGGTCACATCCTACTCCACACACTCCATCTCATCATTTAATAGGTTTCTCTTGCGCCATCAGGTAAAGCTCTGCAAACACTGGACACTGTAAACAATACACTATCAGAGAGGAGCAATGAGAAAAGGCCTTCTGTGTTCGATGAAATGTCATGGGTAAAACTAATACTGCAGAGCCCGAATCACAAATAAGCCCTCTCGCTGACAAATACTGGGAAATACATGAGATTACAATGGCGATGATGTTGCAGGGGATACAAGTTTTCATGGCCGCATTATAAAATGAACCGTATGCTTTAACATCCTGTATTGATGAATCTAGGTGGGCTATAGTTCAAGTTGAACTTTATTCGCTCTCCGGAGGGCAATTGGTTGCGCGGCTGTATTTCGTACACAGGTGCGTTGGGGGGAAGCCGGGCAGGAAAGTAAACAACGTGTGTTAGATCAGAGCTCTTACCCGTGTAAATGGACTGCACTTATATAGCGCTTTTCCACCTTAGTGGCACTCAAAGCGCTTTACAATGCACCAATGGCGGTAGCTGCCGTGCAAGGTGCTAACCTGCTCATTGGGAGCAATTTGGGGTTAGGTGTCTTGCACAAGGACACTTCGACATGTGGTCAGTCGGAGCTGGGATTCGAACCGCTGACCCTTCGATCACTGAACGACCCGCTCTACCAACTGAGCTACAGCCGGGTGCACTTGAACAAGCCAGTCTGAATGTAAATGAGACGTTAAGAGGCTGGGTTGTACCTGTACGAGGCTCGTCCATAGAGAAGGCCTTGTTCTCCATATACATGTTCAAGGGTGAGGGGCTCTGCTCCTTCAGGATGTTGTCGTAGACCAGGTTCCTGGCCGGATAGACGTGGTCCCCGTCAACGGGCTCCTCCTGGTCCCCGTCCTCCCGGGTGAGAGAGCAGATCTCCGGGACGATGTAGAGGACGAGGAACACCCAGGCGTTGGACACCAGGGCGATGGCCAGGGTGGGGTCGTCCCAGCCGGCGTCGCCGGCCAGCCGGTTCCCGTGGACGTACATGACGATCCACGTCACCCAGATGGCGGTGGAGAAGACGCCCGTGGCGAGGATGAAGGCCCCGTCGCGGCGCCAGTACCGGTGCTTGTGCGTCAGAGCGGCCACCGCCATGAGCACGGCGGCCAGCAGCAGCGCCATCACGTAGATCAGCGCCATCACGAAGTCCTGGTTGGCGATCTCGCAGGACCGGAGGTCGGGCGCGGCGAGGGGCGCCGCCGGGGACCTGGCCAGCGTGATGATCAGCCACTCGGCGTTGATGATGACCTCTACCAGCCACAGGGCGAGGGCCCCCAGGCAGAGGACCCAGGGGCGGGGCCCCCGGCCGTCCCTCTCCAGCAGGACCAGCCACAGGCCGTGGGTCACCAGGCAGGACAGGCAGCCCGCGAACAGCACGCCGAACAGGAAGCGGCGCGCGGCGCAGCTGGCGAAGTCCCGCCCCACGACGAAGGCGAAGCTGAGGCCGAACAGCCCCAGGGTGAAGACCAGGACGCCGGCCTGCAAGGCCGCCATGCCCTTCCTCTTCCCGTCCGTCGCGAAGGGCAGGCTGGCCACGAGCGTGACCAGCAGCAGGAAGGCGGTGACCGCGCCCGCGGCGGCGAAGGCCTCCACCACGATGCCCCACACTGCCGACAGGTCGCACAGGTTGTAGTAGAGGGAGCTGACGAACGGGCCGCAGCCCTTCGGCGCGCCGGTGGCGTCCGTGGCGGTGCTGGTCGGCCACAGGGACAGGGCCTGCTGCAGCACAAGTAGCCTCACTACCTCCTCCGTCATGATGCTCAGCCTGGAATCACAAACACACAGAGTAGTCGTGAGAAAATGTACACTGCAAAAAAACATTAGTTAAAATACAAGAAATAAATACTGAATTTGTGGAGAAATTACTTAATATTAGTATATAGTATTAGGTGAAATTAATACTATAATTATAATATTAGGCTATTCTAATAAATTAATACTATAATTATAGTATAATACCATAATACTAACAGTGAATAGTGAAATTATCTGTCCATGCAGCAAGATAATTTTACTTGATAAGAAATCTTAAAATAAGCTGGTTTGAGACTAGAAATAAGATAGAAACTAGTAAATAATTTATAAAACAAGATAATTAATCTTATATTTCCAAATCTAAGATTTTAAATCTCGGCAAGCGCAAAACAATTTGCAGTGTATCCGACAAATCAATAAAATATTTGTTGGGTTTTAATATAGTAGACTAGGGTCGCTCCACCCAAGGTCATGGGCTTCCTGTTGTACAGTACATGGAGATCTTTGGTTTTACATAAGAGGGTGCAGATGGCTTTGAGCCTACGGCGGAAGGGTGATAGTATCAGTACCAGGTAAATGAGGGGTGACGCCCACACAACTGTCTCTTCAGCCAACATGATGGATGCACCCCAAACATACCAAGAAATCACACACAACTGTCTCATCAGCCAACATGACCCCAAACATACCAAGAAATCACACACAACTGTCTCTTAAGTGTGTTCAGGGTACTATAGATGAGATGAGATATACAATATATATATATCATTTATTTATTTATTATTATTATTATTATTATTAATAATTATTATTTTATTTATTTTTATTATTTATTTTTTTTACATCAAAACCTAATACACTTCCGATAGCCTATACACATGTGCTTATCTATGTGTGCCTGTGCAGGTCACCTGATTTTTGATCTTGTTCATCTTCACTTACAATATTAAACTGTTATAACAATCAAGTAATTCCTTTTCATATCAATAATGCATTCCATGTTATCAAGCAGGATGTCAATGCTCATGTCTATAAAATGCATTTATGTAAGTGAATAGAATAGAAATAGAATTGCCCATATCCAATGAGCGCGTGCACCTACTGTACATGGAGGCTACATCTGAGCATCTTACCTGAAAACAGATGAGATGCTACTGTAAGCGCTGCCTCAAACTTACTCCAGGTAGGCTACTCAGATTAATTCATTTAAACTATATTATAGTTTACTTGATTGACGAACGTCGTCGGGTTTAATATCTCGCATATGCCCACGAATTGGCTGTCCAGCGCGTGTTCGCATAGGTTTGTACGGGATGCTTCCTTGATCCGTTTTATTTCCGCCCACCTCCACTCCGGTTCGACCATAATCCGCCTACACAGTGACAATTCGGATACAGTAACCATCCACAACATGTATCTCAACTCCTTCTTCGTCTACTGTTGTCAACTAATAAGCAGCACGAGTTTAAACTCTTGAGCCTTTCCCAAGTGGCCCCGTCAGGAAAGCTTTGCATATTCCATGCGATTAGTGCAGGCCTGCCTCGTCTTAACTCTACTATTACAGTATCGTGTGAACCAACTGAGCAACAGTTCGTTGGAATGTGTTTGTTGAAAATTCTCCAAGTGGAGAGATGTTATAGATCTGACACTGACTGATTTGACAGACACATACTGATTTGACAGACTGATGACAGATTTTTGTTCTCATTAGGTGTTGACCCCAGTTCGGTTTTCTTATTGATAGCCTACTAACATCCAGGCATTTTCCCCTCTGTGCATTTTCGAATTTAAATCACAAAACTACACCTCACATTAGGAAATAGTGACCGGATACAGTGAGTATGGAGAGCCACCTGGTGGAGGATATGATTATGAGGGTGTGTTGACACACCTGCCTCTAGAAGACAGCATGGCCGTCAGACAGTAGCCTACCTTTCATTTGAGATCACTGGACTCTGAGAAACCTTTTTATGCTGTGTTTCCACAGGCCTGCCTTCTAGTAATATTAACAAATTAACCTCAAATATCCCTGCTCTTCCAGATTTTGAGGATACCACATATTGAAAGTGGGCATTGAGCAGTAAAGGCAACCCAGATAGCAAGCGGATCAGGGCCATATACAGGCCAGATCTGGCCCTTGTGGCTTAGTTCTGGCCCATATACGGCCCAGAATTATTACACATCCGCTTGCTATCTTGGAAGGCAAGACAAGTGTATTTGTAGGCTATAGCACATTTCGGCAATAAGGCAATTCAAAGTGCTGTACATGAGACATTAAAAGCATCAAGACAAAGTGCAACACATAAAAGGTCATATAAAACGAAATGCAAAAAAGGACATTTAAAACAAAATGCAGGAAAAATAAAATACAGGAATAAAAGTTACAGTACAGTAAAGTACATTGAATTAAATTACATAATGAGATGGAATAGGCTGTTGATTCACTACTGTACACAGTATAGCATGCGTCCATTAGAAACTATTTAATAAGAGACATATTGATTTATTTTAAACTTGCTCATTTACATTCGATTTTGTGTGTGTGTGTGTGTGTGTGGTGGGGGGTCTAAGTAGGTAATTTAAATTGTTAATACATAAATATGATTCATATATTACATATTATTATTTACATATTTTGTACCATGACCAAATATATTAAAAAACAGGATGGCGATATTCTCTTAGCCTCGTTATGGAATTCATTGATGAAACCCATTAAAGTCTTTTCATGGTTAGTTTGATCTTCAAAGGAAAATCTAAGCTTTTGATAGGTGCTCTCTCTCTCTCTCTCTCTCTCTCTCTCTCTCTCTCTCCCCCCCTCTCTCTCTCTCTCTTTCTCTCTCTCTCTCTCTCTCTCTCTCTCTCCCCCCCCCTCTCTCTCTCTCTCTTTCTCTCTCTCTCTCTCTCTCTCTCTCTCTCTCCCCCCCTCTCTCTCTCTCTCTTCTCTCTCTCTCTCTCTCTCTCTCTCTCTCTCTCTCTCTCTGGCATGTTCTGGAGGCCTAGTTGGGACCGGATGTGTTTTTGGACACCATAGACACACACAGGGTTTCAACACCACCGTGAGGTCACTCAGGACACCTTCCAGGCGTTTCGCCGTTGACATTTGCCCCGTGCCAAACCTCAGCGAGCGTGGGACTAGCGGCCAGCAGGCCTCCTGTGGGGCATCGATCCTTCCATGGATGTGCTCCCCAGGGGGGCCTTTTACAGATCCGGCCAGCTTTCAAACACCTCCCTCCGTTGGCAGATCCTAGCCCCTACTGGTCACAGAGAGGCCAGGATAGGTTCTCAAGGTCACGATGAGACAGATGGAAACATTATTCCACTGTTGTCACCTCATCCCAGCACCCGGGGTTTGAACTTAGAGCCATTCCCAGTCTTCTCTTGAAAGCTTTGCACATTCCATGCGATCATTGCACGGCTGCTTCATAGTAAAAGAGTTGCGTCGTTCAAATGTAATGAAAACACTTGTTTTTGTGTGACAACAAAACGTACAAAACACATTCTACCTCAGGGACCTAGGGAGCAGAACAAAACCTGTTATTGACGTCGTAGGAAGCTGGATATGTACAAAATCTGTTTGTTTCACAGGCGCCGGTTCAGCGCATGACTCACATGGGTGAGTCAAGACATTCTATTTTATTCTATTCTATTCTATTCTATTCCCTGATATGACATGTATTAGGAGATGTCAGGTGAAAACCCGTCGTCTCCCTGGCTTGTGTTACTCGCTGTTCTCGGAGAGCTGTCCTGGCGGCCGGTCTGTAGCAGGCCTCGTTACGGCGGCCCAGGCCAGCTGTGCTGTGAGAACGTGTCAGGCTATTCATAGAAGCAGCCCAGCCTAGCTGGCCATCTCTCGAGCTGCTCTTACATTCTCTCTGGTGAAGCTACAGCCGCCATCATGGGCTCCTGTCACAGGTTCTAGCGGGTTCCCTCTAGAATTATGTTTTTAGCTCCGCCCCGGTGACAGCGCAGGGCGAGAGGGGATGTTTTTGGTGGCATTTGTTTTTGTTTGTTTGTTTGTTTGTTTGACTATTAGCAGGATTACGCCAGAACTTCTGGACCGATTTTCACAAAACTCAGTGCAAAGGTGTAGCATGGTCCAACTTAGAAACCATAACATTTTGGAGTGGATCCAAATCACGGAGGGGGTCCACAAGCCGCCCAATCACGGCTGGCCATTCACCGCCATTTTTTGGACCATGATTATGCAAAAACGACTGGACCGATTTTCATGGAACTTGGTAGAGGGGTGTAGCATGGGCCACCTTAGAACTGCTTACATTTTGGAGTGGATCCGAATCAATGGGCGGGTCCACAAGCCGCACAAACACGGCCGGCCATTCACCACCATTCATTTTTTTGGGCTAGGATTACGCAAAAACTCCTATTCAGAACCCATTCAATTTTGGAATGGATCCGAATCAATGGGCGGGTCCACGAGCCGCCCAATCACGGCTGGCCATTCACCTCCGTTCATTTTTTGGACTTGGGGAGTGAAAAATTCCCCCCATTCATTGTCCATAGGGATCATTGTCATGATCACAGAGCTACAAATAAATCTCAATAAATGGTCTCTGTGTTATGGTACTACTGTATAAGTTTGGGCTGTACTGTAGCACATAAGCATAACATTGCACTCATGCTGTTTATCATGTAGGCTACTGTGAGTTAAACGTACTGTATTCAGTTGATTTGATTTGGCTATAGGAAGACTAATTAGTTTGAGATGCTTCTTTTCATTCTTTTTCTCAGACAAATTGTCAAACTCACTTGCAAATGATGTAACGCAGCTGCATCAATTATGTAGGTAACGAGCCCCCATCAGGAGGCACTATAGTGTCGAAATCCACAGACGTATTGGCGCAGGCTGAATGTGTTGCTCAGATTCATTGATAGCCTTACACATACAGTAAGATATTGCAAAACAATATGTGGACTACTAAAGCCACATTTTGTAATGTCTATTCAATGCTTTACTCGTGTGCCACAATAATGTAACGTCTTTTAATTGAAATATCTTCATTTGGGGGCTTTTCCCAGCAAAGTTAGATTAATTCATTACAGATTATGTAATTAATTAGAATATTTTTTTTAATCGATTAACAGTCCACATATGTATATATCCCCCCCCCCACCCTTTTTCTGTGAAGTGCATACCTCTGTGTATGAAATGCACGATATCCAATCCAATCCAGTCCAACGTTATTTGTAGAAGCACTATAAAAACCACAAAGGACCAAAGTGCCGTACATAATGTAAATGTAATGGAATGTAAATAATTTTTGATGTGATTTGACCAACTCTATATGTGACACTTATGCGTGACTAAAGAGTTTTCTCTCTCACCATGTGACTTTTTTTTCACCCCATATGGCCTTTCCTCTCTCTCTCCAACAGGGGACAGTGTGTGCGCTGCAGTATTGATTCTCATATCCCGCACTGCCAATTAGCATGTTCCCTGCCGGCAGCGGCCTGTGAACTCCATCCCCATCTGGTCCTGGGTGTCACGGGATCATGCATATTCATTTAGCCCTCAGCAGCGTAGCACACTGACACATAGGTCAACACATACTCTTGGCAGTTCAGCATTAGATAACATTATGTTTGTGACTGTGTAGTTTGCACATTAAAAACCTTTTTTTTGATAGGAAATAAGTCTACACTCTTGATTTTAAATGACATTACAGTCATTTAGCAGATGCTTTTATCCAAAGCAACAATAATGGCATTTAACGTAGGTAGTCAGTGTACTACTATTGAACTCACAAGTGCATCGCCTTTCTACAAGTGACTAAGAGCATAATCTAGTGCTAAAGCCAAAGTGCGAGCATAAATAATTGCAGTGAGTCATTCTCTTGGATTTTTTGAAGACATACAAGCAAAAGTAATACTGTCCAACTGCCCTTTAGTCCACTGTAGTGCTCCTAGCCATACTGTAGCACCAGTATTGTCTCCATAAGTAGTATAATCTACTTTTCTCTTGTTGAAATGCAGGGCACCAATGGCAATGCAGTTATATTCCGATCATGCAGATTAATAGGCCAGTGGAACGAGAGAGACTGTCAATTACCCAGAAACGTGCTGTGTTGTGTTTTAGATTGATTGTAGCTGGAATGCTGACACAGATAAAAGGACCTCCCGTACTTGGGGGCTAATTGGCTCAGTGGCTCACTAATTAACTGAGTAATGGTTTGATTTGAAACAGAACGGACATACTCAGACAAGGATCATCAATGAAATGCTCACATAAAGTAGCCTGACCTATTATTTGTGCCACTCAAACATAAAAAGCATTGATTCTTATTGATTTTGATATAGTGCTGTAGCACCCCCCTCCTCTACACTGAACAGGCACGCGGTCTGGCCCGGCGCCACAGATCGAAGCCACGCAGCATCAGGGGGAAAAAAAAAAAGGGGGTGTGGGGGGGGCGGGGGAGTCAAAATCAAAGCCGTCGTCATGGCAACGGCCCCCCGCCGGATTCCACCAATCAATGGCCCGGCGGGCATCCTACATAAAGTGAACGGGACGAGGAGCCGAAAAAAACACCCACGCGGGCCCAGCCACAACCCCCCACCCCCACAGCGCCACAGACGCACGGACGCGGGCACCCTAGGACCAGACGGGAGGAGAGGCAGAGCCGAGCGCCACGGAGGGTACAGCTGACCAGATATGGCACGCTCTTCTGGAAGAGGAATTCCTGCCCGGGTCTCTCTGACCAGCCTGCTCGTGGGACTCTGCTTCCACGCTGCGGCCGTCGCGGGAGGTAAGACGACTACGGACCGACTGTTCATTAGACGGCCTGTTAGTCCGGTTTTATCACCGTGAGCTCTGCTTATTACCTTGTTTTGAAATCAGAAAGGTACCGTAGCTACTCTCGTTTCTGGGACAGTTGCACCCTGAGGCGCCACCCTGCCTTCAGCCAGTGGCTGAGTATTAGGATAGCAACGCTGTCCTCTCCGCTCACCGTCTCCATGCCTGTCCTCATCTGGATCGGGGAGAGAGGGACAGAGGGACAGAGCACGGAGGGACCAATGGACACTAGTATGTGGTTTTGACAGACCGGAGCAACGATGCCTTAGAGACTACAGGGAAGATTCTTCCTCTGGGTTCTAAATAGATCATGACAGACTGCGCTGTTCTAGCTTTCTCACTCAGTTGTTTTGACACGTAGGGTTCTTTGTGTGTGTGTGTGTGTGTGTGTGTGTGTGTGTGTGTGTGTGTGTGTGTGTGTGTGTGTGTGTGTGTGTGTGTGTGTGTGTGCACTGAGTGTAACAAGAGTCAGTTCCTTTTGTTCATTCATAATGGGTATCTATTTTGATACAGTAACCTGCTCTTTGACATTTAAGGGATAATAATACAGTATTCATTTATACTAAGAGAATAAAATTTTTACACAAACAACAGATTGGAAACAGATATTGAATTCCTTAAGTGAAGTTCAGAATTAGATGAGCTGTAAAACAAAGTCAGCGTTTCACCAACTCGGCCGGTCCAGGATCCCACTGAGCAAAGACACGTCTAAAAGACGTCTTTTAGATGTATTTTTCATCTTTTTTCGGACGTCCAAAGACATCCAATTAGGAGCCAGAATGAAAGTTTTTTTAGACGTTCAGATATTGAACCTGTTCTGCACAACCAGAGACGTCTTAGAGGGGTCCAAGCCAGACGTTTGAATATTGATGGGTCCAGCAGACGTACAAATAGGGTTCTGGACCGACGGACGTTATTAAGACATGATCTGAACGTCTCCCTGACGTTGCATGTTTGCTGGGATGTGTTGTGAGGTGAGTGAGGGTTACTCGGAAGGGGAGGTGTGTGATTGGGTGAAAAAGGGGGACCAGGAGGCAGGGAAGACGAGGAGCGTCCCCCCGTGTCTCGTTAAGCCCTCTGAAGTGATTTAATTTGATTTAGCTCCCCTGCAGTTTAATCATGTCATGATATTGTAATCATAATCATCCTATGGTATAAATTGTTCTACATAACCAGAACTTTAAATGCTAATCTGCTCATGAGTGATATTAGATGAGACCAACAATAAACTGCCCAACAGTAGTATAAAAAGTCACCACACGGTGTAGCCACAGGGAACGGATCTGTAGAAAATGGAGTTCCCCTACTTAGGTCAGCAGTTTTAAGAGTGCTGAGGCTAGCAGTACTAAGGCGGGAAGAATAGTGTGTGCCCGGCCTGAGCGGGAAGAATAGTGTGTGCCCGGCCTGAGCATTCAAATATCCCTATGTGTTCCTGTTAGATTCCCAGTCTTCCCCTCTTCTCTTCCCAGAGTTGCCAAAAGATTGAATTAATGCTGGCACTGCAGTCTTGTGTACGAAAGCAGTCTACAATTGCCCATGTACCAAAGGGGATTTCCCCTGACGGGAAATAATAGGGGTACGATGTGGACATACTTAAATTATTACGTACATACGTAAATTATTTTACACGACACCTCGGTAACAAACCATGGCAGCTTTCGGCTTCGAGAGGAGGAGGAGGAGGACGGAGAGAGGGAGAGACGGCGTCGTGCCGGGTCTTTCATGTCGTCCGACAGCGTGTGCCGCTTGTGCCGACGCTCAAGGGGACCCTGAAGAACGAGCCATCTGCACCCCTGCTGTGAGCTCACATGTTACTGCTTAGAACTTGGCATGGCGTCGCTCCTGAGTCAACCCCCTGGCTTGTTACTGTATGCCTGTCGGCCTCTCACTGACATTTGCTAAGTTGAAAGTTACATTATATTACATTACAGTCATTTAGCAGACACTTTTATCCAAAGCGACTAACAATACGCCAGTGTAGTACTACTTGCCAGAACTAACAAGTGCATCTTCTTTCTAAAACAAGTGACTAAGAGCATAATTTAGTGCTGAAGGCAAAGTACAAGAATAGCAAAATATAAATTGAACAGGAGCTTAAGAGGGAGGATCATGGTAGTACTTCTTTAAGAGGTGAGTTTTCAGCCTGCGACGAAAGATGGGCAGCGACTCTGCTATCCTGACGTCAGTGGGCAGTTCGTTCCACCACTGCAGGGCCAGGACAGAGAAGAGCCGTGACCGTGGGGTCAGGACAGAGAAGAGACGTGACCGTGTCCAGCGACCGCAGGGGCCTCGGAGTGACGGGGCAGCCCGTCACCCCGAGGTAGCAGAGCGTAGCGGTCAGGAGGGGGTGTGGGGTTTGACCATGGCCTGGAGGTAGGAGGGAGCTGTTCCTTTCATTGCCCTGTAGGCTAGTACCAGAGTTTTAAACGGGATGCGAGCTGCTACCGGTAGCCAGTGTGGAGAACGGAGAAGGGAAGTTCTGTAGAAAATAGAAAACTCTGGAACTGAGTTTCAGCTGCACTTCAGTCACTTCCATTTCCTTTTTTCCATTCAGTTTTTGTAATACGCCATGGGTTATGTGTTATGATGATTATGTTTCAGACAGACCATTTGATATCCCAGTAGGCTACTCTAAGTACTCTGCAACTGATCCTGTTCACACTATCGGTAAGAGTCACATTACTGGTAAGATTTCACTTTTGGCACCGGGGTCAGTGACTTCTGAACTACAGCTGAACTCTGACGGCTCAAGTTATTGCTGCTTTTTAATTGGCTGATGAAGGGACAGGGTGCTGATGGGAAGGTGTAACCAGGTCTATAATGATGTCAGGGCAGAGATTCTCGTCTGTCTGCGCTGTTACGGGCTGGATAGTTACTGATGGTCAAGAGAGGGAGAGAATCAAGTATCACGGTCAGGTGTCACCATATTCTTCAGAATCGATCTCGTGATTCTGAATAATCAGAGATTCATAAGGAACAGCTCCAGACATTCCTGAATGTATTTGTATGCATGTAGGCTATTTGTCACCATAACCGGATGGGGTAAGGTGTAACGTGTGTGTGTGTATGTGTGTGCGTGCGTGTGTCTGTGTGTGTGTGTGTGTCTGTGTGTGTGTGTGTCTGTCTGTGTCTGTGTGCGCGCGCCAAAGCCGCTCTGAAACAGGAAGCGGCGCTGGAGAACGGCGCCACCGTGCTCAACCACTCCATGGCACTGGTGCAGCACCTGGAGGCCCTGCTGGCCCAGGGGAACGCCAGCGACGTGGCGCTGAGGGTGCAGACCGTCAACACGGACGAGGTGAAGGTGATCCAGGCCCACGCCCTGGTGCTCGCCCTGCAGAGCGACGTCTTCCAGGAGCTGCTGCTCGGCCACAACGGCAGCGCGCTCGTGCTGAGCGAGACCGCCGACTGCGTCTCCGTCTTTGACAAGTTCATCAGGTGAGGAGGCGACGGCGTTTGGGGAGGGGGGGCGGGGGGGGAGTAACCATGTGGGAAAGTGAACTGGGTCATAAC
This sequence comes from Borostomias antarcticus, assembly GCF_949987555.1. NCBI lineage: Eukaryota > Metazoa > Chordata > Actinopteri > Stomiiformes > Stomiidae > Borostomias > Borostomias antarcticus. The sequence continues at coordinate 31,593,026 of NC_140238.1, read as the reverse complement.
GCGGTGGTCGGTAGCCTTGTGTTGTGAGAGTGTAATAGGCTCCAGTTGTAAGTATGGCGCTAGAATAGTCACACCTCCTCACTAACAAAGTGGCAGTTCCCTCCATGGGAAATTATGTGGGAAAGCGAATTGGCTGATATCGTCGCGCTCGGTAGCCTTGTGTTGTCGACGGTGTAGGAGGCTCTAGCTGTAAGTCGTGTTCTCTGCTAGGGTGTTAAAGAATACTCACACCTCCTCACTAATAAAGCGGTGTTTCCCTCTGTGTGAAATGCACAAGTGCGCCATCTTGTGGAAAGGTTTGAAAATGACATCTAATGGGTAGCCGCAGACGCTCATACAGTAGAGAGCATGCACCAACGTCACTGAGATCTGACGTTTCCACCGCAGGTACCTCTACTGCGGTGACATCTCGGTCAGGCTGGACCAGGCCATTCCCCTGCACAAACTGGCCAGCAAATACCGCGTGTCCGGCCTCCAGCAGGGCCTGACCCAGTACATGACCCAGCACCTGTCCAGCGATTCCCCCGCGGGCCACGTGGTGGGCTGGTACCAGTACGCCGTGCACATCGGGGACGCCTCCCTGAGGGACAGCTGCCTGCGCTACCTGTCCTGGAACCTGTCCTCGGTGCTGCAGAGCGAGGAGTGGACCTCCATCGACGGCGAGCTACTCCTGACCCTGCTGCGGCGCTCCGACCTCGTCCTGCAGAGCGAGCTGGAGCTCTACGACGCCCTGGAGGCCTGGGCGGGGCAGAACAAGCCGTCCGACCCGACGGCGGAGAGCGTCCTGAGGTCGGTGCGCTACGGGATGATCCCCCCGCAGCACCTGTTCCGCCTGCAGAAACTGTCCCCGCTCTTGCGGCGGTACTACGAGTCCGTCCGCGACCTCCTCTACCTGGCCTTCCAGTTCCACGCCGCCTCGCCCGTCCAGCTGGCCAAGTACTTCGACGTCAACTGCAGCATCTTCACGCCGCGCAACTACCTGGCGCCCGCCTGGGGCTCGCCCTGGGTCATCAACAACCCCACGCGGGACGACCGCAGCTTCAGCTTCCAGACGCAGCTGGGCCCCAGCGGCAACGACGGCGGCAAGAGGGTGAGCTGGAACGCGCTGTTCTCCCCTCGCTGGCTCCCGCTCAACGCCAGGGCGTCCTACGCCGAGATCGGCGCCATGCAGGCCACGCGCACGGACGCGGGCCGCCCGCGCATCATCGTCTCCCCCGCCACCTCGAGCCCGGACTTCGCCGGCGTCAGCTTCCAGAACACGGTGATCGTCATGGCGAGGCAGCAGGGGAAAGTGGTGGTGCGTCACGTGTACAGCTTCCATCAGAGCACGGAGGAGGCGGGGGATTTCCTGGTGGATGCGGATCTGCAGCGCCGGGCGTCCGAGTACCTCATCGACAGCTCTCTCTACCTGCACATCGTGGTGAAGCCGCTCTACCATAGCCTGATCGTTGCCAGAAAGTGAGGGCAGGAAGTTGTTGTTGCCTCGGGTAACGGTACTTCCTGCCGAGAGCTCTCCTCCAATCCCTAGCCTGCACAGTCATATGTACACATGCAGACACACACACACACACACATCACTTTTCCAAAAGACACACTCATATCACAACTCCTGTTTATTAGTATCTGGGATAAGTTTGTTCAGCACTAATATGACTTTTTGTTGCAATGGAGCTTCATGTTTGTCTTCCAGCAGTTTCTGCTCAGAAAAAGGGGTCTTTCCGGCAATGGACATTTTAAAATAATGAATCTATCTTCACAGTGTTTTGTTTTTTTGCATGCTAGCACAGTTCTGTACTGCTTTTTAAAGTCAATACTTGACTTTTTCCTTGATTTTCTGGTGTTTTCTGGAGATCATTTGTTACATATTTTAGAATATGAAATGTTATATATCTGCATAGCTAAATTAACTGCTTTTAAAACCAAGTGTCATTTTGATATTGATTTCATTATTTGAACCCTCTCTTGACCGGTGCTGCTATGATCATCCTGCGAAGAAAGATGAAGCTGCACTCATTCACACTTACTCCACCACCAACAGTAAGAGAAATAATGCATAGACTCATAACGGTGATCTGCATGACTGATATTTTGTCTACATACCAATGAATCCACGATCAGTTAGACTACTATCCCACACTCAGTGTTCCTTTGGCAACCATAGTAGCCTATGTAACTCAATACTTATTTTACAGTAGCTTACATGCTAGCCAGCTACATCTATTTTAAGTGGTGACATTTTTTGTTTTGGCAAGAGATCTCAGAGTGGTCATCTGGCTTGTCCTCACGTGATGGAGTGACAGCGTGGGCCTGGCATGTTGTAAGGTTTTTTAGGATGTCTTTTTATCTTTCCAATATGAATAAACCATGTAAATATTTCACTCTGTTGTCTGTTGTAGTGTATTAATCCAAGTGTTTTTTGCAAACACATTAAGTGATTTAAAAAAAAAGTAGACTATTTGACAATTTTTATTCAAATACAAATATAGGCATATAATTTAGTCAATCAACAACCACACATTCTTGCATTTTAATATAATAATCACATGATATTTGATTAATGATATTGTACAGTGCAAGATAGACCATTACGAAAAAGATAGGAAAAACTACATATCCCATAATTCGGTTAACGCCGGACTGGGCGGAAACCCACACTACGCAGGAACGTCTGAGTCTGCTGTCAGACTTTGGCCACCCCGAGTTCAACGTCTTTACCTTAGCAAACTCCGCTAAAGTGATTTGCGCGGCCCTTATTTCAAGTCGTGCATTCGTTTTGTTCACTTCTCAGCTCAAAAGCCTGCAAACGGCGACGAAAGCACAGGAATTGCATAACAACTGAGACGGTCTTCCGTTGTAGCTGGTTGCACGGAAAGCCAAGCCAGATCCTGAGCGGGTGGATGCAGGGAGGGAGGGAGTAGGAAAGGCTAAAGTCTTTGTGCTTCCCCTCCCCCTCGTCAAAGCAAAGGGGAAATGTCTCTTTCTAAAGCAGGTAAGAAGAATCCACACGTTTTCATTCAATCTAAATGTGTAAGCGGATACCTTTCTGCACCATGTTTGCATTTGAACAGTGCATTGCTGATATAGCTGAGCTATGCATATCTGGTGGAGCGAGCAGTATCTGGATGGTTGGGAAAAAAAAAGCCCGATTGTGCTTCCTGCTTCCAGCTAGGTTAGCCACCCCTATGCACAGTTGGTGGGTGGTAGAAGTTGCACTGTGGTGCCAGGAAGACATTGCACATGGAATTTGTGTGTTTGCCTGGGGTAGCCATGTCTGAAATCTGCATTTCAGCCTCTAGCCTCTTCACCAACTAGCTAGCTACCTAGCAATGAGCTTGAACTGCTACCCAGCATTGAGCCTGCTAGCTACCAAACGTCAGCTGGTTTGCTGACTACTTTCAGCGTGGATGAGAAGTGCGTAGCCAGACACAGACAACTTCAACCACAACCAACCGTCTGGATAGATAGTTAGCTATTCTGCCTATAGATTTATGTGGCCTGGCTATTTTGAAACTAACGTTACACACAATTCATTAAGGACACTGCTTTGGCTCTGGATTGGTCGGACCCTCTTGGATAGGGTGGGGGGGGGGTCCTCTTGGATAGGGTGGGGGGGGGGTTCCTCTTGGATAGGGTGGGGGTGGGGGTTCCTCATGGATAGGGTGGGGGGGGGGTCTGATGATGGGTCTTATTGGTCAGTGTAAATTTAGAAAATCTTAGTCGCATTTTACTCTAGTCAAGACCAGTTCATTTTCCAATGGGGATATCAATACAATATCTGAACTGACAATCATCTATGCGAAGTATGCGCAGCAAGTCACAGTGTTGTTCTCTGGTTTCTGCCTTGTAGCCTAATAATAGCAACGGGTAGTGTTGAATTAAGCACACCTGATGGAAAATCAGTCTTCCCGCTACGTCAGATTGAGGCTAGAGGGCTTGATGATGTCAATTTGCATTGCAGGTTCACCGCGTGCTATTACACAATCATATTAGCGTTACCATGGTCGGGGGAACACATCGCAGGAAGAGAGCCTCGGTCTCGAAAGATCAGATGGTCATCTCTGCCCCCTCTGTGTGTTGTATGCAGGCTACAATATTATCCCATGGTCCATCCATACATGTTTTGACTTGCCCCCTCAATGACTAGTCGTGCAGACGTTCTTTGTTTACAGTTTGCAAGGATTCTGTCCATTATGCATCCCTGCTCCACTGATTCTTCTAGGCGAACACTCTCCATTAGGCCTTCATGTCTGTATCTGGAGTAAAAAGATAGTCTCCACCTAGGCTTAACCTTGTTGCCATTTTAGAGCTTGTCCAGGCCACTGTATGCTTTACCTAGCCTGGTCATGAATAATAGTGAGTGGATCTACGTTCTTTGAAATCTTCTTTTGTTGGCATGTTCCTTACTGATGTTGAGATACAATAATAAGGTAGTGTGAAAATATTAAGGTAGTGTGAAATATTATCTGTAGGAGTCTGCCATTGCCAGTATTGCTATTCACACACACTGCTATCCACATTCCATACTGTCCAAGAATTCTGAAGTGATCACCCATTTTCAGAGCCTGTCGTTGACCCCATCAGCATCCTTACCAGTGCACCTGTCTACTAGTATGTTTGGTGGATATTCTTTCCCTAGAAGGCAATGGATCACCTCACTGTCTTGTGATATACATGGACCTGCGTCACAACCAATGACTAATGGAACTAGATGTGATGTCAGTAGCAACAAACTTCCATAGACCAGGCATAACACGAAATATCTGGCATAGTTTCGTTAGCACCATGGTCAAGTAAACACGGGGACAGACAAGGTCAATAAGCAATACGGAGGCTAGGTTTTTTTTTTTTTGGGATAAGTGTCTACCACTGTCGCAGAGTGTGGCTGAAAGGTCTCACGGGTCTGGACACAGACCACAAGCTAGCCCAGACCCAGTGACATCATGTTTTCCAAAGGATCTTCTTGACAGCTGTGAGGAGAGGATGTGTCAATTCAGAGAAGTGAGTCACCCTGGCAGCAGAGTGGCCGGGGCGCCCACCTGCCCCCCCCCCCCTCAGCACCCTCTCAGCCCAAAAGTAGAGCACTCTGTCACTTGGATTTCTATCAGGGCTCAGATATCATGCGAGGCTAAGATGGCAGCCCTCGTCCAGGGCTTGACCCTCGTCCAGGGCTAGACCCTCGTCCAGGGCTAGACCCTCGTCCAGGGCTAGACCCTCGTCCAGGGCTAGACCCTCGTCCAGGGCTTGACCCTCGTCCAGGGCTAGACCCTCGTCCAGGGCTAGACCCTCGTCCAGGGCTAGACCCTCGTCCAGGGCTAGACCCTCGTGGACGGAACACACTGCTGGTTTTTTAGTCATGTTTACACGCCTAAGACGCTTGGAGTTCTATGATGATGTGCAAACATACATTAAAGAACGGGTCTGTCTGAGTTCAGATTTAACATACTACACCACATTGGACACCTCCTTGCCATTTATGCTACTCTAGTGATGTAATCAATTTATTTTTCTATTTAACGGTTTTGAAGTGTTGTGCTGTTCTGGATTCCATGTTTTCCCTAGTTCTGTTGGAACAAAGGCCATTTATGGTTTGTGTCGGGTCACAAGAAGGTTTTTGAATCGCTCTTTTTTTTTTTTAGCTTGCACATGGGATATGCTCATGCAATGCAATCTAATTTTCCATGAACATCTGTGAGTAAAGCACAAGTCAATCTTTCCCTACCACACACTGCACTGCCGAGGCACTCGGTAGTAGTTCCTCGGAGAACAATGAGACCGCTGTCTAAGAGACATTTGCTGCGGCGCTGCGCGTTCCAAATATGCGAAACGCTAAACTGCGATTTCTACATCAAGGAACGTAAAAGCCTGCCTGGTGGCTAATGTTCTTTTAGGTCTTTATATAGCTGGGGTTTCAGCGATAGCCGGTGCCACTGAACGCATTCAAGAGGGATGAGGCATTCGTGTTTTCTTTGCGTCCCTGTGCCAGGAGATCCTTCCAAGTCCCAGAGCAGGAGGCCAGGGAAGTCTCCTGTACTTTAAAAAAAATATATAAATAAAACTTTTTTTAAATTTACTTTAACCTGACCCACATAATAGAAATACCCCAAAACCACGATGTGTGTTTTATAAATCACTAAAGCAGAACGGTGCCTGTTTGATTGTCACTCCTGTATACCCCTGGGTCCCGCAGTCAGAAAAGCTGTGTCATTCTGTTGCTTCTAGTTTCGACACATCGGCACCAGGAAGTCCTTGGTTCTGGCTTGTAAAGTGTGTGTTATGAATGTATCATAACGGCAGCGTGCATGCCTTTCCGACTGAGTCATGCCGATTAGGTGGTGACTCGCCTTGTTGTCATTCACCTCCTTTATATCGTTGAACAACCTTCGGTTAGATAACAATCCATCAACTGGGGAGTGAAACAGAATCCCCCATTCAACATCAAGCTAAGAATCCTTTTGAAGTGTCCCTGGAGTGTGACTGTTCCATTAGTCAGTAGGCGTGCGTTCTCCTCAGCGAGGCCCCTCCTAATGCGTCTTGTCTCTCCTCTGACCCCCCAGGGAAGAAGAAGAACCCAGGCCTCAAGCTCTCCAAAGAGGTGTTTGAGCAGCCCCCGCCCGCAGCGCCAGCGTAAGCCCCTCCCACGGCCGACCGCGCGCTCACCCGCCCGCCGCCCGGTTGTACCACACGGCGCAGAATGTAACGACCAGCCTACGTTTCATCGTCTCCTCTCTCCTCTCTCTCCCCTCAGGCCCCCGCGAGATTTGGACTCAAAAGCCTGCGTCACAATCGGAGAAAAGGTACGGGAGGGTGGACAGCCGCCATTTTCTCAGGTCCACTTATGGTTTTCGATGTTCTGCCGGATCCTCAGCGTTCAGCTTTCTCCTCCTCCTCCTCCTCCAGAACTTTGTGGTGAAGGCGGATGACTTGGAGCAGATCGCCGAGCTGGGCCGTGGCGCGTACGGCGTGGTTGACAAGATGAGGCATGTGCCCAGTGGTGTTATCATGGCTGTCAAGGTGGGTTAGTGGCTCATGTTACCTCACCGGACCGCAGGTTTGGGGGTTTTTGGACGGTTGCGTGTTTTTGCCAGCGATATCTTTCTCTGCCAGTGAGTTGAGTGAACTACAGATACTCTCTCCGTGTCGGCATGCTCCGAGTACGCGGATTAGACTCTGTATCTATAGATTGGGAGTAAGATCATAGGCCTTATATCTTTTGTTTTTGACCATATAAATCAAAGGTCTAATGTCTTACTAGTAACTTTTAGATCCAGACATGCAGCATGGATGGACATAGTGTAGTACACTCGGTGTGTGATGTGTACTTGGATGGATCCTGAAGGTGGTGTGTGTGTGCGTGCACGCGTGCTTGTGTCCGTGTGCGTGTGTTTACGTGTGTGTGTGTTTGTACATATGTGTGTGTGTGTACGTGTGTGTGTGCGCGCATGTGTGTGTCCGTGTGCATGTGTGTACGTGTGTGTGTGTGTACGTGTGTGTGCTCCCGCGCGTGGTTTCCCCTCCTAGCGGATCCGCGCTACGGTCAACACCCTGGAGCAGAAGAGGCTGCTGATGGACCTGGACATCTCCATGAGGACGGTGGACTGCTTCTTCACCGTCACCTTCTACGGCGCCCTGTTCAGAGAGGTAGCCCAACGCCGCCCAACGTCCTCGCCTGGCTTTTCAAAGCCTGCAGCGATCAGGGGGGGGCCTTGTTTCTGATTGGTGGAGGTGCTCTTCCTCTTGTCGTCCCTGTGTCCAGGGGGACGTGTGGATCTGCATGGAGCTGATGGACACGTCTCTGGACAAGTTCTACAAGCAGGTGATAGAGAAGGGCATGACCATCCCAGAGGACATCCTGGGAAAGATCACCGTAGCGGTACGTTTGATTTAGTACTGTAAAGCACTCTGTGCATCCGTGCTGTGCAGAGCGCTCTAGAAATAAAGTTTACTGACTGTACTTACTTACTCACTTACTGTACTTACTTACTTACTCACTCACTCACTCACTCACTTACTTACTTACTTACTCACTCACTCACTTACTTACTGACTGTACTTACTTACTCACTTACTTACTCACTTACTTACTCACTCACTCACTTACTTACTGACTGTACTTACTTACTTACTCACTCACTCACTTACTTACTGACTGTACTTACTTACTTACTCACTTACTTACTCACTCACTCACTCACTCACTTACTGACTGTACTTACTTACTCACTTACTAACTCACTTACTGACTGTACTTACTCACTCACTCACTCACTCACTCACTGACTGACTGACTGACTGTACTCACTCACTCACTCACTCAATCACTTACTTACTGACTGTACTTACTTACTCACTTACTAACTCACTTACTTACTGACTGTACTTACTTACTTACTCACTTACTTACTCACTCACTCACTCACTCACTCACTCACTCACTCACTCACTCACTCACTCACTCACTTACTTACTGACTGTACTTACTTACTCACTTACTTACTCACTCACTGACTGACTGTACTTACTCACTCACTCACTCACTCACTCACTCACTCACTCACTCACTCACTCACTGACTGACTGACTGACTGTACTCACTCACTCACTCACTCACTTACTTACTTACTCACTCACTCACTCACTTACTTACTTGGATCCTCCTTACTCAACTGCTGGAACCCACACGCACGCACGCCTACAAACTCGTCTTGACCGTGTCCTACGATCACTCAGGTTTTCCGGAGCCCTGTGAATGCAGTGTTTGTAAACGCCCTGTCTTTCTTTCCATATACAATTATGTAAATCTCTTTTTTTGTGTCTTGTTTATTTTCAGATCGTCAAGGCCTTAGAGCATCTGCATACTATCCTCTCAGTGATACACAGAGGTAAGATGACCGGTCGGGAGACGCGTTTATTCTGCGACCTCACTGTCTCTCTAGAGAGGCGCTGTAGGGGATAATAATAAGCCTTTTTTGGCTAACTCTCTAACTCTGGTGTATTTACAGTGTAATTGTTTATTAATATGCACTATCCCCTTTCAAATGAACTAAACTGAAACCGAAACCAGAGAGATCGGACTGGGGTTGTAGCAATGTGCGGGGGAGCAGAGTCCCCATGGTAGCGGTCTTAAACGTGTGTGTCCCCATGGTAACGGTCCTAAACGTGTGTGTCCCCTGTGCAGTGTCCCCATGGTAACGGTCTTAAACGTGTGTGTCCCCATGGTAACGGTCTTAAACGTGTGTGTCCCCCCGTGCAGCGTCCCCATGGTAACGGTCTTAAACGTGTGTGTCCCCCGTGCAGCGTCCCCATGGTAACGGTCTTAAACGTGTGTGTCCCCCCGTGCAGCGTCTCCATGGTAACGGTCTTAAACGTGTGTGTCCCCCCGTGCAGCGTCCCCATGGTAACGGTCTTAAACGTGTGTGTGTCCCCGTGCAGCGTCTCCATGGTAACGGTCTTAAACGTGTGTGTCCCCCCGTGCAGCGTCCCCATGGTAACGGTCTTAAACGTGTGTGTCCCTCGTGCAGCGTCCCCATGGTAACGGTCTTAAACCTGTGTGTCCCCCCATCCAGACGTGAAGCCGTCCAACGTGTTGATCAACACGCAGGGCCAGGTGAAGATGTGCGACTTCGGCATCAGCGGACACCTGGTGGACTCCGTCGCCAAGACCATGGACGCCGGCTGCAAGCCGTACATGGCGGTGAGCGCCCATCAGAGGCCGGGCGCGGAAAGAGTTTGAGACAAGCCGCTTAAATCGAAGCCTTGTTGTTTTTTTGTGCGTTTTAACCGCGTCGGCGCCGTTTGGCGCCCCTGTGTTTTTCAGCCCGAGAGAATCAACCCCGATCTCAACCAGAAAGGCTACAGCGTGAAGTCAGACATCTGGAGCCTAGGGATCACTATGGTGAGCGACCGGGCGGCGTGGGTACAAGAGTGGCGATTGACGTTCCGTTGCGACGCCACGCAGATGATTCGCTCAAACGGTCACAAAGGCTGTGATTCTCTGACGCAACGACACGACGCAAAGTTGTCGTTTCATATGTAGATGTCATCTTTTCATAAAGCTGTATGATATGGATTTCATAGCTCTGCCCGTGATACATTTTAATTGGATTGGGTCATGCATGACTTTTCTCCATGGAGCCAACACTGCTCATCATTTTCTGAGATCTTCACTGAGAATTTCCAAAGGCTTTATGGAAGCTCAGTGAGGAGGTCTGAGTTGATGCTACAGCCAACATGCTGGCAATATTGTGTTGATGTCTGTAGATTTGTGAGAAGTCGTGAGTTGATGAAATTTGAGCTCGTCTCCCATATGTTTATCTATACCTCATTTTCAGTCCCTCTCTCTCTACCTACTTTCCTCCATCTTTCCTTATTCCCCTGCTTTTATGTCCATTGTGTGCACGTGACACTGTGCATGTAATTTCCCTGTTGTAAAGCACTTTGAGCTGCATTTTCTCGAATGAACGGTGCTATACAAATAAGGTTTTCTCGTTGTTGTTTCCAGATAGAGCTGGCCATCCTGAAGTTCCCGTACGACTCTTGGGGCACGCCGTTCCAGCAGCTCAAACAGGTGGTGGACGAGCCGTCTCCACAGCTGCCCACTGACCGCTTCTCTCCCGAGTTCGTAGACTTCAGCTCTCAATGGTGAGTCTCCATCTCTGCCCATATCCTCCTGCCTGTATGTGATGTCTGCTACTGGCCACCAGAGGGCACTGTCCTACTCTCTCTCACTGAGGAGAGGAGTCACAAACTAGTTCAACATAGAGGGACCTACCTGGCTAGACATGCAAACTAGGCAAGTTTCACCGTTGCTCTCTATTGGATTAAAATGCTGTTTTTCTATCTTTGCAGTTTAAGAAAAAAACCCAACGAGAGACCTGGCTACACAGAATTAATGGTGGGTTTTATACTGTGTTCAGGTTCAAACTTTGTTCAGAAATGATGTGGAGTAGATGTAGACCTAAATCCAAGAAGTACATGTTGTAGGCTTCTGAAACAACATGATCATTTATGCTGCCTCTGTAAATTAAGTGATTTAACATGACCATAGGAGGACAGGCTTACCCTACTCATTAGTCAAACCAGAATAACGATTGTCATATAAACAGCATAGCCATATATATATATATGCACATTTAATTAATATTAATAATATATATTATATATATTAATAAAAGAAAATGATTTTTTTTATTTTTTTTATTTTCTTTTTAACTCTTTGATGTTTTTGACTTGATCTTTTTTCTCGTTCTCCAGCAACACCCCTTCTTCACCCAGCATGACTCCAAAGAGACCGACGTGGCCAGTTTCGTCAAGGTCATCCTGGCCGACTGACTCCTCCCCCTCCCCCACCCACTCTCACAGGGTGGGCGGGGCCTCCACAACAACACATCACTGGAACGACCTGCAACATCCTCTTGAGTCCTGTACATCAGACAAAACACACACACACATACACACACACACACACACACCAGGGGTTGTCCCAAAGACTGATCCACGTTCAGAGATGATGTGGGACAACGGTGGTAATACATCGTCCATCCGACCGGACTGTAATCCCCACCGCGACCGCGTGGTCATCTCCTGTTCGACAGACCGACTGTTCTAAACCCAACTCCTCCTCACTGGGAAGAGTTTTCTGAACGGACAGCACGTCGGCAAATCATTTCTTGTCACATATACTGTACCTTTCAAAACTCTGAATTTCACCAACAACAACAAAAAATCAGCTAATATATGTGTATGTTTCTGTACAATGAAAGATATATTTACATATACCATTTGTATGCTTTTCTGCATACAGTTTTTCTATACTGTATATTTGCATCCAGTATGAATTGCAAGGGAGTGGCCTTACTAGTAGAATCATATCATGTGAAGCGCTGAGTTTGACCTGGCTTCACTCCTTGCTCAGAGGTGATTGGTCACTTAATAGGGTTGCAGCTATCAGGTGGGGGGCGGCGGGTGGGGGGGTCTCTGTGGGTCAGATGAGCCACTCCACCCCCCAGGGAAGGTCAGTGGTGGAGGGAACTGGACAGGAGAGATAGCGTTCCTAGGCAGCGTCTTTCATGGCACAGCAATGTGAGGCCTCTTGTCATCTGGCCTCCCGAGAAGTACACCGAGACGGCCCTGCCCCGCCCCTCTCCCTTAAAACACGCCCCCCCCCCCCCCCCCCCCTCGGACAACCACCTCCCAGTTGACATGTTTGGAACTGGCTTTTAGTGTAAATAGTGCCATCGTCAATATATTACCTGTTGGTGTTATGGGGTAAACTATCTAAACTTTCAGCTTGACCCAGCCCACTCTGAGCCATTTTGAAGATTGTTGTTATGAATCATTATTTTTACTGTGTATTTTTTTTTTCTGGACTTTGTTTGGGCTGCTGTTTCATTTTCTTTGCTTTGCTTAACCTTTCTCTGAGTGCGGGGGGGGGGGGGGGGGGGTTGGCCTGTGTCAGTATCGTCTTTCACCTTAGGCATTTATTCTTGCAGACAGGCCCACGCCTCATGCTTTACATACAGTATGTTGGGGGAAATAATTTATGTGTTTAAGATGTAAATACTATTTTTTTTTTATGTAACATGGCACTGTGGAGTGACGTGGCAGCCTGGATGTGCCCAGCATGGTCGATTTAGCACTAGTTTCATTTCGGCGAGGGGGAGCGCATGCGCATGCGCACACCCAGACACGCGAAGAGCCAGCTGACTCTTGTTCTCCTGTTTTGGATTGATGTGCTGCCGGAGCGGCTGCCGGCTCTCGGGTTTCACTGCCCTGCTTTAGGCCGAGGCAGCTCCGTCTCCCCAGGTAGCGCTGCTCTGCGTAGAGGACGGCCACATCCCGTATGTAGGACACCCCGTAGACTAGCGGGGCCAGGACGACCACAGCAGCCGTCTCCCCCTCCTACTATGCAGTGCCTTCCCCCCTAAGCTGGGGCGGTAACACAGCCCCCCCTTCCCCCACGTGTTCCGAGGCTGATCAGAGGTCCTTCTCTGCGAGCTATGGTAGAGGTTCGAGTCAATTCGCTCTCAATTCCAGTTTACATTTTTGAACTGCAGTTGTATTGACTCCGACCCGTGACTGACCCCTGTCGCGGCTCACATGCATGGCCTGTCCAGTGTACACTGTAGCGTGCTCGTTTTTAAATCGACGTCAGTGAATCCTGAATGAGGAGTATTTATGATTGTGTGAATAAGAAGGGAAAGCTAATAGCAGTGCCACCTTTAAGCTGCTGGGATTTTAATGTTTTCTCGTCGGGCCTTCTTCATTGGAGCCATTCCATCTGTCAAGTGCTTCTCACGCTGGTCACGGTGAGAATGGGTCACTTGCTCTACCTCTCACTCATTCGCTCAATTCACCACCACTTGGGTGGGACTGACAAACTTGAACTGTGGGACGATATAATAAAGGCTTTATTCTTCAATAACACGGGTGTACAGTTGTTTTTTCATTCGCTGCACTTAAGATTGTGTAGGATCTCGACTCGACTTGAAATGATTGTTGCATAGAAGATTCATGAGTGGAGCTCGGATTGCTTACTGGACGCCACTCCCTGTGGAAACCCTCTTTAATTATACACTGACACGTTCAACTGTCCTGTTTACATTTGGCCGTCCAGACAGCCCCTGCAGTTCTGCGTCACTAACGGGTTCCACTTAAGATCATCCATCCGGAAAGCGAGATCGGTATGGGAGGGATACGGGACCGGACTGGTAGAACTGATAGGAAACTCGCTTGACGTCCACTACTTATCTACCTCTTTCGCTCTCAGTTCTCGATCCTGCAAAATGAATCTCCTTCCCCATGTGACGGTGTGCGCGGTGCTGTTCTTAAGTGATGAAAGTGGGATTGAAAGGAGAGCTGGCAACAGTACCCCTGCTCTCCACAACATGCACACGCACACACATACTGTACACAGTCGGAACAACCTCCTAATATATGACCCCCCCCCCATTACTTGTAAGTCATTTCCACAGCTGGTTTTGAGCGCTCTTGTGAATGTCATTGCAAAGGTTCACAAACCAGTCTGGTAGGCTACAGACCACTAGGAACGCGTCTGTCAAAGTTCAATCTATTCACAGCAGGCTGAGGAAACTGAACGCCAGGACACCACAGGCAGCGGCGGTTACGCAGAAAAGACATCATCCAAGGATGAGAGGGGCTCTTTTTAGGAAAAGTGCAGAGGTCCTATGCGGAGAATGTACGTATGTACGTAAGCTGCTTTGCATACGTAACGGGTTCTTCTTCAGCTGAGAGGGAACCTTGATGTAGAGGTGAATGGCCTCAGGACTCACTGTGCTGTTTGTTTATCAGCATTAGAGATTCAAACTCAGATTCAGATCTTTATTTGTCACATGTAAAACGTACACTGTGCATTAACAGTGAAATGTTGCTTTAGGGGTGTGAAATGTTGCATTGTGGGTGATTGTATACCGTAGGTGAGTGGTTTATCTGTATGATGTCTTGATGTATGATTTTAGCACCCTTTATCCCTGTTCACGTTGCAACACATTGCACAGCCTACATGATTGTGTTATTGCTCCCCGCTGGGTTGCTTGAAGGTCCAGAGGTTAATGGTTCTCACACTCAGCCCAAGCAGGATCTTTATATTCAAGAAGAAGGTTGTGTGTGTGTGTGTGTGTGTGTGTGTGTGTGTGTGTGTGTGTGTGTGTGTGTGTGTGTGTGTGTGAGTGAGTGAGTGAGTGAGTGAGTGAGTGAGTGAGTGTGAGAGAGAGAGAGAGAGAGAGAGTGTGCGCGCGTGTGTGTGCGCGCGTGTGTGAGAGAGAGAGTGTGTGTGAGAGAGTGTGAGTGAGAGTGTGTGTGTGTGTGTGTGTGAGAGAGAGACAGTGCGAGTATGTGAGTGTGTGTCTGTGTGTGTGTGTTTGGTGGAAGTAGAAAGAAAGGTATGAATGTTATTATCTGGGGGCTATAGAATGTTCAGCATACCTACCCCCAATTCCTGCCCTGTCTCTGATACCCTCCTACACAGTTCCTAGCTGCCGTGGAACATTATACCGTTCTTCTCTCATATACAGGTACTATTGACTAGTCTTGTATTAGTATGTTTTACTGCCATCCAAGAGGGAGCTATGGAGTAAAGTGCTTATGGACATCTTGAGGGCATTTATAGTTAGCTGAATAACTATCAGTTGACAATTTATTGATAACTCAAATTGAAACTGTTGAGTCAGAGTAATTCAGTTGGTTATAAGCAGTGGCAGGGATCTGTATCCAATTTTGGGGGGGACATTTACTTTTAAATTTTGCAAGAGTATTTTTTTGGGAGGGACATCTTCCTACGCGGCTGTATGGTCATTTGAATGCCACTACCCCAATCTAAATATTGGGGAGGGAGGCAGGGCAATTTTAATGATCTCAAATATTGGGGGGGACATGCCCCCCCTGACCCCCCCAGGATCCCCGCCCCTGGTTATAAGGGCAAGCAGGAGCTTCTAAGATAATTTAAGCTTCTGAAATAAAATTTTAATAGCACCATGATGCAACCAGTGGTCAGCAGATACTCGTCAGACAGTCTGCGAGGTCAGTCTGCGAGGTCACTCTCAGCCAAGGAATGCCGGCCCGTGTCCATCCTACTGGTGTCCCTTAGATGGGACAGCTACAGGAGACAGACCTCTCGTCCCGCTCCGTCTCAGTTAGCCTGCACATCGCAGTCCTAAACAGCCGAGCGCGACAAGGGATGTTCCTGTCTGGGGTTCGAGGGGGGGGATCCATATCCGAGGAGTATAAACGGAGGCTTGAAAGCCGCACTAGTCAGCATCAGAGGCGTTCAGCTGGAAACCGATAGGCTGAGGCCGTAGACTTGTCGACAAGTGCTCTTATGCAGCTACGGCTGGGGTCCAGTTGCACTTTAGGTCAAGAGCAGTCCCAGGGGACCCGTCTGTTGAAGAGTGTTGACATCAGACTCTCAGATCTCATAACTTTGGGGGAATTCGAGTCGGTTTTAAAGGACAGAGAAATGAGCCCTCGTGGCTCCTGTGATTGCCCTGTTGTGTAACTTATTGTGTGTCTGACTGTAGTTTACCTGTTTGTGTGTTTTGTTGTAACCATGTTTTTATGCTGCCATTTTTGGCCAGGTCGCTCTTGGAAAATAGGTTTTTTAATCTCAACGAGTTTTTTACCTGGTTAAATAAAGGATATTGATTGATTGATTGAGATTGGACAGCTCACACCAACATATACATCAGCAAGTAGACATGCAGTTATTAGGGCTGCACAATTAATCGTGAATTAATCGAAATCGCGATTATGACCTCCGCGATTAACTAATCGCAAAAGGCCGCAATTAATGTGATTAACAATTTTGCTTTGAATTGAGTGTGCTAGGACTACACAGGACGAATCACAGGCACTTATGCTGTCTGACCAATCACATGCGTTCCCACTGAGTGCGCTGTGCGTAGCAATTTCACTGAGAAGACAGATAGCAGTAGGTCAAGAAGACAAGTGTCACAAGAGTACCCGCAGTCATGAGTAGTGAAAAAATGAGCGAAAACGAGGTTAGTGAGTAAGTAGCAAGAAAGGGATCAACGTCCGTGATTTGGGAGCATTTTGGTTATTATATATTAATATTATATATGAAATATTAATCACAATTATTAATCGCAATTACCATTTTGAAGCAAATAATCGCAATTATTATCTCTTGTCATAATCGTGCAGCCCTAGCAGGTATATTAAGTCAGGTACATGAATAGTTGATCATCTTGATCAATAGTTGAAAGAGCCCTTTCCTATGTGCAATGTAACACAGGCCTAGATGGAGTTATGTGAAATGTGTTACCTTGAGCTCTCTACTTTTATGAAGCCTTCAGGGTATCAGCATCCTGCCTGCGAACGAAACATGTTCCACAAGAGCATGAGGGTTGAGTGCAGAGGGCAATTACATAAGTACATTGTGATCAATTATATGAGAGTACAGTTGGGTTAGAAGACATACAGAGGGGTATTGATGCTATACAATGTATTATACCACTGGTTATACAACCAGGCAACAGGGGTACAGGGGTTCAAATGTGAGACCGCCTTGAAATGGAGCATCGTGGACATCCACCCCCCACGCTCCTCACAATGTGATTCAGGCTAGAGACACACCTTGCATACTTGGAAAGACTTTGGGTGTTTTTCACCGATCACTCAACATCTAAACACCTGTGAGAAACCGAGTCTGAGCGATGTAGCCTGCTTAAGCCTGCTCAAACCCCCGGAAGTACTATTGTATTACTTCATTCAATACAGCAGCTCAAGCTTTAATGTGTATCTGTGTTGAAACAATCCCTGTCTTTGCTGTATCAGTGTGGAAGGTGAAGGTGATAGCCTGGGTGGATTAGTTGACTCGATAGCTGAGCCTTGACAGGACTACACCATAATTACACCCTGAAGTGCTGGTGGCAATCGTCCATCACAAATCATCATGCCAAGGCCCCTATGCTGTTTCACCGCAAAGGGAGTATGAGCGTGTGTGTGTGTAGTGTGTGTGTGTGTGTGTGTGTGTGTGTGTGTGTGTGCAACACACAAACACTCTAGATCAACAACTGTTTGTGATGATAGTCATCTGAGAATACAGGATGACTATAAAGAGCAAATGTTTCCAATACAAACAAGAGAATCCTAATAGGAGTCTGTTGACAGTGTATTTCATCAGATAGGTATCCGATTCAACCCGGCACTGTACCAGCAATTGTTGTAAGGACCTAGGTTTTAGTTAAGAGCTGGAGCCGATACCTCTAGGGCCTCCAATTTAACAGGTCTTGAGTCTTAAGTGTCATTTTGAAACCTGTTGTGGAATCAATTGATCATCACGTAAGAATCTTGAGCCGGCTAACACACTCCGGTCTACAGCCCAGTGAGTGACAGCGTTCTGCACTGGTTCACACTGTAACTCGGCCCGGCCACGGAAGAACTTCAAGAACATGAGCCCCTCCTGGAGAATTATCCACTTCTCTGCCATGTGACGGCAGCGGCGGGCAAACACGTCAGGGGGCGGAGCCGTGGCGCCCGAGCCAAGAATCTGTAATTGGTCCCATTAGAAGTCAGTAACGGTCATCAGAGCTTGATGATGAAGGAGAGTGAGGGGTGAGTGGCGAGGGGAAGAGTCACGTGACACGGCAGAGGGTAAGTACTGTAGCACATGGGCTGTTTACTGAGTGGTTTGGAACATTTGTACTATTTTAGTATCGGACAGCCCAAGAAGGTGAAATGTAATATGTCGTAATTCGGTAGCAGAGGAGTAAAAAGCGGAGGGTGATGTTAGTGATATGAGCAGCTGCACATGCTCAGCAAAGCAGCACCATACAGTATATTTATGACAGACTACTCGTCGAATGTACACACAAAATATAATATAAAATATATATATATATATATATACATACATACATGCATACATACATACATACATACATACATACACACACACAATATATATATATATATACACAATACTGTATATCTGTGAATATGCATATACATATGCCATATATTTTATACATAATACATACTTATATATTTACCCAGATCATACATACGTATATCTATTTATCTCATTCTTGTTTTGTAGGCTATATATTTTGTTCTTGGATATTTTGTATTTTGCTACATTTTACTTTTTTTAAACTTTATTTTACTTTTTTTTTTTTTTTTTACTTTTTTTATTTAGGAGTTAGAAATTACATTTCACTGCAAATACTGTATATACCTGCATGACACGGATGTGACAAATAAATCCAACTTTGAATTTGCACCACTACAGCTGAATTCAGTGGCCTAATGAAGATCAATAACCTCATCAACCATCCGGTTCGTTTTTAATCAGCTACCCTCACACCGGCCATGGAGACACAATAGAATCCAGTAGAGAATTCAGTGAAATCTGTATCTATTTGGTTTCTGACAAAAAATAGAAAATGATTTATAGAGAGAACTACCTTTCTCCTCTCGCCTGACTAGAACTGCGTGTTTTATTCCTGCCATCCCATCCTATCCCTCTTATGCTCAGCTGTGTGTATTGATCTGCTGTAGCAGCATGGCTGGTTCTGGGCGGCTGGAGTAGGCCTACTCTGAAACTACTGGAATGCTTCAGACTGGCATGAATAGACCAGAGACAGCTAGGAGGCTGACACAGAAAGTGACACAGAAAAACACACAAATGTGTGTTGGGGTCGATATCTGATTGTGCAGTCTGCACCCATCCTCACTTTTTACATTATGACTCACAGCAGCCGGTCCTGATGAATGATTTTTTGCAGACGCAGTAACTGAGGCTCATTCCATATTTAGCGGCTTGGGCAATTGCCTTGAATTTCAAATGTCAGTATCCTCATACTGTATTTACAGGATCAATTATCTATACATTGTGGTCCCAGTTGAGATTTCCCAACCTTTGCACACCTGCTGCTGTTGACATTGGAGAGAAGTGAGTCGGTAGGACTGTTTTCCTGGTTGCCATCACATGGTCGACGTGCTTCCCATGCTGGCTGGGGGGGCTCCGCTGCCCCGTGTCCGGCCCCCGGCGGTGCTCCTGAAGGAGGGAGAGAGGAGGGAGAGAGGAGGGAGAGAGGAGGCATTTAGGGCCCAGCTGCTCTAATGGAAACATCCGTGGTCCCCAGCGACAGAGGAGTGAGGAGAGACTCGACTCATCGCGGCGGCGGCGCTCATACAAGCCCGTGCCTGTCGATGCCAAACGGCAGAGCTAAAGAAAGAGCTGGCCTCATATGGACATGAAAAAACTCACTACGTCTTCTCCCGTACTCTTTTCCTCCAAATCTCTCTCTCTCTCTCTCTCTCGCTCTCTCCCTCCATCCCTCTCTCTCTCTCTGGTCTTGGCACAAGTCATTTTAAAAACATAGTAACAGTAACTATAATCCTAGCAAGTCACATGGGTTAGAGGTTACATAAAGTCAACACTGACATTATTCGTTTTTTGTTGTTGTCCCAGGGTCCTCTATGGCTGTGTATCGTCCTCCCTGTGTGACTCTGGACAAAGGCCCAGAGTCAGGGATGAATCAACGTCTAAATGGTCCCCGCAGATCCTGGAGTTAAAGCCAGAAGATGCTGGAGAGAGGAGGTGAATGAACGCGGTGTATAGGGCTGGGTTTAAAAAAAAATCGATTCATCGATTCTGAATCGATCCTGAATCAAATGATTCAGAATCGATTCATGAATCCCAAAATCGATCTTTTATTTAATGAATGAATGAAGGAATGAATAGTTCATTCATTCTTTCAATGATTCATTCATTTTTGGAAATCAGTATCGATACCCAGCCCTAGTATTGATGTGTTGCATAACTTGGCAGTCATGTAATTAAGGTTACAGCAAAAAAAAAAAAAAAAGGTTTTAGTAACACTAACCGAATCGATATAGAATCGAATCGAATCGAATTGAATCGTGATAATCGATTCTGAACCTTGTGAATCGGAATCTAATCGATTCTTGAAATTTGACTCGATACCCAGCCCTAGCGGTGTATAACTGTTTCACATGAGGTGTGTAGAGTTACACAGTGACGGAGGCAGATGGATGCTGAGGGATTAGGTTTCACACTGGAAAATCTCTTTCCAATCATATAATTCACTTCCAGGACCATCGGCGTACTCTTGGGGTATTAAGACGGTGGTCGTCCATCCTATGAGATATACCAGAGCCCACCACTAGGGCTATTCATTTTTCCCATTGCCATTACATTGTATAACATGTACATTATTGCTTTATACACAAAAATACAGTCAGGAGAGGCAAAGCAGGGAATGTGTGAGGCCCCAAAAAAAGTTTGCCAAAAGAGGCCCCCAATGGCCACTCATATTGGCACATTTTGCAATGACAACTATAAACCCCCTTAAACCTCCCAGGAGGGCTCTAAAGAGTGCACAATCGCTCCTCCAACACCCCCCTAAGTGGGCCCCCTTCTAGCTACCATTAGGACAGTCAGCTAACGTTGCCTTAACCATTAGCAATGAACCGTCAGCAATGAAGAGATAGATAGATAGATAGATAGATAGATAGATAGATAGATAGATAGATAGATAGATAGATAGATAGATAGATAGATAGATAGATAGATAGATAGAGATTTTTTATTTTTAACCTTTATTTACCCAGGCAAGCAATTAAGAACAAATTCTTATATATAAAAGCAGCCTGAGGAAGGGGGAAATGGGAGGCTGAAAATAAACATGTTATGTGCACATCATTTACAACGATAATAAAATACATTAAAGGAGTAGTAAAGGGAAAATCATTACCCCCTCGGTGAGCTTCTTGTCTTTGAAATCGAGAGTTTAACATGTTTTTGAATGATTTTTCACGGTGCCCACCCACATCCATTGTATGAACTAAACGGTGGTAGAGCAATTATCAGACTTTGCTAGTTTTGTCAACTTTTTGATCTGAACCATTGTATATGATCATAAGTAACCTTAAAACAGGGCTAAACATGATTTTCCCTTTACTACTCCTTTAATATACAAAAATAATGATAGAAATAGAATAATATGAGAGGTTAAGTAGAGAGAGAGCAGGGGGGCGGGGGGGGGGGGGGTAGTAGGGCGGTCAGAGTGGTGGGGGGGGGGGAGTAAGAGTCTGAGGGAGGGGGGCATGGAAGATCAACAGGTGCAACAGTCAACTACGATCTGTTGTAGATTTTGTTTAAAAGCAGTGAGTGATGTGAGGACCATAAGTTTGAGAGTGTTTTGTAAGGTGTTCCAATCATATGCTGCTGCAAATCGGAAGGCGTTGCGGCCAAAGACAGTGCGGGATTTGGGAATAGTGAGTCTGATGAAGTCACTGGACCTTAGGCTGTAGTCAGAGCTGAAGATGTGCAGAAGAGAGGATAGGTAAAGAGGTGTTTTACCAAGCATGGCTTTATAGATGAGCTAAAGCCAGTGAAGAAGCCGTCTGGTGTGATGTGAAGAGAGTCTACCAGATTATAAAGGTCGCAGTGGTGAGTGGTGAAGGGTGCGCCAGTAGCGAAACGAAGGGCAGAATGATGGAGTGTGTCCAGTTTCCTAAGGGCGCATTGAGATGCCATTCTTTAGATGGTATCGCTGTAATCAAAGATAGGCAGGAAGGTCATCTTGACAAGAGTGTGTTTGGCCGAGCGGGTGAAGGAAGCTTTATTGCGGTACAAGAAGCCCAGGCGGGCTTTGACTTTAGCTTGCAGGTGACTAATGTGAGTAGTGAAAGAGAGGGATGAGTCCAGCCAGATACCAAGGTATTTGTAGGAAGTAACAAACTCCAACTCAGAGCCGTCGGCACCGGTGATCTTAGGGAGACTGGCTTTGCCTTGTTTCCGTTCAAGGAGCATACATTTGGTCTTCTTAGTGTTGAGAAGCAGGTGGAGGCTGTGAAAAGACTGCTCAATAGAGGTGAGACTAAATTGCAAGGTGGATATCGCAGACTGGAGAGAAGGGCCCGCTGCATACAAGATGGTGTCATCAGCATACAGATGGATCCGGGAATTGCCAGCAGCCTTAGCGACGTTGTTGATGTAAATGAACAGCGTTGGGCCCAATATTGAGCCTTGAGGTACCCCTTTAGAGATGGTAAGAGGGTCAGACAAGATGTTTTCAGTCTTCACCTGCTGAACATGGCTAGTAAGGTAGCTGGCAAACCAGTTGAAACAATTGGAAGATAGACCAATGTTAGCAAGCCTTTGCAAGAGTATGTTGCACTGAATCAAACGCCTTGGCCAAATAAATAAAGGCAGCGACGCAGACCTGCTTGGAGTCCAAGGAAGTCACCATGTCATCCAAGACCTTAAGGGTAGCTGTAATGCACCCGTGGCCCGGCCGGAACCCAGACTGCAAAATGGACAGGATGTTGTTTGAGGCCAAGAAATGGCTGAGCTGTTTGTGAACCAACCTCTCCAGGACCTTGGCCAAGCAGGGCAAGATGGAAATAGACCTGTAGCAGTTGGGGTCAGAGCCAGAGCCACCTTTAAAGAGCGGGAAGACCAGTGCAGATGTGTAGATAGATAGATAGATGGCTCCCCTAGCACTGTGTACCAGTGTATTATTAAAATTAAATGATTGCTTAAAAAATGTATAATAAATGTGTAAAAGCAATATTTTTCCTATATAAACAATCATAAAGTTGCACATGCTAATATTCACCTAAAATAATGAAACACATTAGAGGTCTGTGGAACTCATATGTGTGCGCTTCTGTTCGAGCGTGGGCTACATCGATGTATTACCATGACAACAGACCTGGAAACAGGGGAACAGTAAGGGGTGGTGGGGGGCAAGGTTGATTCCAAGGAGCCTGCACTGACAGCATGGATGTATTAATAGAACTGGATAGGGTCACTCCATTCACTGACTGCTCGAAGAAGTGAAGATTGCATCATTGATACCTTTGACTGCACATGTCAAAGGTATCAGTGGCGCGTTTTTTTCAAAGATGGCGTGGTTCAATAGGGCTTCACTTTAGATTTTCGAATCACAACACAATCCGAAGCCTACCCCATCACAACTCTTCTCTGTCCAGACCCCGCAGTGGTGGAATGAACTGCCCACTGACATCAGGACAGCAGTTGCTGCCCTTCTTTCGCCGCAAGCTAAAAACAAATCTCTACAAGAAATATCTTTCCTCTTAATCATCTGTTGTAACTATTCTGCTACTCTTGCACGTTGGCTTTAGCACTAGATGCACTTAGTCACAAACGAGATGCACTTGTGAGCTCTGGTGAGTAGTAGTACACTGACTACCTATGTTAAATGCAATTAATGTAAATCGCTTTGGATAAAAGTGTCTGCTAAATGACTGTAAAGTAATTATTAGACAGACAGATAGACTTGAGGAAACTCACTGGAAGGGGTAGTGGTACAGGTCCAAATCTATGGACCACACCTGCCAAGAGCCGAGTTTCCACACATTGAGAAACTGAAGCAGAAATTGGTCACCATTGAGGACCAAGAACTGGAAGTAGCAGATGCACGTGTGGGCCCACAGCCACTCCCAACCAGGGAACACTGTGTCCAGGAAAACAAGGAGGGTGTTCTTCCTGCGTGCAGGACTAGAATGAGGAACTGATTAGTACCGATTAGATACTGTATATCCTCATACCAGATCAACTAGGGCTCATTTCCCCCTTCTGACACACAAGTGAAAGCATGCATAGGTGCGTGCTTGGCTGACATCTCGGAGTGGATGGTGACACAAAGGGCTGAAAATTAACACCCGCCACCGGCCAAATGCAGGTAAAATGTCCAATTGGCGACTAGATTTTGGAAGGCTATCTGAAAAAAAAAAAAACGCCGGTAGATTTTTTAATCTACAGTCCCCTTGGCAGGTGACTCACCGTGAGCCAAAAAGTTCATTTTCACCCCTGGTGACACGCCATCTCTGTACAAGGAGCGGCCATTTCTCCTCTGGCCACTCACTGTCTTTCACCACCTTCTCAAACATCTCAAAGAAGACATCTACTTCTCTCTCTTCAAAGGGTGGTAGGAAGTGACGCGCCCGGTTTATGTCAAAGCTCTAATCTCTCTAGTTCGGCGAGTAGGGCGAGACGCTGGATACACGGCCGCTTGTCTTCCGTCTCACCACACCCCCTTTCTCTTCTCCCGGGTTAAATTCAAATCCCCATGAGTCAGACCCGCCCCTAAGCCTCTTCAGACCAATCACCATCCCACACAATGACAGACACAGAGACTAGACGGATCCGACCGTGGCGGTTAGGGTTAGGGTTAGGTGAGTTAACCTTAGTTAACATAAATAACATTAGTAAATGGTTAATAGAGACATTAGTTAACTGTTACTTAATGCTTATTAACGCATTAACTATTGCTTATTAATGTACCCTTATTGTAAAGTGTTACCAATTAATGCTTCCAATTTTTTGACACACAGGGACCACATCATTGGTGGGGGACAATTACTGTGCACTTGTCCTTTTATTGAATTTCCCAAACAATGAGTCACCATCTTCATCAGCACCCTCACAGCCACCAGAATTGGGCAACACACCTTTGACTTTTAATGACCAGGTACCTGCCACTGCTTGCTGTGTGTTGTAAGGGAATGGCAACGCCAAGGGATCAGTGGCAGAACATTGATTACCTGAGACCTTGTGTAATGCTATACCCTTTCTCTCTCTCTCTCTCTCTCTCTCTCTCTCTCTCTCTCTCTCTCCTGTTACCTGCTTCTCTGATTGGACATGGAAAATGTGCCCTGTTTTCAATGCTGTACGCTAAACAGGGTCAATTACACTTGTTCTCCATCAGATGGATTAATCAGATCTTACTGTATTTCATACAGTAATATCTTATATTTAATTGAATACTTATGAAATTAAGTATTGAGAATACATGTACATGCTAGCATATGTTTTCTTATTCTTTCGAATTTTACCTATCCGTGTAAATTGCTGCTACTCTATTCATGGTGACTAATAAACTGCCATTACACAAATAAATGAAGCCACGTCACGTTTGGAATTATTTTTATTCTTAGGATCCTGTTTGGAACTTCATGTCAACGTTGGTTTTGTGTCCACTCTTCGCCTGTGGTCCTCATCACTGTCAACACGTTTCATCTCTGTCCTGTAGTACTGCCTGGTGTGTCTTCCTGAAGGACATGTGCCTAAACCCAGCATAAGACACCTCTGTAATCTCAGGAGACAGGAGAGAGAATTGCGGGATGACACAAATATTTAATCTCCTTGTGGAGAAGAAGCCTAGCCTAGCACAGCTGAATAAAGGAGACGAGTAGGCCTACCTTACATACACTCATCTAGACGAGTAGGCCTACCTTACATACACTCATCTAGACGAGTAGGCCTACCTTACATACACTCATCTAGACAAGTAGGCCTACCTTACATACATTCATCTAGACGAGTAGGCCTACCTTACATAAGTTCATCTAGACGAGTAGGCCTACCTTACATACACTCATCTAGACAAGTAGGCCTACCTTACATACACTCATCTAGACAAGTAGGCCTACCTTACATACACTCATCTAGACGAGTAGGCCTACCTTACATACACTCATCTAGACGAGTAGGTCTACCTTACATACACTCATCTAGACGAGTAGGCCTACCTTACATACACTCATCTAGACGAGTAGGCCTACCTTACATACACTCATCTAGACGAGTAGGCCTACCTTACATACACTCATCTAGACGAGTAGGCCTACCTTACATACACTCATCTTAAACAATGCATGGACTTATATTTCTTTCCGCTAGTTTCTCCTCTTTATATGTTGATGTTTCATAATCCCACATCATTATATATTAGGGTACATATATCAATCAATCAATCAAAGCTTTATTTGTATAGCGCATTTCATACCCAGAGGCAACACAATGCGCTTTACAGAGAACAAGGGAGGTGGGCATACGACCCACTCTCTACATATTCCAGAGGGAAGCAAAAAAACAGTAATCACCCGGTGGCCAGATAAGTGAGCTGTAAAAATTCTTCCCACATATATAATGTTTATACCATGTAAATACCATCACAGACAATGGGCTCTAGTCTAATGCTTTGATGTGTTGTTGTTGTTGTTGTGTGTGTGAGTCACACATGGGAGAGCACCATCCTCATTGACATACCCTCTGGGCCCCCGAGGGCCCCGTCCTCTGCCCCCCTCCCTGGGGCCTCTGCCCCCCTCCCTGAGCTGTATGTTACCATGGGAAACACAGCACCACCCCTCTGCAAGAGGAGTCACATTTTACACGGACAGGAGACTGAAGTCAAGAGGATAATCTAATCTAGGAAAAAAGAGAAGGTGATTTCAACCATCTGCTTTCGCCCAGGGGATTCAGTTGGCCTGGCAGAGAGGATGATTAAGGTTCCACTATCCCTTTTCAACCGGGTTCGGGCTCAATGTCACCACTGATTGGATCCTTTAATCTTGTTCAGTGTGAATTGAAAGTGCAAGTGAAGATCTGATCCTCTCTCTCCCTCTCTCTCTCTCTCTCTCTCTCTCCCTCGCCCTCTCTCTCTCTCTCTCTCCCTCTCTCTCTCTCTCTCTCTCTCTCTCTCTCCCTCTCTCTCTCTCTCCCTCTCCCTCTCTCTCCCTCTCTCTCTCTCCCTCTCCCTCTCTCTCCCTCTCTCTCTCTCTCTCCCTCTCTCTCTCTCTCCCTCTCTCTCTCTCTCTCTCTCTCTCTCCCTCTCTCTCTCTCTCTCTCTCTCTCTCTCTCTCTCTCTCTCCCTCTCTCTCTCTCTCTCTCTCTCTCTCTCTCTCTGTAGTCTTGTAATCCTCCTCCATCCAAGACAGGCCTGTTCCTTACAACAGCTCTCAGACAGCCACATCTTCTGCACCTGATTGGTTAAAATGGAAGAACTTAAGACACTGGGTTTTCCTAACACCTATTTAGCATGTCTGTGTACTTACAGTAAGTCGCAAAAGCCTGTTATGTTTTAGTGTATAACCCATGAGAATGGATAACATTTACGCTACGGAGGAATTTGGTAACCTCTCAGAGTAATTAGCAGGAGCAGTATTGGCGGTTAAAAGAGAGCAACACAGGCATCTCAAGTGACAAACAAATGTGGCATACCCAGCTGCACAGCCAGCTACTTACTTCCTGATCAGTAGCCAATAGTGCACTAGAAATAGACCGACACGGCACATGATAATCTCTCGTATAATATATCAACAAGCACAATGCCCTCCATCGGACAAGCTTATCTTCTACCCCTCCCTCCCAACCCTCCCTCTCTCTCTCCTCGTCGACACCTGACCGCTCTACCCATCCCGCTCACCTCTCCTCACCTCCCCTCACCTCCCTCGCTCCTCCTTAACCTCCGGGGGACTCCGAAACTGGCGCTGACGTCGGCGGTTGCCGGGGTGTTGCTGGGATGTCGCCGTGGTAACCCCACGTGGTCCACCCGCCGGCCCTGTGGGTCTCTCTCTCTCTCTCTCTCTCTCTCTCTCCTCCTTCCAGATAGAGGAGCAGGTGAGTATGGCCCCGGGAGACTCGCCCCTCCTCCGGCGGAAAGCTGAGGTCATGAGATGCATACATCACCTGGAATGGGATTATATGGCTTCCCTGCACTTTTGCTGCACTATGGCACTATTGAGCCGATCTGCAGTATTGTTTTGTAGTGTGTGTGTGTGTGTGTGTGTGTGTGTGTGTGTGTGTGTGTGTGTGTGTGTGTGTGTGTGTGTGTGTGTGTGTGTGTGTGTGTGTGTGTGTGTGAAACTGTTTGAACTGCTGCCATTCTTGACCAGGTCACTCCTGAAAAAGATTGTAATCTCAATACATGGGTCTAAACCTGGTTAAATAAAAGTGAATGAGAAAATGATAACCGCCTGAATTTATTGACATGGCAAGTCAATAGACTACTGGAGATTAAAGACTGATGCCCTTCATCAACAATTCAAGTGACAACCTCTTATGATACACCTACAGGTACATACTTTGACTAGGACAGACACACAAGTCCTGCGATGCACTCTTAATTAGAAACACATCGCCTCAGAAGAGCAGATATATGGATAGAGAGTGCAATGTTCCCTTTCCCAGATAGCAAGCGGGTGTGTAATGATTCTGGGCCATATATGGGCCGGAACTAAGCCACAAGGGCCAGATCTGGCCTGTATATGGCCCAGATCCGCTTGCTATCTGGGTTGTCATTCGGTACATTTGGTCTTTGGTATTTGGTTTTGCATGGTAGGTTTGAATAAGGTCAAGGATAATTGGAGGGACATCATCACAGTTATGTAACCATAATCAGACAAGCTAGAGAAATTACAGCTGACCCCTCACATGTCCTGCATGCAGAATACAAACTGCTCCCATCGGGCAGACGTTACAGAGTTCCAGTGAAAAACAAGAAACGACACCTCAACAGATACAAAAACTCCTTCATTCCACCCAGACAGCAATCCGATCTGGGCCATATACAGGCCAGATCTGGCACTTGTGGCTTAGTTCTGGCCCATATATGGCCCAGATCCGCTTGTAATCTGGGCATTATCAGTTAGTCTCTTAAACTCTGACCATAAGCAGTGTTGATTGTATTATGTATGAATGTATAAATCCACTTTAAACTTTAGGTTTGCACATGCCTATGCACTGATGTTTTGTTTTGTCCTTGTTATGGCACCGTATGTACGGTGCACTGTATGTATGTTTGCACTGTATGTAGCAGCCTGTATGTCCAAGACAAATTTCCCTCGGGACAAATAAATTAATCTTGAATCTTGAAGACTCAGGCTTTGATATGCACTGCTGCACGAAATGCACAGTGGATCATGTGGAGGCGTCTGGAGGTGTGATATGAAACAGAAAGGCATGAATGACAGCGTGAACGAAGCCAGGGCCGATGCGTTTCACTACTGGTGCTCCTGTACCCAGATACAACCAATATGCATTCTCAGTGAATGGAAAAGGCCTGTATTGTGTCCAACATGTCGTACCTGCCGCCGGGCTCTCCTCTTCCCCGAACCCTAAGGCCTGATTCATAGTCAACGTAAACAACGCAAGCTATGTTGTGAACGCAAGCTCCAACATGACTCGAGAGCTTGCGTTCTGTGTTTTGTTTTGTGGAAACACAAGGAATTGCACTTGGGTCAAGTGACAAATTTCGGCATGACACACGCAAGGACGCAACGAGATCTTGCGTGGCCTTGCGAAGCTTGCGTTGCTTGCGCTTATGTAGTTTGCGTCGACTATGAATCCGGCCTAAATCTAAACCCTAACCCTAAACCATGACCCTAACCCTTCCTGAGTTAACTGAGATGAGACCCTCAGCTGTCAATGATAGTGCCAATGTGTGTGTGCACACACACACACACACACACACACACGCACACACACACATACACACATGTTTTTTAACACACACACACACACACACACCACACACACACAACACACACACACACACACACATACACACACACACATGTTTTTGACACACACACACACACACACACACACACACACACACACACACACACACACCACACACACACAACACACACACACACACACACACACACACACCACACACACACACACACACACACACACACACACATTCGTGCTTGCCTGCCTGCATACTATTGTGCATGTGTACAGGCATGTGTGAGTGTGATCAGCATTCCAGATACCTAGTATTGTAGATCTCCCTTGCCACACACACACACACACACACACACACACACACACGCACACGCACACGCACACAGTGAGACGCATCAATGGAAAGAATCTCAGCACTGTTAGCCGTCGGCTGGTCAGTGCGACAGACTTCCTCAGTCGTGACAGACTTCCTCTTCAGCTCAGAGATGTTCGTCAACCTTGATGCGTCTTGCCAGGATATCTTCCCTTGATCAGATCCCTTGCTTAAAACCTGTTCTCTCCCTGAATCTCACACTAGACCCCCTCACAACTAAAGTAACTCCATCTCATAGCATGCCAGCACAGTGTGTCAGGAAAATGATCGTTCCAGATGGCAGCTGATCTAAATGACAGTGATATTTGAGGAGGTGCCATCAAGGCCTCTGCTCTGGGCACTGGTCAGTGCCCTACTGACTCCAACCCCAGACTTCTCATGTCCTCACATCACAACAATTCAACATCATTGAATTAACATGAATTGACTAACATAACTATTCCTTACTCATATTCTATAAGCTTCAGTGATCACTACCATTGTTTCGTGACTGTGGGGACCTGAACTACTTTACCTGTGGTGTGTGTGTGTGTGTGTGTGTGTGTGTGTGTGTGTGTGTGTGTGTGTGTGTGTGTGTGTGTGTGTGTGTGTGTGTGCGGTGCGTGTGCATGTGCATGTGCATGTGCGTGCGAACAGGGCAAACAGCTGTTGAATCAGATCTAGCAGGAGTCTTTTTATAACGATGCTAAACGGTTTAGCATTTCTGCCAGGACGAGTGTTTCAAAGGTGAACGGAAGACTCGGTCGTCGTTGAAGATGGCTCCTGAAGATAACAGCTGAGCCTGTCAACCCCGTGGCACTCTGTAGTGCATCCTCTTCATCGGTCGAGCTGTCCCTGCCAGACAGAAAGCCAGCCAGCTAGCCAGCCAGCCAGCCAGCCAGCCAGCCAGCCAGCCAGCCAGCCAGCCAGCCAGGGCTCTCTCTGCTACCAGAGTGGGGCTGCCAGAATGGGGCGGCTGTGGCTCAGTGGTAGAGTGGGTCGTCTAATGATCGTAGGGTCGGCGGTTTGAATCCCACCTCCTCCTGTTCAAAGTGTCCTTGGGCGAGACACTGAATGCCAAATTGCTCCCAATGAGCAGGCTAGCACCTTGCATGGCAGCTGGCTGCCATTGGTGTGAATGGGTGAATGAGAGTTAAAGCGCTTTGGATAAAAGTCCATTTACCAGCAGCAGAATGATAGCACTGCTGCTAGTCTTCAAGCTCCGCCAGAGACCTCATTCAATCCCCATGTCATAGACATTTACTGTACAGTAATTTACTGTGGTACAGTCACTGCTTCTGCATCTTGAAGGTGGAGGTATGAGGTGAGATATCGCAGCACAGAAACGGTCTGAATGAACGACCATATCTGCTAGCCTCGGTCGAACCGTGACATTCCCAGTAGAGTTTGACCTCGTTCTATCAAACGACAGGTCAGTCAGGATGTTTACTGGGGATCAACTTTCAGTGATCGCAGACGGTATCCTGCAGGAGTTGTCGGCTTCTCACAAGCAAGGATCAAATACACATCAAATATATCCCTTTGCTCTGCAGGTGCAGAACAAAGCGCCCTAGTTAAAAAGCCATCAGGAGGGAACAGTAACTCACTGATTTCATTGTTTATGAATGTTTATCATTTTAAGACCTATTTACACTCATCTGTTTCAGTCACACGTGCATATCTACTAGTAATTAGTAGATATGGTGGTTGTGATTTCAGACCAGATTTCATGTCTTTTATTTGCTTCAATAAGAGCATCAAATTAAGCTGCTATCTGATTGGATTGAAGGTCCCAAACTGTGATACATATAACTATTGAATCAGTTTCCCGTTATCTTCTGGATACATCTTGGAGAAAACCATTTTCTGTGGGGTCAATGTACTGCAGTCTGTCATACTGCTACATTTAGAATAGAGACCAAAGTAAATTGTTAAAATCATCCCCTTCATCTAAAAAATATGTTCCAGTACAAGTTGAATTTGAATTTATTCTTTTTTACTTTGAGTACAAAATCACACCGAAGTGCCTCAACGCACTTTACAACAAAATTAAAAACAACACAGAAATGAACAGACATGAACATGGACAGACAGACAAATGTGAAAACGCACGGAAGACAAAAAGACAAGCAATATACCGTACAAGCATCAAAGTACAGTGAAATAGAACAATATAAACAATAAACTTGTGCAATATAATATATAAATAGAACACTAATAAACATTGAATAGTGCAATAACAAATATCAAGGGACTTTTTCCGTCCCCTGGGCGGCCTGGCAGAGGTGATCTTGAATCATCCGTCCGTAATCCGCTGACTCATTCCCATCAGGGACCATGTGATCAGCTTTAATTCATTTTCAAGAAGATGGCTACCGAGATCATGACAACAAGCTTGCTTGTTTAAGCAACAATATCAAAATCAATCATCGAGCTGCTCAGTATCGGTTTTCACTTACATCACTTTAAAATGCTCAGACATGTCCTCATAGGGAATGAAATGATTTCTTCAGAGAATCTTAAAGAAAGGTTGAATGAATGAAAAACAAATGGCACATATATTAACCTCCATTGTGACAGAGCGTGCACGAGACAGTGATGAATGTTCACAATTATGCAATTTAAAGATAATAACATCAGCAGAAGATAACTGCAAGCAGTGGTCGCCCCGGGTCCTACAAACATACCCAGACCTGGGAAAGAGCAGGCGAACGACGGACAGTCCAAGGGACATAGATGCCAGGATGTAGGAAGTAGCCTGTATGTGGTAGGTACTGCCTGTATGTGGTAGATACTGCCTGTATGTGGTTGGCACTGCCTGCATTGTCGTAGTACTGCATTGCACATTTTGCAGCGTACTTCATTCATGTCCAAACTCTGTTTTGCTAAAATCTAATAAAAGTATTGTCTAGCCTACTGTATACAAAATGGCCGTCCAAAATAGTTGGCTTACCTCTTTAGCGTTAACAGCGCCAGGGCAGTGGGCTTGGCTTCTTTTTTTAGTTGAAAAAAGGGAGGATGGGGGGGGGGGGGGGGGATGGGGGAGGGGGGGGGGGTCTTGGTGATCTCTCCTGAAGAGGATAATGGGAGAGGAGCACATGTCCCCTCCCTGCACGATTAGCCAATCAGACAGCCAGAAGGACACGTAACAGAAGAACACTGCAGCAGAGGCAAGGAGCCTGTGAGAGGAGCTGGGAATCACACACACACACACAGCCCACTGGGAATCACACACACACACACAGCCCACTGGGAATCACACACACAGCCCACTGGGAATCACACACACACACACAGCCCAGCCAGAACACCCTGCCCTGGACCTGGGGGCAAACATGATGACACCCTACAGGCTGTCCTTTTTCTTTAGACCAGAGTGTAAAAGTACAGTATGAGGATGTGGAAATATATTTCAGAACTAATTAGATGCCAATATTAAATCGATTTGATGCTTCGAAAGGCTCAAAAATTGCATTTCCAATGAGTATTAGGTTAGAAAATACGATTTAACGTATAAACCACGCCCACTTCTGATTTCTATCTGAATACAGATACAGATAATTGTGTTGGTTGAAGAGATATTACAGATTAAACACTTGAATATTTTGCATAATGTTATTTTTTTATGCTGTATGCCATTTTTTCCGCTATCTTAGAATGTATCTCTTAGCTGTTAACACCCTATAAGAACACCTGTACCCTATACAGACACAAGCAATTTTGGACCAGTCGGACCAAAATTAATAAGATTACCAATGGATATAATAGGTTCCTACTACCGTAGGACCCCTAATTAACGTTAGCAACTTTCTCTGTTCTCAATTCAGTGAATTCAGAATTTCTCCTGAATGACACACACACATTTCATTGTTTCTGAATAGGTCAAGACATTGTCCAGACAACATGTTCCTCTCCTGAGTAATAAAGGTGTCATTGGCTTTAACACTCCACTGTGCACCAACTTTGACAGCGCATAAACCTGCTCTTGTCAAAACCCATTGAAATGAACCAGGTCCATAGCAACTTTTAGGAAAGTTACACTGCAGTAGCTTTTATGGGCCATCGGGTCACATTGAGGTCTTTCCTGTTGGAAATGGTATTATTGGCTTCATCCCTTCATGTCAAATCATAACACGGATTATGATATTAAACATGAACAGAATTTACATATAGACATATTTGTTTCCTGTATGAGCTATACTAGTATGATCTGAATAGACCTCATGTGCTGCAGACAGCCAAGTCCACTCCTCTTCAATCAATCAATCAATCAAAGCTTTATTTGTATAGCGCATTTCATACCCAGAGGCAACACAATGCGCTTTACAGAGAACAAGGGAGGTGGGCATACGACCCACTCTCTACATATTCCAGAGGGAAGCAAAAAAACAGTAATCACCCGGGGGCCAGATAAGTGAGCTGTAAAAATTCTTCCCTGACCCCTCTCAACAAGGCGATCGAGCAAGCTCCAGGAGTATGTTTGTCTACCGGCTAAGAACATTTATAAAGCAATACATTGCATTAAATTACATTTCAGAGTGAGAGAGGCTAAAAGCATCATAGGAGAGAGAATATTCTACGGACATGCTAAATCATCCACAGCAGACACAGGGGTATCTATCGGACTTCGGGAGGTCTGCTGGTGACAGTGGGGCATCCACTGGACCTGGTTAGAAGATAGGAGGGAGAGAGAGAGGCACTAGGGAGAGGGAAGGCAGAGGGAAGACAGAACAGGGTTAGTAGCACATAGAGCCATACAGACCACACAGATATTGAAACAGGCAACCTGGGGCAAGCTCCTGGAATATATTTGTCTAATGGCTAAGAACATTTAAAGAACAATAAATAACATTAAATTAAATTTTCGGAGCAAGAAAGGCTAAGAGCATCAGGTCCAGGCCTAAGCCGGGCCCTGCTGTGTTTAGAAGAAACGGAGAGGAATCCTGTTTGATAGTAACACAGGAAGTTTGTCAAACATCAGCATCCAGGCTGGTGTCACACTTACAGCAACCTCAGACAACTTTGTACAAAGTAGAGACAACTATACTTTGTATAGTGTTGATGTACCAGATTCAGCAAGGGACGCAACACAGCCAG
This sequence comes from Borostomias antarcticus, assembly GCF_949987555.1. Taxonomy (NCBI): domain Eukaryota; kingdom Metazoa; phylum Chordata; class Actinopteri; order Stomiiformes; family Stomiidae; genus Borostomias; species Borostomias antarcticus. The sequence continues at coordinate 31,557,792 of NC_140238.1, read as the reverse complement.
TCAAATCAACTGCTCACCTGGGCTATTCATAATGCTAAACAGACATTGTTGCGCTATGCGACGTATCTGAGAGCATGCCACTGACACTGCCCACAGATACAGACTGACAGTTAGGTACGGTAGATGTGCAATGTCTCTGCAGAGAAATATTTTGAAATTAGGAATTTGTCTCAGGGCCAAATTAACAGAGGAGGAGAGCAGGAGGGGAGGAGAGGAGGAGAGGAGGGGAGGAGGGGAGGAGGGGAGGAGGGGAGGAGAGGAGAGGAGAGGAGGAGGAGGGGAGGAGAGGAGGAGGGGAGGAGAGGAGGAGAGGAGGAGAGGAGGAGAGGAGGATGGGAGGAGAGGAGGAGGGAAGGAGAGGAGGAGAGGAGGGGAGGAGGGGAGGAGGGGAGGAGAGGAGGAGAGGAGAGGAGGAGGAGGGGAGGAGGGGAGGAGGGGAGGAGAGGAGGAGGGGAGGAGAGGAGGAGAGGAGGATGGGAGGAGAGGAGGAGGGAAGGAGAGGAGGAGAGGAGGAGGGAAGGAAGGGACACGTTGACACGAAATCCCAGGCTGATGAAGTGCTCTCACTGTCCTGCTCCTCCCTCATCGTCCAGAGGGCCCCAGCCTCTCATAGACACAAAACTGTGTCTGTTGTGCCGAGCTGTTTATGTTCACACCTTAACCCTTGGGTCGAAGCTGAATCCCTCGAGCGCAGATGCTAACACCCGGTCTGCTAATTGAGGCTAGCCAACTACGAGACGAGATACACGTACCAACGTTGAGCCAGGCCGACCCAGCCATATTCCAGCAGTGGACCAGTGATCAGCATTATAGTGCTGTGACTGGGTGGTGTCGGTCCATTCTAGAATCCAGTCCAAACTGATGCGCTGGTCCGGGATGGTGGGCGGAGGAACTGCTCGTTTGGTTTCTCCGATACTGCGGGAATCTGAGGGTTCGGCAGCGCGAGGCTTTGTAGAAAGCTCGTAGAAAGAAGTTCATGCCCTAGAAAATGTGCAGAGGCATTTAGAAGATGAAGAGATACCATGAAAAGATACCGTTACCGCTAACCAAAGATATATTACCGAACGGGCCTACCAGGCCCAGGGGCCCAAGAGCTCAGGGGGCCCTTTCTTGTGGCATAGTCAAAGGGTTTAGTCATTCATGTCAATAACAAGTCACAATAAATAAATTATCATGTTACTTTTTAAAATGAGTGTTTATCTGTAGTACTTTAGAGGGGCTGAGTACTCCATGCAATATGGGCCCTTCAACGGTTTTGGGCCCATAGTTGAGACATCCAAAAAGCAAGTCCTCCCCACTAGGTCCCTCGAGTCAAAACCGAGCTGGTAAAGCTGCTTTTATTGTAAGATTTCTCTATTTATCTTCAAATTGGATTTGGATGCCGTCTCATTGGGCAAATTCAAAAAGGCGATAAATGAAATGGGTGGGGGGCCCTTTATGTGTCTGTGCCCAGGGGCCCATCATTTCATAATCCGTCTATGCCGCTAACATTCCCAACCTGCGCTCTGAGGATGTTTGGTCTGATAATGTGGAAAAAACCCTGGGGCCATACCCGGTCTATGAGCACGAGCCAATCAGATCAGCTCACTGCCTCCCCGTCAATCTGATCGATCCTCTAAGTTGTCCTTCCTCCCAGCCTGGGATGGAAACCTGCTATATTTGCTGACAAATGTTCTTTTGCGGAAACGTGGAATAGATCATCCGCTGATTATAGTCCACTTTGACTCTCCTCATGTTTGAGTGTGTGTGCGTGTGTGTGTCTGTGTGTGTGTGTGGGTGTGCGTGCAGTGCAGTGTCTAGTCTAGTGTAGCTGCATGTCCTCTCCAGGGTCAGCGGTGTTACGCAACCTGCCTGGTCCAGAGAACAGGACTCCATCAGCTTTTATTACCACCATCTGTGAGAGGAACAAGTCACCCACGAGATTGATAAACCCAGAATAAAAATCTCACCATGAAAGATTTAGCTGAGGGAAGGGGGGGGGGGCTTTACTGTGTATGAGAATCGTTCACTTTGCTTGAATATCATATGAATGATGTGCAATACGCCCTCAACTAAGTACAGTAATACTTTAAAACCTTGACACCATCTCGTGACAGACTGCATTTCAGAATAACCTCCCGTAAGTGTCCTCATTTTCCACACTTTGACGATAGGACAGTGAAATATTTTTTTCCGTGTCTGTCTTTGAAAATGACTTCCAGCGGAGGTGACCAATATAGCTTAAGCTCTCTCTGGACTTCACATAAGTTTGAGTGAGTGTGTTTGGTGAATGACTGTAAACGGACGGTGTGAGCTGTGCCAGAGAGCAGCGCGGAATCTGGGCCATGGGTCTAAATTAGCGGAGTCTCTTCCACGGCCGCATCTAAAACAGTCTATCAGGTCCTCGCTCCACAACTCCAGATGTCACATATGTAGGTCAAAAAACGAGCTCCGTTGGAAATATCTAGCCCTGTGGATGTACATTTACAAACACATTTACAAACACATGGTTCCCAGATAGCAAGCGGATCTGGGCCATATAGGGGCCGGATCTGGCCTGTATATGGCCCAGATCCGCTTGCTATCTGGGTTGAACTACTCGAGGCTACGAAATTGGACTGCTTAGTCTTTATGTCCGAGGGTCAAGTAGGCCTACAGTTCGCACACATACAGTACAGCAAGGTAGTGTTCAGATTTCAAGGGTTCACATTTCAATCTGTCATCGTGTTTTTGAGAATCTCTGGTTTTATTGAAAATAACAGAATAAAACGAGACAACATAGTATCTTCAACAACTGCAATATCAATATATCTGACATTATATTTCACAATATAAAAATCTGTACAACCACTGGTTTGTGCAGGACATTAGGAAGACCCTGATAGAAAAATAACGACCTAAGTAGGGATGTACAGAGAACAGATGAAATGCCAACAGATGCCCAGATAGCAAGCGGATGTGTAATGATTCTGGGCCATATATGGGCCGGAACTAAGCCACAAGGGCCAGATCTGGCCTGTATATGGCCCAGATCCGCTTGCTATCTGGGAGGACTCTCCTCATCTCTAGCAGTGATGAGCCTGGCATCACCACACCAAACACATAAGCTGTGTTCGGAATCGCTCTCACTATATAGTGCACTATAAAGGGCGTCAGCCATTTTGTTTGTAGTGTCCGAATTCTCCACGGAATTTTCATTCCCTATATAGTCCACTATTTATTACCCACAATTCACCTTGATTTGCAGGGAACAGTGCATGTACCCTACATTTTATCCGTTCCCTAGGTAGTTCACTACATTGTGAACCCTATATAGGGAATAGGGAGTGAGGGAACGAGGGAGCGATTCCGAACACAGCTATACTGTGTTTCTGCCTTGCATGGAAACCATCACCTGCCAAATAGTGAGCGTGTGAGAAATGTCTAGGTTGACACATTTTGTAAGATTCAGCGCTTTATCATCAAAAGATGTAAAGCTAATTTGTAAAGACTATAATCCTATAGCTATTATGTGCGACTAAGTTATGACTGTATCTGCCTGCCTGCCTGTCTGTCTGCCTGTCTGTCTGTCTGTCTGTCTGTCTGTCTGCCTATCTGTCTGTCTGCCTGTATTTCGGTCGGTCGGTCGGTCGGTCGGTCGGTCAGTTGGCCTGTCTGTCTGCCTGCCTGCCTGTCTGTCTGTCTGTCTGTCTGTCTGTCTGTCTGTCTGTCTGCCTGTCTGTCTGTCTGCCTGTCTGTCTGTCTGTCTGTCTGTCTGTCTGTCTGTCTGTCGGTCGGTCAATCGGTCAGTTGGCCTGTCTGTCTGCCTGCCTGTCTGTCTGTCTGTCTGTCTGCCTGTCTGTCTGTCTGCCTGTCGGTCTGCCTGTCTGTCTGTCTGTCTGTCTGTCTGTCTGTCTGTCTGTCGGTCGGTCAATCGGTCAGTTGGCCTGTCTGTCTGTCTGTCTGATTTCTGCCTGCCTGTCTGCATGCCTGTCTGTCTGCCTGGTATGTGCATGAATGATGAGTTATACATGTGTTATACATATATGTACCTCCTCAGCCTCTATGACCAGATCTCCTTAGCCTCTATGATCGTATCTCCTAGCCTCTATGATCGTATCTCCTCAGCCTCTATGATCGTATCTCCTCAGCCTCTATGACCGTATCTCCTCGGCCTCTATGACGGTATCTCCTTAGCCTCTATGATCGTATCTCCTAGCCTCTATGACCATATCTCCTCAGCCTCTATGACGGTATCTCCTAGCTTCTATGATCATATCTCCTAGCCTCTATGACGGTATCTCCTAGCCTCTATGACGGTATCTCCTAGCCTCTATGATCGTATCTCCTAGCCTCTATGATCGTATCTCCTAGCCTCTATGATCGTATCTCCTAGCCTCTATGATCGTATCTCCTTAGCCTCTATGATCGTATCTCCTAGCCTCTATGACCATATCTCCTCAGCCTCTATGACGGTATCTCCTAGCTTCTATGATCATATCTCCTAGCCTCTATGACGGTATCTCCTAGCCTCTATGACGGTATCTCCTAGCCTCTATGATCGTATCTCCTAACCTCTATGATCGTATCTCCTAGCCTCTATGATCGTATCTCCTAGCGTTTATCTCAAAACGATACACAAATCAAGGGCCCGTTCAGAAATAACCACCAGACCCTCCACAGCCAGAACAAACAAAGTGAACAAACCTCCCTCCGGTCAACATGGCCGACATGCCCAAAACACTGATCTGCATAGAGCGTAGGCTACATCAACATGACTTCATTGTGACAACCTCCATCTACAATTAGGACATGTTTGGGTTTCAATCCAGTACTGTAACAAACAGACGAGTTATGGTTGTCATACTTATTTACATTTGGCTTTGGGTAGTTGAATAGTCTCTACTGTTATGGGGAAATTCTCTCTTTGGAGGAGGAAAGTGCATCATAGCTTTGGATAACACACAGAAAGAAGCATGTTACTCTATTACTTTTGAAATAAATAAAGTATCTCTCCATTTACTTTCATTCAAAATGGATATTTTAACAATAATACATTTTGGCTACTAGATTTCTCACTAACCATAAAATATGTAACTTAGCAGCACTTGTCTTTAACATTCATTTGCTCAATCACTTCCAACCCAGTTAATCTGCTTCCTGCAGACTTTTTTTCTGAAATATAGGCTACTAACCCTGGACCTTATTGCACATAAAAGCTGGTTGCAATAAAATGGCTAGTCTTAAATATCCCCTCCCCACACACTGAGATGTTTCATAATGCCCCTTCGTGTGTCTCTTGCACTTTGTGCTGTGTCAATACCAAATCTCAAATATGGAGCCTCCATTAGAAGCTGCCTTCAAGGGTAACCGAGACTTGCTTTAAGGGTCACGTTGCAAACGATGCTATACTTAGACAAGAAGTAGATGGATTGAGCAACATATTATACAGTGCGGAGAGCATGTACTCATGATCTACTGTAAAGAGCTACATGCGAAGACATCGCACTTGCACACGCAAGCAAACACACACACGCACACACACACGCACGCACACACACACACACACACGCACACACACGCACACACACGCACACACACACACACACACACACACGCACACACACACACACACACACACACAACCAAACATTGCAGATACTGTAGTAAGCATGTTACTTAACCCATCTCATTCCTGTAACTCCACAGAACAAATTTCAGATTTCTTATCACCTCCTACCAAATGAGTGTTAAGAAAATAAATAATATATTACATATTTCTTGTCTATTCCCTACAGCTTTGTGTCTGAGTGTCTAAACTAGACAATAACACTCAACCTAACATCCCTCATATTTCTGATTCTCTTCTCAGTGGCCTAGCATCTGAAGGCATGCTATCCTGATTGTGTTCATATTCTGAGACCGTGTTTGTGTCTTCAAGTGTTGCATTCTCAACGCCACAGTCATCCTCCTCCTCCTCCTCCTCCTCCTCCTCCTTCCCCTCTTCATCAAACTCCTCCTCCAGCTCCACTTTCTCCAGGGCCACCTCATTCTCATAACAGAAGGAGTTATGGGAGCTGGAGGCGATGGACTTCTTTTCGGCCAGCTCCCTGGCGCTACAGAGGGGCGTGCTGGGCACCTCGTAGGTGTGTTCGAAGCGAGAGTAATCCACCTTGTAGTAGTTCTTCTCCTCAAAGAGCACCGGCTCGAAGCGATGACCCCAGAGGATCTCGCTGGCGATGTACGAGCTCCGACACTGCGTGGTCATGGCGGTGGCCTCCACCATGCCCTCAAGGATGACCACGATCTCAAACTCGGACGTCTCCAGCTCCTGCCGGCTCATCTCGTAGAAGGGGCTGCCCTCGTCGATCTCGTGGACGATGGTGATCGGGGACACCAGGAAGATGCGGTCCACGCCGCTGTCGAAGCCCACGTCTATGTCCATCTGGTCCATGGGGATGAACTCCCCCTCCGTGGTGGTGCGGGACTTGAGGAGCTGGGCCCGGACGTGGGCCTCCACCAGGTGGCTCTTCCTCAGGTTCCCCACGCGCCACATCAGGCACAGCTTACTGTCCCTCATGGCCACCGTGGCGTAGTGGCTGAACACAAGGGTCTCGTTCCTCTTCTTGGGCTTGGCCATCTTGGCCATGACGGCTCCGATGATGAAGGCGTCGATGATGCATCCCACAATGCTCTGGAACACCACCATGAAGACGGCGATGGGGCACTCCTCCGTGACGTAGCGGTAGCCGTAGCCGATGGTGGTCTGGGTCTCCACGGAGAAGAGGAAGGCGGCGGTGAAGCTGTTCACGTTAGAGACGCACAGCGGACTCGCACTCTCCAGGTCGCCGTAGGAGAGAGCCACCAGCCAGAAGACGAAGCCGAAGAGGAGCCAGGACAGGAGGAAGGACAGGCAGAAGAAGAGCAGCATCCAGCGCCAGCGGATGTCCACGCAGGTGGTGAAGATGTCGGCCAGGTAGCGCTGGCCCTTCTCACTCATGTTGACGAAGTGCACGTTGCAGTGGCCGTCCTTCTTGACGAAGCGGCTCTGGGGCTGGTGGCGGGTGTGCACCTTGGCCGAGCGGCCGTTGCCGTAGCCGTTGGGCACCGCGATGGTGGCCAGCCTCATCCCGTCCTCGTCCGAGGACACAACGCTGTACCGGTGGGTCCGCACACTCCCCATGGCGTCCGCCTGGGGGGTCTGGGCTGCTTCTGCTTTGGAAAACAGTCTGAGTTTCTGGTAGAAGCGTTGGAGAAACAGTTTCGGGCTCTCGCGGGGACCGACGCACACAGGAAATGTGGAGGTCAGGACAGGATCCTGCGAGGGGGGGGTGGGAGGTTGGGGGGCGGGTGGGGGTTGGGGGGGTGGGGGGGTACTGGGCAGCGCCCTGGACCGCTCCGGGAGAGTGCACCGCCGCAGGGGCCTGATCAGTCCTCTCCCTTGGGCGCTTTGGACCTCATCAGTGAAGTGGGCTGTGGAAATTACAGGCAGAGAGAAAAGCGGTGTTAGACTAATTGGCGGAAACCAGAGGAAAGATCAGTGCCTGACGGTCTGGGGTTACCTGCCGTCTAAATAATGCATCTGACTGTCACCGTTGCCGGCGCACACCTTGCTTATTAGAAGTAGAAAACGCTATATATCATAGCAAAATGATTGAACTGGGTAGAGGCACACACACATTTTTATTTAAGCGCCATGGCTGTTGAGAGGGTGAAACACCTGGGTTGCCCTGCTTTATGTAAGTATTAATGTAGGGTAGGTTTGTCCACTGAGAACGGAGTCAAACTAGGTCAAGGTCAAGTTCAGCAAGGCAAGAGGCTAGACAACCTGCTTTTGAGGTACATTTTCACGGTATAGTACAACGATATGCTCATGACATATCCCGACAGTTTCTAAGTGACAGCACGAATTCAATATTGCACATGACTAAATAGTGTAATAGTTTATTAATGAGCCTGGCAGCTCTTGAACGCAACGGTAACCTTTAATGCAACACAGCAACAGGGGCAGCTAAATTAGAAAAAAAAACAATTGTCTGGCCTCTACCCAGCCTGGGAGGCGTCCCAGCACAGGGCACAACAGGCTTAAGGCCACCAGAAGTCATGCCACCCAGTTCCAAAACAACTGTCATTGGATCTACCTTCAAACTGCCTTGGACGAGACGTCAAAATGTCATTCTGATACGGTCCCGATTTATTCCTGTCAAAGCCTGTGGGTTCATAATATGATTTCTGATATACTATGACCCCTTTTACCCATGAGAGTGGACTGGATGTGTATCAGTTCTCATGCTACAGTACCTAAACATGGACACTTCCTAGGTTAAGAGCATTACATGTTCCATCGTCTCACTGTAGGCACGAAGTAAATAACAGCTCTGAAGTAAGAAATGCTGATTCAGAGATTGCACCATTGAAAGTACATCTGTGTTCTAAAGAACTGGACTGGATATATATTGTACGGGACATGAGTCTTAACTCTTTCTTCGTCGTTGTTTGTCTCCTATAATGATATAATTGCTAGACCGACCAGGAATAGCAACTTGCACTAAGGCACTTGCCCTATAGGGAGTACTGGCCTTCACTCATCAGAACCCAGGGGAGTAAGTAAGCACTTTGTTTACATGGGCTGAGCTTGTCTGTAAAAATGCAGTGGACTTAGTAATTATCAGTAGGAATATTCACAGCATTTGTACAGCATATACATAACAAATGCTACTATTTTGGTATTTTAATGGAAGGCAAATTCATTGACCAAGTTGATTTCACTTTGCTTTTACATAGTCCTTTTAATCCCCAGGGGTGTCGCCAGGAATTTTGAGACCAATGAAAAGATATTCCACTGAGCCCCTAAAATATTGATTAGTGGCAACTGCATGGTGATTGGAAAGATTGGAGGAAAAAGTGAATGAAACATGGCATGAAAATCTGATGCTCTTGCACACTGCAAACAAAACTTTCAGCAAAGTAAAGTTAACAAGTTTTAGCTGTGTGACGAACTGTCTGGGTTTTGCTGGCCGCAAAATAATTACTTAATTTGATAATGACCTTGAATATGAATTAGGCCTAAGTGAGTTTGACTATGAAGTTTCTTTGAGACACTTTGTTAGCAGGCTTGCCAGCAAATTTGCACGATCACTCCCCATGGAATAAAATCATGTTTTCTCATTATGGCTTTCAGCTCGGGCAGCAAGATAAGAAGTTAATTTTTGGAGAAATGTAAAAGCGTGAATAATGAGCAAGCTCTGGAGGCCTCCAGCTATTATTGTAGCTAACTCAGCGATCACCTCCTCAACCTTCCTTCTCCAAAGGCATAGTCTCTTTAAACGTTCCCTTACTTCTTTTACTAACTTTATATAGGTCTCTGGGGTCCTCAAAACATATCTTTTTTTGCTGAAAATACAACTCAGATTAAACATTCTGGCATGCCTCTATACCATTCTGTTTCTGTCCTATTCTGGATGCCCCCCCCCCCTCCAAAAATAGCTAATGCAGCATGACTTTTGTTAACACATTTTGTTCAACTTTTTTTCAGATGGAAGGCGGTTAGTCTGGGGCCATTCGCTTTGCATTGTAGATCTGGTCCAGACAGGTCAAAGGTCAGGTTGAATCTGCAGGACACCCCTAGGACTCAGCGGATATGGACGTCAAAAAACTTGTCAATTAAATTGCTGATGCAGAACCTTATGTGGTCGCTTCAAAAATGTCATCTTATGGACCCCACACGTTTCTTCGAGCACTTCTTGGAATACTTTGTTTGGTTTGTCCATTTTTATTATATCTCAACAAACCGATCACAAGCTGATACCAAACTGGAGAGTTGGGCTGTAGACAGGGTCAGACTCTGATAGTGAATGGGGATCAGGCTCAGCTGCCCTGAGGGGAGATTAGGGGGCAGTAGAATTGTAATGAGCACTGTCCAGACATCAGAACAGGAGGCAGATCTGAATGGCTTGTTGAATCACGTCTTCTGAATTTGGCTGCCCACAAAGAAACTGACTTTGTCTTATCTCACAGTTTGTTTTCATTGTTTGCTTGTTTGTTTGTTTGTTAGTAGGCCCATCAGAGACCCAAACATATATGTGATGCTGACGCACTGAAAAAGTGACTGTTTCATAACAGGGGACCTTTACAAAAAATAAAATGTCTGTGTCCTTAATGGCCATGAAAGCCCTATCCATCCATCCTGAATCATTCCATCCCTTCCCTTCTTTATGACGCCCAGGAACACGTCACAATAACCTGCACCTGCAACAAATGAGTTGATCTCTGAGTTTCACCAAGACTCTCCTTACTCCTAACCTCGCTAGGCTCTCCCTATCCCAATTGACGGGTGCGTCCAATGCACCTCATAAACATAGCGTCCCATTTATTTTCCCTTGTATTGAACAAGTCATATGGGCTTAACATCTAGTATTGGTCGAAACGATAGTAAACAACTCACCTACTAAACCACACATAAGATTGGCTCAAGAGGAAAATTCAGGGAGGATTAGTGGCCTTGGCTACTAATGTTAATATAACCCGCTGTACACACAGGGACAAGACAACCCTCTCTCATTCTGATTATTCTGATTCACACCAGTCCTTATCCCACCTGTTTAAGGCTGTTTGATTTGTCTACACAGGACGGAGCTTAGCTGCACAACCTGCGATTGTTTGTTTTGCTTGTGTACAATTAGGGCGACCAGCAGAGGCAGATGGAAACTGGTTACATAAAGCCGCTCTCTCCAATATTGCGCAGATCAATCATTTATATTCAATATTCATCACTAGTCCGCTGTAACAGGACTTCAGAAGTTTCAGTTGCTCTTATATAGTTAACAAATAATCATAATTCAGTCAATAAAATCCATGTTCTCTAACTGTAAATGCTGATAAATAAACATGCATAGGCGAATCTTAAATGTTGATTTGTGATGTGGTGTGATTTCTATAGATAGATACAGATATGGAGTGTCTACCAGTATTGAGTTAGGGCTACTTTACGTCTAATAAAATGGCCTACAATTCAGTTTATTCAGCTTCAATTTTATGGTAATAAATCTACATCCATCGTGCGCACTATAGATCAGCTGCGCAGCTGAATTCCCGCTGCGTTCTGCTGTAAATAAACAGGTTCACCACTAGGAGAAATCACAAGCACTGCATGTCTGCACAATAAAAGCCCCATCCATTCAATGTGTGCGCTGCAAAAGCTTCGGAGTTTTTTAATCTGTTTCTGAATCAAATTAGCTGTGTACGGCGTGAATAATAATATGGGGGATGCAGATATCCAATCTATTGTGAGTTTGAAATGGAAAACATTTAATATTTCTGCATTTCTGTATTCCACTAGACCTTGCATATTCTTAAGAGAGAAAAAACGCATCATGAATGAATAAGTCTTACCTGTTGGGTCTTTTAGAGGAAATAAAATACATCCCAGAACAGCAAGTTATATAATCCACAGTTGAATTACTTCCTTTTGTAATGTTCTAACCCAAATTAATCTGTTAATGTCAGACATTGCAGTTTCTGTCATAGCCCTCTTCAGCAAGTAGGCTACTGAAGAAGCTACTTTGCTTTGCATGGACGTACTTTAAAAACATATGCTTCTATCTCCGCCCTAATTCAATAGACAGCCAATGAAAACGCGCAGCGCTTGTTTGACCGTCAGAATATTCACGTCAGTGATGAGAGGCATTCACAGCCAAGGCAAGTTGTACCTGCAGCGCAACTACCTACAATATAAAAAACGTAGAGTTGTTTAAATAATCAACTGGATATCTCATGTATTAAATTGCCCATTTATTCAGTCAATAATGAATGTAGCCTATTCGCTCTGATATTAATGATAACTTTGTGACATTAACCCTGAGAAGCTGCGTCTAAGATGAAGTTGCCTCTTATTTCTGTAGAGTGATTCAGGTCAGGTGGGGTTGTCGTTCTGAGGGCTGTGTGATCTGATCGACACACGCTTCCACAAGTGCAACTGATGCGCGGGAGTGTAAGAGGGTGTAAGTGGACTGGACACAAGGTGGCGATCTAGAGCTAACATAACATTACATCCACACAGTCAAAAAGAGCTATTTGATTGCCTTAATTCCTTTACAGCATTGAACTGATTTGGTAGAAAGACATGTTTCTCATGATTGAAAGAAAATCATACAAAACACAGTACTTAGACTTAAAGCTCCAAACAAAACATGTCTTTTTTACATTCTGTAGTGCAATATAAGTTTTATATTCTGTAGTGCAATATAAATAGTTGTCATATTTACAATAGCACATAGTTGCCTGTTACACAGCAGTCCTAGGACCATAGTGTACACAACGGTCTATGTGCCAATCAGTCTTTGCTTCCTCCGGAGTCATCAAAGCCAGGCTTCCTGGAGCGCCTCCTCTATGACATCAGCCTGGGTCTGGCCAATCCCTGAGGGTTTCCTGACGGATGATGGGAGGGTGCGCTGGGCCCGGATGGTCTCTATGGGGAGTTTCTCCCTGTCGTAATCCTCGGCACTGACCATGGGCACATCCACCCAGGTGGTCTGGTGGAACATGGCGTAGTCAACTTTGTAGTGCCTCTTCCCCAGACTCACCAAGTCCTCGAAGCGCTGGCCCCAGTGGATGTCTGCCGGGGTGTATGTGGTGCGCGTCTGGTGCAGGATGCCCGTGGAGTCCCCGGTGTAAGTGAAGGAGACCACCAGCTCAAAGTCCTCCTCCAGCAGACTGTCTGGGTCCTGTTTGTACAGAGGGCTTCCAGGCTCTAGTCTGTGGACCAGGATGATAGGGGTGGCGAGGACCACGTCTCTGCTCTGGATGTCCAGGTTCTGGTAGGACAAGGAGACGACGCCGGAGGGGTGCTTAGCGTGGCGGACCAGCTGAGCCCTCGCCGTGCCCTCCAGGATGTGGTGACTCCGGAAGTCTCCGAGGCGCCACGACAGACACAGGGCGCCGTCTCGCAGGTTGACCACGGCGCGCTTGCTGAAACCCACCGTCTGGGTCCGCTTGCGGGCCGACGCCATCTTCGCCACGGCCACGCCGATGACGGCGGTGTCGATGAAGCAGCTGAGCACGTCCTGCACCGTCACCAGGACGATGGCCGCCATGCAGTTCTCCGTCATGCCCCGGAAGCCGTAGCCGATGGTCGCCTGCGTCTCCATGGAGAAGAGGAACGCCGCCGTGAAGCTGCGCACGTTCTCCACGCAGGGCGCGTTGTCCAAGTCCCACAGGTCTTTGTGCACGAAGGCCACCAGCCAGTAGAGGAAGCCAAAGATGAGCCAGGAGAGGATGTAGGAGAGGGAGAAGACGAGGAGCATGACCCGCCAGCGGATTTCCACCAGGGTAGTGTAGATGTCGGCCAGGTAGAACCCCCATTCCCCCGGGACCTGCAGGAACTCCACAGGACACCTGCCGTCTTTTTGCATGTAGCAGGGCTTCCTCCTGCGCCCGCTGCGCTGTGGCCCCACCCCCACCATGTGGACTGTGGTCTGATGGGTACTGATGATGACGTGCTGTTCTTTCTCTGGACCCATATCAGCCGTCTTTGATTCAACTGCAAGAGAAACGCAGACAAAGCATGAGCATGAATACAAAACAGGCTGAGGCCAAAGAACAACAAGATTTTCAATATGATAGGTTGTTATCAATCAATCAATCAATTAATCAATCAAGCAAGCAATCAACCAATCAATCAACCAATCAACCAATCAATCAATCAATCAATCAATCAATCAATCAATCAATCAATCAATCAATCAATCAATCAATCAATCAATCAATCAATCAATCAATCAATCAATCAATCAATCAATCAATCAATCAAACTTTATTTATATAGCGCATTTTATACACAGAGGCCACACAATGCGCTTTACAGAGAGCAATGGGAGGGTGGGCATAGGTCCCACCCCTACATATTCCAGAGGGAAGCAAAAAAAATAATGTTTCACCCAGGGGCCAGAAAAGTGAGCTGTAAAAATTATGTTATGCTAAGTTTGATCAAAGCGCAAACAGACGGCAAAGGCATAGGCCTATATATAGAGGGGACACACTTCTATTAAAGCCAGGAAAATGTAAATACAATGTAAATATCTGTAGCTCTCTCAGTGTCTGTTGAAGTGAAACCTTCATGTTTGAGTTAACACGCGAGGTCACACCTGCTCTGAGGCCATCGGCACCTGAGTGCCTGAGCCAACGCTAGGCCTTGGCTATGAACACAGACCTTCAAAAGTCGACTCGTTGGCTGATTATTAACCAGAAAAACTAGATTTACTAGGTGAAACCCAGCCAAAACAGTTACGGTAAAAGACAACTACTGATTTCCAGAAATGTCTTTTTTTTACCACAGTTATGGTAACATCCGCATAGGTAACATCCAAAAAGACAAGATATTAAGCATAGAGCATGTGTGTGTGTGAGAAGCTTCTCCTTATATCACAACAACTATGACATTATGAAGAACTATGACACTATGAAGAACCTTATATCACACCATGAAGAACCTTATGAAGAACCTTTCATTATGAAGAACCGTATATCCTTATATCACAACAACTATGACATTATGAAGAACTATGACACTATGAAGAACCTTATATCACACTATGAAGAACCTTACACTATGAAGAACCTTACTGTATATCCTTATATCACAACAACTATAACACTATGAATAAACCACAATCACACAAGTGCTTCAATACATGTGACTAATTTTGCTTAATATAATCTACAGCCAAACCACAACCACCCATAATGTCAAACTAAATCTAAAGCAGTGATCAAATTGTGATCATTGATCTGATTATGCAACATATAAGAGTCACTGAACCCCCCCCCCCCCTTTTAATATGCAGTGAACATTTTAGTAGCACTTTCTAAAAATGTTACTAATCCCTACAGATTGTCAAGCATTGTGCTCAAACACTGTAGCTGTGATACAGGCCTAAGATGCCCCTCCTCGGCCCTATTCTTTCACAAAGCCTGGAAGCGTTCAAGTAAACATAACCTAATTCCTCACACTGATCCAAGTATTGTTCTTTTCATCGTATGATCTTTATTTGGCACACCCAAAAAAGATTAACCAAGGATTTGTGGTCTGGGGAATCTACAGAACTTCCTACTAGCAAAGAGCCTCATTTTAATGGTTGGCTTATCTCTGATGTACAGTAAGTATGAGTCATAAGTCTGTTGTTTTCCACGGCATGGGAGCCAGGACAATGGCAGATAAGGGGCAAGGTCCTGGTGGATTAGAGCCGCTGAAGAAGGTTGAATTAGACGCTGCAGAGAAACAATACTGTGCATTCACAAGGGAATAGCCAATCTTCTGGAACACTGTCATATGCTGTAATGTTAAGACTTCTCGGATAATTAAGCACAACCCTGACCTCTGTAAAGATATTAATCCCTCTCTCTCTCTCTGTCTTATTATGAGGGTAAATGATTAGGCTACATTATGGTCACCTTTATAGCTGTTTCCTCTAAATATTTCCTTAATAATCAATGTTTAACCCGCTTTTTTGTACCCGGTGGACAATAGCCTATTCTTTCGGACTTCTAATAATTATCATACATACAGTATCTACATGCATGTAATTATTCAAGATATTGATATAAGTTGTAGTTCGGTACAGTACAGTAAACTAAAGATCACTAACGTTCAAATTGCATATTACCGTGACAAAAGACAAACAGTACCTTTATCTGATGTATTTATGATTATCTATAATTATTTAAAGAATAATTATCCTTGGAATAGCAGGTTATGCTTATCTCTGCTTGAGACTAGAATGACATCACAGAGGCACTGATTCTATACCTCCTGTTTAGCTACTGTGTATAAATCCACATCATGTTCTGCACTACTGTGAGACATGGAAACATTTGTATAATTGCACAATACTGGCTAGCAAAACATTCCTTGGATCTCATGATCCAACTATCAAGCATAAAAGCCTAAAATAAGAGTGTAAATATAGGCTACACGTCTGCCGTGAAGGATTAGATTTGAGGATTTCCAAGTCACAGTTTGTTTAGATAAGCTTCTGAGGCATGGAAAACTTTTAACCCTCGCTCATTAAAGAGTAATCTGATGGTGAAAGTCAAGACACAGTGTGAAGCAATGAACACCTTATGGCCAACATTCAAAATGTTGACAAATTTGATTGAACACAAAATATTGTACCACTGAAGTACAATTTGTCTATGTCCTGTTAATTTGAGTATTTCCATAATCTACTTACTTCAGAAGAGGATGGTATGGCGGGTTGCACACTGAGAAACAGAGTTCACGTAGACTGGGCTGTCAAGTGTAAGGTGTTGTCAAGGATCAGACTCTTATAACCCAATTACAGGTGAGTCTGACCCTGTTGGGGGCAGGTCTGCCCTGAGGCAAAGTCCCATTTCAGTCTGATATCGCACCAATCCTGTCCCCCTGCAAAATCTATTGGGACTATCTAGAATAATTTATGGCCTGTTTAAAAGGTCACCTTCACTACACGAATAAAGGTCCAGCAGACATGCACGCTTTTTTGTTTTGATAGGAAAATGAGTTTCTGGTGATTCTGGTGCATATCAAATACTCGCCATCTAAAATAGCCTATTAGCTTTCCATGCACTGCCCTTCTTTAGACCACTTTAAAGACCATTCTGTCCTTTATATTTCCATAACTCATTAGTCAGAAAGTTAACCTTTGTCCCATCAAGTCGTCAGACTGGAGCAGGTCATTAGCCGAAATACCTCTTATGTCTGAATAACCATTTAGATAAGGGAAGGCAGGTCAAAGCAGGCCCACATAACAGCAATCACTTCACACACGTTTATTGAGTCTGTAACACACACCCGACACAGTTACCGCAGAGATGATAACGTCAAAACAACTCCATTCCTCTCATTCATAGATAGCGCAGAGATCCCAATCACCATTCAAACAGACACCTTGCAACACGTGTTGATTTTTCTGAGGTGGTCGTGAAGGGAAGGAGATAAGAGGATCCTTCCACCCAGAAAGTCCTGTGAGATGAGCCAGTAGGAGCAGTTGGTCGCTGGCTGCATATTCAGGCAATGGCAGCAGTGTGATGAAACAAACACTGTCATATGATGTAGGGCAGCAGACAAAAATAGGTTTACTGCAGGACATACTGTACCTATAAATGAACCTGCGAACGGTGCAACAGGAAACCAGGGGGTGGCGGAAGCCTTTGGAAATATGTTATGTTCCACAATCCTTTGATAAGAGTGCGGTGACATGACGAATCATATAAACATAAATTTATCAACAACTCTGTTTCCCATCTGATAAATAGCATGGGGGTCAGAGGTCAGAACATCAGTGAGTGCTTTATGCTCAGTAGATTTCCAAGACATGAAATGCCTCACAGTCACCACGCAATTCATTCAATAGAAGCTTGAGCCATTAGATCCTCTTTGGTCGTTTGCTATTATAAGGACCCTCTAGGTTGAGAAAGCATCCAGACTGAATGGGGGCAGACTAACCACGGATAATACAACCCTGACGTGAGGCCTCTCTCTTCTACCCTTTGTTTTTCTCGACCTAGAGGGTGTATTCCTAGAGTGTTGCTATTAATGGACATAAAAAGCCAAGCGGTTGCAGAAACCTCATAAGGCCACATTCTCTAGAGACCTTGGGTTGACCCGCCCCCAAAGAGGGCTGCTTGGTCTTCAAAGAAATACTGAACAATCGCGGATTGCGGATTGATGCCCACTGCGCAGCCAACCACAGCAGACAAGCGCATCAACCGCTACAACTAGCATTTGTTTGTTTCGTTTTTATGTTTCATGGGTCCCATTTAATCGTAGCCTGTGTGTATTTAATGTAAAATAAATTAATAATAGGGAGAACTACCGAGCATGTAGCTTGCACTGAAGATGCAGCAAAGTAGATGACACTGTAGGCCATGTTTACACTAGTAGCCTACAGTACGATGCCCTTGGTGACGGCAACTTTCGCCTGTATATGGCCCAGATCCGCTTGCTATCTCGGAACAGTCCCACTTAGTATAGAAAAACACAGATGTGGACATGTGACATAATATTGTAAGTTCATTATCTTGCAACACCTTGTGTGTATTGTCACAGGTTTAGGTAAACAGCAGCTTGACAATAATAATAGTAATTATAGTAATATTAATATTACAACGTCTACTATTCTTGCGCATCTTCAAGCTTTGCCCGAAGAGTATTGTTTTTAGTCTAAGGACCTGCAGAAGAGGCATGTACAGCACAGTGTGAAGAATTAAAAATGTGACACGCTTACGTAAATATTAGATGGTGTTTCTGGGCAGGGTCTAGTAAAAGGTGGTGAGTTACAGTAGGCCTAATGGCTTGCCTGCCTTTTCCACAGCTGAAGGCCCAAATTTCCCCCACAGGGATTATTAAAGTATATAATTACCTCAGACCAGGTCAGCTAATCAGACTAAGAAATGTGGAAAGTGCCTAATGGTCAGGAAAGGGTTCACCGGTTCAAGGTCAACTTGTTTGGCCTTGGAACACGCTAAGACTATTTTTAAAACAGACTATCAAAAATGATTCATAACAACTTCTCTCATCATCATAGCTCTTCAAGTTAACTGCAACATAGACGGTTAAATGTTAAATGCAACATAGCCAGCACAGGGTAATGTAATACACTGTTTCCCATGTATTAAACTATAGGTATGATAATCAGTAGGCTAGTGCTTGAAAAGGAAATCTTGTGCAACACTTCCCCTTACTGGAGAGGGAGTGAATCTCAGCACAGCCCTGGATTATTTTTCCTTTCATATCACAGTAATGTTGAATTAATACAGATCAAACTTTATTTGTACAGCGCATTTCATACACAGAGGCAACACAACGCGCTTTACAGAGAGCAAAGGGGGGATGGATATAGGTCCCACCCGTACATTTTCCAGAGAGAAACAAAAAAACTGTTTCACCCAGGGGCCGAAATAGGTGAGCTGTAAAACCATTCTTCCTTGACCTCTCTCAACGAGACGATTGCGCAAGCTCCTACAAAATGTTTAAATCTATTGGCTAGGAACATTTACAGAGCACTAAGCATGGAATAAATACTTCAAAAAAGAGACATGGCTATCATTAGTGTAGATACATAGTTGCAGAGATGTATATGGTACTGTAGGCCTTATGTGTTAGCTATCCCTGTAGTCCATATCAAATCAAATCAAACTTTATTTGTATAGCGCATTTCATACACAGACGCAACACAATGGGTGATGATCGGTCAGTTGGCGACACATAGTGGGACGGAACGGGACACGAGGATGGAAGGGGGCCTCTCCAGGGACCGTGGGGCCCTTAGGAGGACCTTGACTGGGAATAGGGGGGAGGGGAGGACTTTCTGGGACCAGGGTATAGCACGAGAGAGAGAGAGAGAGAGAGAGAGAGAGAGAGAGAGAGAGAGAGAGAGAGGGAGAGGCTCTAGGGAGGAGAGAGGCAGACAGGGTTAGTAACATGCAGAGCCACATAAGCAACACACATTTTAATATAGACAATGCGCCATAGGATACACACAACATCAGACTAACGGGGTAGTATCTAGTTCTTCACTGGCCTGTCCATAAACAACACACATCTTAATATACACAGTGCATGGAAATACATTCTTATAGGATATACACTATCATGTACACTGTCATACACATACATCATCATCTAGTTCCTCATCGACCAAACAAGGCCACACATCTTGAGATACACACACAATGCATAAAAGGATATACACCAATGATTCACTCGCAGGCTGGAGGCTGCTTTTCTGTGTCTCTTCAATGTCGCCATCTGGTGGGCAAACAAGACCATGCACCTGTATGGCCTAAAGCCCTATATAATGAATGTTGAAATATAAACATATCTAACGCTACCCACCTCAAGCTCTGCTCTCTGTGGATGTAGAAAGAATATGGTTTCCCGAGTAAACTTGTACTAGACTATACTGAGACACTTTTATGTAAAAATCAAAATAGACTTGTCAATGGAAAAATTAATTGAAAAGGCATCCCTTTTGTGGTGGATTTTGGTACTATGGTACTTGTCAATGGAAAAGTGAATTGAAAAGGCGCCCCTTTTGTGGTGGATTTTGGTACTATGGTACTTGTCAATGGAAAAGTGAATTGAAAAGGCGCCCCTTTTGTGATGGATTTTGGTACTACAGGGGGGGGCTGATGACATAACACAGGCTATCTTAAAGACCCCCCACCCCAATCTGTCGCCAGGTGGGCAACAACGGTGTGCAACACAACCGCGGCATCCGTGTTTGGGCGCAGCCCTATTGCAGTGCACACTCACCAGAGACATCCAATCTGTCCCCGGCTTGTGTCCAAGCGGCACACTACCACCTTGATCCACGACCACCTGGAAGCTCTGTCTGTAGCTTCGCTGATGTTCCTGGTGGCTTTTCTCTCCTGCAACCCTCTGACGCCAAGAAGACTGAGCGCTCGATGCAGACGCTGCCCTGAGAATCCCCTACAGCCCCGCCTCAATGGGCTCACAGCAGGCCTTCCACCCATTTCCTCTACTGGTCTGGACCAGCTGCGGGTACTTCGCCTTCCATTTCCTCTACTGGTCTGGACCAGCTGCGGGTACTTCGCCTTCCATTTCCTCTACTGGTCTGGACCAGCTGCGGGTACTTCGCCTTCCATTTCCTCTACTGGTCTTGACCAGCTGCGGGTACTTCGCCTTCCATTTCCTCTACTGGTCTGGACCAGCTGCGGGTACTTCGCCTTCCATTTCCTCTACTGGTCTGGACCAGCTGCGGGTACTTCGCCTTCCATTTCCTCTACTGGTCTGGACCAGCTGCGGGTACTTCGCCTTCCATTTCCTCTACTGGTCTGGACCGGCTCCGGGTACTTCGCCTTCCATTTCCTCTACTGGTCTGGACCAGCTGCGGGTACTTCATTTTCCATTTCCTCTACTGATCTGGACCAGCTCTGAGTACTTCACCTTCTCTCCCTCGTGGGTCTCCTCGGACCGGCCTTCCCATGGGACTGTGAGTTCCAGCAGCACCACTTGCTTGGAGGAGTCTGATGTTAAGACTAGGTCTGGCCTGAGTCTAGTTGCGGCAATGTGCTCCGGAAACTTCAGCTGCTGCCTCCCCGGTCCACCCGCAGCTGCCAGTCACGGGCTGAGGCTAACGAGCCAATCGGGGTCTTCTGCAGTGCCCGAAGCTTCTCCCCTGCCCTGACAAAGGCGATGTCACGCCTTGCTGGGAGCTGATGTTTGCTCTGCTGGATTCCAGATGGTATCCACTGCTGTCTTTAACACCTGGTCGTGGCGCCATGTGTAGCCTACCTACCCTCTTCCAGGGCTTTGGGGCAGCAGCTCAGGATGTGCTCTAGGGAACCTCTTTCCAGAAATATGTTTTAAATGTACTTTTCTTGCTATTATTTTCTTGATCTATGTCTCATATAATTGTTTTATTATTATTATTATTATTATTATTATTATTATTCAACATATTTTAAATAGTTGTAATAATAAACTTAAGTTGTGTCCCACAACATGCATGCAACCCTGTTACTTAAACCTATTTAGCCTAGCAGAGGAAAGAAAAACTGTGTTACATGTCCCACAGGAAATTACATCATCAAGACATTAGCTAAAGAAATGGCAAGACCAAATTTAAGTCCAACTTTTCATATTTTTCTAATCTTTTCAGCCTTGATTGACTGTGTCACTCTAACTAATGCAACCCTGTTACTCATATTATTAGAATAAGACAAATATTTTTTTTTTATTCATATAACTATGTTTGACCTCGACCATGATGCTAACAAACATTACTCAGCTAGTATCTGTCCCTGAGGTAAAAGCTAACATTAGCATGGATTTGCAACCCTGTTACCATCATTTGAGTAACAGTTTTGCGCTAGAGTAAGAGGGTTGCATCAAATTAAATGTGTATAATCCCATTTTATTTGAAATGAGTGAGTATTCATGGTGAATTTGACTTTCTTTACTTAATGGTATAAGGATTTACTGAACAATATACTGTTTTCAGGTTCCTGAGTTATGGTAACAGGGTTGCGCCAAGCATAGCACACAGCAAATAAAACCTCTCATAAAAAGTGTACCTTTGATGCCTGAGCTGGACCAATCACATTTTTGATGTTTTTTGCCTGTTTTTCTTAAATACATAACAGAAAATGGTAAAATAAATTGTCAATTTTTCAAAAGTGTAGATGCCTAATTGTCCTCCAATTCTGGAATGACGGGCTACACCAATTGTCATGTGTTTGTTTAAATATAGAGAAGAAAACTTGAATCCAGATTCACACGCAATCCGTATAGCCTATTCATTTATTGTCCAATAGTCTGTGTTTGCATGGTGACACATTTACGTTTTGTAAATTTGTTTAAATATAGGACAGAAAACTTTGATCCAGATTCACTTTGATCCAGATTCAGACGCCTCATTTATTGTCCAATAGCATGTTTGCATGGTCGTATTTGCATTAGAAAACTTACGTAAGGCTGTTACGGTCGCACAGTTCATACTTTAGATAGGCCTGAACTTCACACAAAATACACTTTTTCAAACAAAAGCATAGAGCAGCAGCACTGCATAGCGTCTTACAAAGGGAATATAGCTTAGCTTATCAGAAAAGTCTTATTATTTTTATACCTTAGAGTTGTTAGGAAAGCTCTTCAATGAACCTAATTTCTAAATGAAATCAGTTAATTAGGGGCTATCAAACCCTCATTCCAAAAGCAGCTGTTAAAACAAGGCCCTTTAGCTTTCAATGGGACTACCTTCTCCTCTCTAACCTCAGGGTTTTGTTGAGGGCCAACTCAATTAGATAAACTCACTGCCTCATTGTTAGCTATTTTAGCATGCTCCTGGTATCGCCTATGACCCTATTGTGAAGCACGAGCTACTGTAAGGGCCACAAACAGGTGGAGAGGGGTATATATTCACTAGTCTGTGAGCCGACGCTAATGGGTTATTATCTGCTGATGTTTACACAAGAACATGAAATGAATACTGGGCCAGGGATTATAGTCAACCACATAAAGGAAACCATAGCGTGCCATTGAGGATGATGTTCTTGGTGGGCAGCCTTCTTAGATGATCATGATGTCTGTTTGTGTGGCTATACATGTCAGGCGAGCCTTTATAAAGGTGATGTCTGCTGTGGTGCTGATTTTAACGGGAATAAGAGAGACTCAAGCAAGGAAGATCTCCAACCAAGCAAGCAAGATCTCTAGGCTACCCTAAACACAGGTTACCAGCTTCTCAGCTCCGCTGACAGATTCATTGGGTTCAATAGCTTTCAAATTATTTTAAATATTAGCTGATATCTAATAATAATCATCATCATCATACCTATGACTGTCTTTTTGCCAGGAGAACGTGCAGATGGGGCACTCTACCCACAACATGCTGAAGTCTCTCTACTGTCTGCTCTTAATAGGTAAGTAGGTGTTTCCTACTATTCCTTCACAATAATACAGTACACACAAAGTAAACATTAGTCAGAAAGCAGTGACGTGTTGTGCAAAAATTGACGATTTTTAACCCATAGTAGACATGTAATAGACACGTTGCTTGTAGACCAGCACCAGTCACGTGTTTAAATCTTCTGAGCAAGTAGGCTAGCCTAAGCTGCCTAACATGTTAGTGGTTGAGTTCCTGTTTTTAGCTCGCCTCTGGCTCCACAGTGCCCAGTGTCTTTACCAGCCGCCGGAGTCTGGCCAACATGCTGGCTGGAAAGAAAATCTTGACTCAGCCACAGTCTCCACGATGTAGACAAGTCATTAAACTGCCCTTTATGGAGTACGAGACTCTGTCTGTTGTAAGTACACTCCTGGTTGTCCATTTCACAATGGCCTTTGTTGTATTTGATATGTATTCATATAAACAATTTACAAGTAGGGCCTACAGTAGGAAAACAAATTATATGATCTAATCTTTTATTCTTCTCTCAATAGGACACGAAAACCCTTCGTTTCTCTAGTCGCCTAAGAATATCTATGGTAAATTCACTACATTTGCATGAGGTCTTCAACTAGTTTCAAGTTTGGAACATTTCTTAATCACTGTCATACTTCTGATTTTTCACCACAGCGATGGACTGATCCTGACCTAGCATGGAATGAGTCAGACTATGACACTGAACAAGTAGTCCTGCCAGTACAAACTATCTGGATTCCCTTACTCAACGTGGTAAATGCGTAAGTCTGCCCACATCCAAAAATACTTGCAATATCCTGTCAATTCACTCCACCTACTGTCTCATATTACTCTTCCTGCTGGCAGTGCAAAATTAATATAAATTAATCATGATACCAGTTTATGTGCCTTTAAAATATTGTGATGTTTGCTATGTGCAGTTAAGTATTGTGATTTAACATCAAGTCTAAATCTTATGTTTTTCCACCATTCAACCATCTCGCATATTAGACATCCTCGTTTGAAACAGCATGTCCTTGTTCATCTCCCACGTCTGTAGAGAGAGTTCATCTCAAGAGAACGGCTCCAATGACCTCCTGGTGTACAGCAATGGTACAGTGGTGCACAGTGTCGTCTTGAAGACAACAGTATTCTGTGAGGTCAACCTGTTCAAATACCCCTTCGCCTTCGACTCGTGTCCTATTGCCTTCAACGCCTGGGCCGTTGACAGTGAGCTCCTCAGCCCAAAACACCACACTCAGCTGGACAGCTACTGCACTACAGCATGCAAAGCTATGATACTGTGACTGACACATTTCTAGGCTTCTATGTGATGTATATTGATATTGATGTATATTTATATCAATTGTTCTTTTTAAAATGTAACTTATATCTGAACTTCCAGGTTGTGGCATGTCTCTGGAATTTGGGACACTGACAGTTAGGGAAGGGCAACGCGGAGATTGGCAAACGGAGAAAGCGGAGCTGCTTACCAAGGATAAGAGAGATGACCGCCAATTCATCATGGTAACAGAGTTTACTTGTTCTTGAAAAATGATCTGCAGACTAATGTGGACATTTGTCCCCTTCTATCTCCTTTCAGGGGAAGTTCAGTCATTCTGTTTGGCCAACCTGACTATGCTAGGGCATCTACTACAATCTGTGTGGTCCTCTGCTCTGCTGCTGTAACTGCAATTCCAATTAATTACTACTACTACTATTACTACTACCACCACCAAAACTACTACTGCCACCACTACTACCGTACTACTACTACTACTACCACCACCACCACTACTATTATTACTACTACCACCACCACTACTACTACTCTACCACTACTACTATCCTACTACTACTACACAGGTGTCCATTAGAAGCCGCTGGTTCAGCCCGTTAGCGACCCTGCTCCTGCCCAGTATACTGGTCATCATGCTTGACCTGGTGAGCTTCGCCTTGCCTCTGGGAGGCGGTGAGCGCATCTCCTTCAAGGTGACCCTGGTGCTCAGCTTCGTCATGTTCCTCATCATCCTCAACGACATCCTCCCCACGGGCAGTCAGTGCAGCCCTATCATTCGTGAGTCAACTGCACACCATACTGTATATAGAGTATAAATTATACGTGACAAAAAATTACATGCAGACACCAGACATGAAATACATTTTTTAAGCATTCCAATGACTTTCAAATACACTTAAGAAAAAGTATTTGGAACTTTTTTACTTTAAGATTCTTATATTTGAATATTCAAAAGTATTTTCTAATAATTTCAAATAATACTGTAAATACTTGTTACTGTAAATAATAATTAATAATATATTATTATTATTATTAATAATAATAATAATAATAATAATAACAAGTATTGGAGTGCATGTGACATTTACAAAATACATCCTTTTGTAATAAACTGGTGGTAGCAATATTGTCATTTATTATTGACACGGTAGACTCCGCTCCCCTCTCCCCCTGCAACTCTAGCACATCTCCACGGCTGTGCTCCACAGGTTACCACTTCTTAATCTGTCAGCTCTTCATGGTGACGAGCATGGTGGCGTCCATGCTGCTCACCAGGCTGGCTAAGGCCGGCACTCTCCTACCCCGGAGCCTGTCAGAGCGCTTCACGTCCAAACGCTTTCCCTTTGATGACATAGACGGCAAAGAGGAGCTTGGGGACGAGGGTAAAGCTTTCAACGTCACCGTTATCTCTGTGTTAGCGTGTCGAAGTAGCTGTACCGTTTATCTGTTTAGGATTTTATGTGCTCCGATCTTGTTTATCCTCTGCCTTTTGGACAGGTCGTCGTTGTAAATGAGAATTTGTTCTCAATTGACTTACCTGGTTAAATAAAGGTTAAATTAAAAAATTAAAAAGAAAATCTGACCTGTTTCTTTTAGAATCCAACTCGAACATCAGTGTGGTTAAAGTGACCGACCCTGTGGAGGAAAAGGCCGTCCTCCAGAAGGTGGTCCACTTGCTGGAGAAGACGGCCATCCAGGATCAGAAGGCAGACGGGCGTCAGCGCTACGCCAACAAGGTGGACAAAGTCTGTTTCTGGATCTACCTCTTTATATGTATAACATATACATTTCTAATTGTGTATATGTTTGTAGGTCACACTTGTACAATTGATCATTTAGGGTTCTGGCAGGACTAACCTCTTCTCTCATATGATGCATAAGCAAGTGATACTGTATACGCTACTAAGCCTTCCAAATAATAGTAACAAAACCAACTACTTTCTGGGGTTCTTGGTAAGTGGAAAAATATCTAATGAAAATGTTAATGCATCTCAAATTTATTTCAAGTTCATCTTATAAACTGGAACACCACAACTGTAAGCCAAACACACAAAAAAAACTAAATGGTTAAAAGCATGTTTTGGGGTGTCGGGTGTGGGAAGTGTGGTGGGAGTTGGGGGTTCTTTTCCCAAGAGGACCCTCGACCTCAGGCTGACGCGTCAAACAGCGTGTCTATCATCTGCTCCAGTGGCTCTGGGCTGTACTTGAGGTATCTCTCAGGGTGCTTGGTGAAATCTGTATCTCCATACCTGTGTTATTAAACCGTTATGATTAAAGAACTGAATTACCCTCGGGCTCATACTGTAAATCATTCTTTCCGCTGTCAGTAGTGGGATCAGTATCCGAAGAGAACAAAATCTTTAGTGACTACTGACTACTATACTGTACTGTTGGCCACTGAGTGACAGTCAAGATGTACTTGTAGTTAGAACATGTTTCATTCCGGAACACTCATGTCATAGATTGATTTTTTTTTTTATTCAATTTTTAGCATTTTGGCACTGCTGATTTTCCTTTGGCTCTGGCTCAAATCTCTTTGGGGGGCGCCAAAAATCATCAATGCAGGAAAAACCCTGACGTAGCAAAGAGCAGTGTACTAGGAAGCCTTGCTGTGAGAATGGGCTGTGATCAGAGATTCAATGATTGAACGCTTGAAAATGCTGATTGGAATCAGCAGGCTGCCAGCTGATTGCAGCTGAGGTGCGTGACCCTGTCCCACATGAAATTACGCGAGGCTACAATGTTAGGAAAGTGCACGCGGCCCCCCAGGGAGGGGTTGTGCGCCTGTAGTTCCTCACCTGTGCAGAAAGGCCCTGTAGGCGCTGGACACCCGCCGTTTCTGCGCCTGGCAGAGGGCGGCACGCAGCTCGTCATCGGGCACCGCCCAGCCCCTCTGGGCCGCGACCACCTCCTCCAGCGCCTCGTTGAAGCCCTGGGGGAGGCGAGGTCAAAGGTGAACATTCAAAAAGGGGTCATGTCCAATGTTTGGGCTAATTCAGCGTTGTGAAGAGAGATGGCTGTGGCGGGGAAGCTGTCACTGTCACACAGGGGAAGCTGTCAAAGTCACACAGGGGAAGCTGTCACTGTCACACGGGTCGCATGGCCGAAACGAGGGGCTTCTGTTACCATGAACTTGTCTTTGATCAGCTGACGGTCCTTTTCTTTTAACTGAATACAACGAGGGAAAGGAGACAGGGAGGGTGAATACACTGATGAATAAAACGCACATCTGCTTGTATGAGGGGCAGTATAACAACAACAATGTAATAACACATTAATACACCCGCACCTTGTCTCCTTGCTGAAGGGTGGGCAGACTGTTATCAGCCAGACCCTCTATCACCTTCAGCCAGCTACAAAACACAAACACACACCCGCTTAACTTGTCACGCGTACGAACAACCGCTGGAACGCTGTTAGAAGCCGGATATGGCATCGTTGAAGCGTCACGATGGAAGTATCGATCCTCCCTAGCCTCCTCCCTCCTCCTCCCTCACCTGCGCTGGTACAGTAGTCTCTGTTCATCGATCAGTGTCCTGTATTCGGCCTCGGGATCAATGCGTGTGATCTTCACTGCGTCAAACAGCTGTGACCTGCAGGCAGACAGTCAGTATAGAAAGTCCAAATAACAGTGATCACACACGCTTCTGTATGTCAATGGTGAAATTCACAGCAGTTGATAAACGACAAGGAGAGAGAGCCTACTTCTTCAGAGACTTCAGGATGTAGTTGTAGTTGTTGAGGAGGAAGATGGCGCTCAGAGCGGGGTCCTCGTACAGCTTGGCCTTAGTCCTCAGGTTCAGCTGGAGGTTGTCCAGTACATTGCCTGAGGAAGGTACAGTACAGTACCCAAACACAGGCATCGCACATACAGTAATGGGAGTCCCGCCATATCTGTTACTGTACGTTCAAATGAGTTCGCTGGAACATTTTGATTACTTACAGACGTAAACTGGGAACTGCAAATGCCCCAAGATCTTCATTTGTTCTTCATCAGTAGGCCTTTCCTCCGAACCCCATACCGCTTCTAAAAAGAAAAAGAAGAGAAGCCTTAAATGGTACACTCGTACTTACTAAAGTAAGTCTGTCTACTCTCCCTACAAGTCAATAATCTAGACGGCCATCTTGTGAAATCTTGAGCAGATACGATCAAGTCGTCAAAGCCAAAGACTCTCTTGCCGGGCTCAAGCGGAGCATCTGGAGTCGCCCGGGACGCCTCCACGGCTGGACCGGATCCTGATTGGTCAGCAGGCTGAACGGGCGTGGCGCTGTCTGTATAGTCCAGCAGCTGCTGCAGGAACAGCATGGCCTGGAGGTGAAGGGAACCCCAAAAAAACACACTCACAGGTGAGTTCACATGTCCCATCGCGGCGTCTCATACGTTCCTCACCTCAGCGGTTACACTCGTGTCGCGGACGACGGTGAGTGAAAAGAGAACGGCGCGAGCGAGCGAGCGCAGCGGAGATAAGGGAGAGGAGGGTGGGAGGAGTTACGTTGCGGTTGAGCTCGTGCACGGTGCCGTCGTTGGGCATGCTCTCTTTGTCAGGGTTGTCCTGTGAGAGAAGGAGAGGGGAGGATGTTCAGGTGACTGACTCCAGTGACGGACATGACATTGATTTCAAAATGCAAAATAGTATTTTTTTTTTTTTTGAAACGTGTCCTGTAGGGGATGGGTCGTGTTGGGAGTGGCCAGACACGAAAATACAATTATTTATTAATTCATACAAACTGAACTGTACAATCAAGCACCTTGACGTAGACCGCAAATTCCTCCAGCCCTTTGATAACCACTTCACTCAGGGATTCGATGAATGTGTTCACCTTGCCACTCTGAAAGTGAACGTACTGTAAGACACAAGTGCATACTTCCCTCAGTACACAGCTACCTCTACTACCCCACTACCAGCCTCCCTCCCGCCTCGCGTGAGACTTGGGGATGCACCCATATGAACATTTTGGCCGATACAGATATCAATATTGCTGTTATGGCCGATAACCAATATTTCAGAGGTGCAAACCGATCACAGGTGAAAAAGGGGACACACATGTAAACCCATACATACACAGATCAAACAAATGACCTATTTTGGATTAAAAACAGCTATTTTAACCTAAAGGTGACAAGTCTCCACCCCTGATATTTACCGATGTCGATATGTTCTTTATAAAAACAAGTTTCTATGATAATCAAATTTTGTACATACTGAACAACACAAGTAAACCCTGTCTCTATTTCCAAAACATTTGGAAAATTCGATAAATCATAGGTTTACACATTGTTTCCTCTCAAAAACAACACACACAACAGCAGCTAGACAGAAATAATTGTTCACATCTGCCCTGTTTTGCACATCAGACCGATACCGATATATTAAAAAATGACTAACATCGGCCGATACTGATATGATTGCCGATATATCGTGCACCCCTAGTGAGACTCCATGTTGAACCAAACAACGCACACCTGCAGTATGAGGGAGTGTTTCTGGTGGTTCCTGAGATGGCGGACGGCAGGCAGCACGGTGAGGATGACTGAATATTCATGACGAACACAAGCCCGTTTGGTGGCAAACATGATGCTCTCTCCACTATGAAGCAAGTTGTTAATAGCCTCCTGAAAGAAAACATTCAGTCTGTGAGTACACATAAATCCATAACACCTCACTAATCTACTGTATATTTCATTACTGCGGGCTGTGTAGACATGCTCCCCATGGCTCTTTTACCTGGGATGTTAATAGTTAATTACTATCGATTAAATTGCTGATAAGAATATACTCGAGTAAGATTTGGTTACTCGATTAATTGCTTGTTAATGGAACAGAACTCCTTTTTGGGGGGCAACGAACGTTATCAACGGGAGTTGCGTGAAATGTAATCATGCCTGACTGCACATGACGGTGCCACGCCATGTAGTGGAGGCTAATTGGGATGCCGGGAAATTTCAACGACACAGCGGAATAAGACAAAAAAATGAAGCGAGCAAAGCGCCGTCCGGCGCAGGACGTTCTTATCAATTAATCCACTATCGTTTGTTAAGGTTAACAGTTATTGATTAATGAAATTCCTTGAAATTTGCGATTCTAACCTGGATGATGGATTCAAAGGTCTGCAGGCAGCATTCCGAGAAGATCTGGGTCAGCATGGCTTGTTCGCCTTTGGCAAGGGACAAGAAGGCACCAACGCATTCCATGAAGGCGTTAACCTCAACGGCAAACATGCACTCCCTTCCTGGAGATGAAAATAAATAAAATGTCAGAAGTTAGTATCTCACTAGGGCTGGGTTAAAAAAATAAAAATTGATTCATCGATTCTGAATCAAATGATTCAGTATCGATTCATGAATCCCAAAATCGATCTTTTATTTAATGAATGAAGGAATAAATGAAGGAATGAATAGTTCATTAATTCATTAAATGATTCATTCATTCATTCATTTTTGGAAATCAGTATCGATACCCAGCCCTAGTATTGATGTGTTGCATAACTTGGCAGTGATGTAATTAAGGTTACAGCTAAAAAAAAATCAGGTTTTAGTAACACTAACCGAATCGATATTGAATCGAATCGAGATAATCGCTTCTGAACCTTGTGAATCGGAATCGAATCGATTCTTGAAATTCAAATGTGAGGGTTCTGTTTGTGTGTGCATATTCTCCAACCCGTTTTCTTAGTCTTTTTAGAAGGTGACTCCAGGATGACGTGCTTGTTCTGCATCGCTGGGGAGCGGATGGTCACTGATGACATGCCACTATTGTGGTAGTGATCTTTCAAACCCTTCATGGCATTGTTGAGCCACACTGACCGCTTCAAGGCATAAAGGCTCATAGGGTCTGTGAGAGATTAGAATATCAAGATCATGGTTAAAAACAACGGACAGGGTAATCATTCGAAATATGGATATACAGTAAAGGCCTTCAACTACCCTATACAATTAGTTTACAAAATTATGTTTAATAAAATAACATTTTTTTTTAACATGATCAATGTCTAACCCCTCCACTGTCCAGCAGATCAGCTGGTACTCACTGAAGGGTTCCTGGACCTTGGTTTTGGTGAATGGGTTTCTTTCCAGTGACATGGTCCTCAGTTTAACGGCAGCCATCTTGGTTAGGGAGCTGCTTGATTCCAGTCTGCTGGTGGAGTCTAGAGTTGATGCTTTTACCATCGATGGGCTTCTCTCTGGCAACAGTGTTTTAAGGCTGCTTCGGGACTTCAGGGCGGGATCCTTGGTTGAGGAGCAACTGGGTTGTAATAGCAGTGAGGTTGGGGAGTTTGGTCTTGGTGCCTTATCCCTCGACAGACTTTTGAAACTGCATAAAGTCTTCAGGGACTTCTTGGTAAGAGAGCTGCTCGTTGCCACTGGTCTAGCTGAGTATCGTGAGTTTCTGTCCAATGATCTGAACTTGGAGGCAGTATTCACATGGCCAATACTCTGAGCTGACAGGGCAATATTTTCCTCGCTGCTTTTCCTCTCTTCTAGATTGGAGGAAAAAATCTGCATAGTTGCTATTGTTGTTAACATTGCTTATACAGTATGTAGTCGTCATCCAAGTCTAGTGAGCACAAGTCATACAGTGCTGTATAGCTTAGAAAAAACGTTTAATCTACCATCGTCTCCAACGCTCTGGTATGACTATGAGATTGAGAGTGGTCACACTACCACACCCTGTCTTTAAATAATAACGCTGATAAAAGGCAAGTTTAAAGTTTAATTTGCCAGTTGGAGCACTCCTCTTAAGGGCTTCAGACTCACACTGCACATGTACTATAGTACCTGTATATTCAGTCAGCCATGTGTAGATGGAGTTAAGGTCCCTGAGTCCAGTTTTGGGTATGAGTTCCACTGTGTCCCCTCCTGCAGACTCTGCTGACAGCATTTTCAGGACTTCAGCGGTCGTCGTCGTGTTGCAGTAGTGATTTACCATGTCACAGAACTCTGACTCCATCAGTGTTCTAGCACTCTCTAACCTGACATTCTGGGGATTCCGGAACATGTAAAGAGACAAAATAAAGATTCTGTGTTTACTTTAAAGATATCTGTATGGACAACCATCTACATAACATTCATGATGTCCTAATCATTTTGACATTGTCACAACATATGCCATACTCAGCCATTAGGGGGGGCTAACGGAAAGTGAAAGGACAACAGGACACAGGAAGGACAGAGTCACCAATGTATTCAGCTCAGGTCCATCTGGGTCAACTTCTTGAAAAAATTCTACTGCTCTCTTGATCTGCTGCAGACCGGCCAGATAGTCACGCAGTCTACCTGCAGGTCTGGAAAAAAAAAGGATGCAGAAGGAGAGATGTGGGTCACACACAAAAAAAAACTACAGATACTATGTTTCCAAACCTTCTCAAGTTTCAGAAGTTTTCACCCCAGCAGGTGGATCTTGTCTGTGTTGCGGATGGCCTGGTAATGGCTGATGGCATCGTCCAGGTGAAACAAGGTCTTGTTCACTGTAGCCTTCAGCTGCAGAAGGCTTGTAGGGTCGTGCGTTGGAATGACAGAGTTCTCCAGGTGCTCAAGGCGCTTGTCAAACGATGTCAGTATGGACACCTGAGATGACCATAGGTATGACTTGACATCAAGAACCTAGCTAGTGCAGGCTCGACTGCTGGGCAAATCAACCTATTACAATTAAGTAAAGCTTAATTATAGAATATGCCTGTCAAAACACACAAAATACACACTGGGCTTAACGTTACCATGTCTCTGGTCAGCAGATCACTTTTCTCCAAGTGGCTTTTGACAAATGACAGCAGTTCTTCGCCCTGTTAAACACAGTCAGCTATTTTTCCAGGTTCCAGCTGACCATATTAGGCCAAACAATACTAATCAAATCAAATGGATTTGTATAGCCCATTTCATACACACAGAGGCAATGCGCCCTATAACGTTACAGCTGGAGATGGTCTTGCTGTAGTTGTGGTGGTACGAGTGAGCAAAGTTCATACTTCATCAATTATTCTAATGGTAGACCTAATAGTTAATACACATATCACTTCTCACACACTGTAACTCCTCTGCCCGTTAACGTTACCTAGCTGCTATGCTACATAGCCTACTGTATGTGGGCATCTATGCCAGATTAATGATGAATGCTAATGCTGCATATAATGTAATGTAACATATTTATGTAATGACATGTTAGCCTACACGCTAGATAAAGCGTCCTTCTCTAGAACGGTATGGTTGCATACTAGCTAGCCATCGTCCAGGGTTAGGTGTGGATGCTAACTGTTAGCCACCTGAGTGATTTTCTCATCGAGTTCATCTCTCCTACACCAGGTTGTCTCCATCACACCTGAAAACCCCTCAAACCGCCAAAACCCACAAACAGAATAGTAGACGTGATGCTAGTGTGGGCGGGGCTCTCGATTCATCTGCGAGACAGTGCAGTTCCCAACGGTTTTACTAACGCTCTTCAACTGAATTATGGTGCATTCGTTTGTGGTCGGAGGTGGCAAGTCGCAAGTGGCAAAATACCTACCTCCGACCTGTGTGCATTCGAGCTATATACCATTATATCACAGTTACCTAGTTATATCTATATACCATTATATCACAGTTACCTAGTTATATCTATATACCATTATATCACAGTTACCTAGTTATATCTATATACCATTATATCACAGTTACCTAGTTATATCTATATACCATTATATCACAGTTACCTAGTTATATCTATATACCATTATATCAGTTACCTAGTTATATCTATATACCATTATATCACAGTTACCTAGTTATATCTATATACCATTATATCACAGTTACCTAGTTATATCTATATACCATTATATCACAGTTACCTAGTTATATCTATATACCATTATATCACAGTTACCTAGTTATATCTATATACCATTATATCACAGTTACCTAGTTATATCTAGTGCATTCGAGCAACTGAGGGCTGAGAAACATATCCGAATTTGCGACGAGGAAGTGCGAGTTCATGCGGTGTTTTATTTAATCATTCCTAGCAAGTCGCAATTTGCCACCTCCCAGCTATAAACGAATGCACCTTTAGCTCTGGTGCAGCATCATGAGACTATGATCTCGCGATATCACCTTGTTCGCGCGCGTCAGGTTTGCTCGTTAGCTCTGGTGGTCCTGGGTGCAACATGTATGTATTGGGTGCAACAGGCAAACCTACAGAGTGATTCATCAACCTATTGTACATCATTGTATAGACAAATTTTGTCAGTCATTGATAATTTTTATTGAACAAAAATAAACAGATTTATTATTTTACATTTAATTTCTACAATTATGTTTTATTTTAATTTTAGGTTAAGTCGTTATAGGGGGAAATCATTTCATTAATTAATTTAAACACAAAATTAGAACAGAAGTTGGCAAATATTTGTCTAGCTTGAACACAACCCATATGCCCTCACAATAGAGAGATACCCTCCACCTGTTCAACAGGAATTATGAAACAATAACCTGACGCCTCTTTCAGGCTTATCTGCAGGATAACGTTAGATTATCCGCGTGGGTCCTTCTCGTGTCATTGCCTGAAACAAAGGAATAAAGACAATGGTAGTGAGGAGATATTTAGCAGTGACCCCAAATTAATGCAACAGAATGTGCCTTCAAGGTAGGCCTATTATTGTGTTATAAATGTTGTATCATAACACTCTTATGATGCTTACCTGTTTGAAAAACTGGGCGCCAATGTAGTTAGTTGCCATGCTCCTCAGGTTGGTCTTACCCCCGACCTTGCACCTCACGTACCCATACACGTTGGCCCACTGCAAGGTCACACCCATGATCACCACTGCCTGTATGGAGATATTACTACATAAGTCTCGGGTGTCTATCTTGAGACAAAAATAATACAATGCAATAATCTAATAGTAATTAATCTTACAGTCTCCTTAATTACTGAACATGTGTTTGTCAATGAGAAATCATCTTGGTTTATAGAGGATAGAGGGCCTCTCATTCACACACCAATGGTGGCAGCTGCCATGCAAGGTGCTAGCCTGCTCATTGGGAGCAATTTGGGGTTAAGTGTCTTGCCCAAGTACACTTCGACATGTCGTCAGGAGGAGCCGGGATTCGAACCGCTGACCCTACGATCATTGGACAACCCGCTCTACCTCCTGAGCTACAGCCGCCCCCCAGGGCAGTGAGCTCAGGAAGACTAGCTGTCATTAAATTGGCAGCTAATGGGAATCCTAATAAAACAAACAACAAATAAACAAACAAACAAACTCACCAGCCACTTAATCTTTAGAGAGAAGAGAGTGCTGAACACAAATATGACCCAGAACAAAGGACACACAATCAGTCCCAGCCAGAAGATCCGGGACTCAGAGTTAGAAGGAACTCTTCTGCTGCTTGCCTACAGGTTAGAGCAGAATAAACACAGGCAGTTCAACTGTCTGCTGATACCAAGACGGTAATGTCTATTTAAATGTTGACACTGTCCTCCACAGGCAGAAGATATATATATATATATATGATATATAAGGATCCACCGATATGAAAATTTTGTCCGATACCGATAACCGATATTTGCCGATGTCGATATGTTCTGTATAAAAACACATTTCTATGATAATCAAATGTTATACATACTGAAAAACACATGGAAACACTGTCTCTATTTCCAAAACACTCGGAAAAGCCGATAAATCAGAGATTTACCACATTGTTTCCCCTCAAAAACAACACACGACAACAGCTAGACAGAAATAATCATCTGCTGTTCACATCGGCCCCGTTTTGCACATCCGACCGATACCGATATATAAAAAAATGACTAACATCGGCCGATGTCGATATGATTGCCAATATATCGTGCATCCCTAATGATATACATATGATTACACTACTCGAAGGCCAGCGCTCAAGTGAGATTTACCGTAGGTCTGGGTTACTGAAACATCCCCTTTTAGAGAGTTAACACAAGTATATGACAAACTGAGACCAACCTTTCTGGACTCAAACACCCAATGACTCTTTCCGTCATCGTCCACCTGATTCCACCATCTCAGACCCACCAACAGCCTGCCAGTTACATTCTGAAAAAGACATAGAATCACTTACAGAAGTAGAATCACGTACAGAATAATTATATTCACACAACATCACCATAACATAGTCATTCCACTCACCTTGACTGTCCAGAAGTCACATGAGAGGAGGAGGATGATGGTGACCATGCAGGCAATGAAGCTACTGCTCATGATGTCACACATTAAGTAGACAACGATGGCACATGAGCGAAAGAAAAGATGGAAGAAAGTGGCCACTGGGTGCCTGCAACACAGAACAGGTCAGGTTTGGATCGAATGTCTGACAAAGGTTTACTCTAAGCCCATTTGAATTATGACATTTGAGACCTCCTCAGCTACAACCTTTGTGATATTATCAGAATGTGTGGATATAACAGGCCAACCCTGTCATAAATAGATCAAACTCACTTGAGCTGTGACTTCCTCTGGCTGACTGTAACGCTATCATCATCCTCGCCAAAAAGCGGAGCGTCAGCCTCTGAATCCTGAAATATAAATGATGAAAGTTGGAGAATAAAGGGGCGAGGAAACACATTTTCTTATGAATACTCATTAGCCCCAGTAAATGAGTATCTAAAGTTAGCGTTAGCTATTACAGTTCCATAATATGACATAACACAGCTATAAGTTTGAGCTACAGCCAAGTTTAGCTAGTCTATACCATCCAGTAAAGCACGGGTCGGGAAAAGTACAATAATGCCATAGACTATGCCTACTTAAATGAACGCATATCGTAAATAATATGTTACCATCGTTTTCAGAACAATATACAATAAATGGAAGTCTAACCTGTCTCGGTCTCGACATTTTGACACTGCTAATGCAACTTCCGTGTGATGACGTGGGCGTAAACAAAAACGCTTCGCCTGGGACCACATGTCTATGTCCAAGACGATGCCTGTTGTAAATGGTAGATTATGGAGAAAGAAATTAGAGTTGTTGCATTTACTGTTGTCTACGATGGAAGTGTAAAGATACTAGTTAATTTTCTAGAGTCAAACATTTTTGTTCATGGGCATGGTGTGTTGTGTGGTGTTCACCACCGAGATTCAGCTGGACCCGTTTAAACCCATGAGCACCAGATGCACCCCCGTGAGAGAAAATTGGGTGTCACTGTATGCAATTACAGCAGGTAAGGGATTCCGTTTAGCGCATTATAATTTTACTTTTTATTTGTTTGCCTAGGGCTTTCACCAAATAATGTAATGAAAAAGCAAATCAGGCGTCAAACTTGCACAAATATCTGCAGTAAGAAACATGCACATATCATTATTGTGCTTAATATGCTCAGAAATGCCCTTGCACTGCAGTTTTGGTTGGCTTTATTACTCCAATAGTCAATCTTTGACTTGAGATCTAACTTGTAAAGCTGAATGTTTACCAAAGCTCATCAACTTAACACTGGAAACCTGTGGACTCATGTGACAGTCACACTGTGGAAGACAAGGGTCAGCCTGAAGTCCCTTCAGATCTGTCACAAACACTCAGGATGCAGAATACACCAGGCATGCTCGTTCTCCTCTGCCTCCTTGGGGCAGCAGATGCCCTGTACAAACAGTGGATCCCCGACACCAACTATGAAAACAAGACCAACTGGAATAAAGGCACGGTGCCCTGTGGCAATGACAGGGTCCAGTTCCTCTCACAGAGGAAGGTGTCTGTGTATGTGGAGACTGTCCACTCTGTCCAGGAGATGACGCTACCGGTGGATGGTGAGTTCATCTTGACCTCGGGAGCTGGCTTCTCAGTGGACGCTGGACCGGATCCTGACTGTGGACCTGGCGTGACTGCCCAGTTCAAGGACACAGAGTCTCTGCAGTGGTTCGACCCAGCCTTGTGGCAGGCGGCCCCCACATCAGACGACCTGGAAAAGGGCCGCTTCCTGTTCTCGGTGCACGAGGAGAGAGTTCCTTGCTCGTACGACGACGTGGTGTTCCGAGGCCGTTCTTCCTTCCGCGTAGACACCACCTCCAACCAGCCTAGCGTCCCTGTGAGAAGCGTGTCTGTTTTGGGGAAGAGGTTCAGCAGCAGCTCGGAGTTCACCCAGTACCTGGGCTCACGCACAGGCCAGCTGCAGTTCCACGGCTCCTCGTCCCTCAGCGTTGGCGCTCCGGGCTGCGGCGATGCCACAGGCTGCGAATGCGGCAATGCAGCCAATCGGGACAGGATCTGTGGCAGCGTGACATGCTCTCCCGTTACCTGTAAAAAGCCACTGCGACCCACGGGACACTGCTGTGAAGTGTGCGGCGCTATCGTCACGGAGCAGTACACCCCAAACTTCAAACTGGAGTTTTACCGGCAGAGACTGCATCACCTTTTTCTCGGTCTGGCGCCGTACGAGTCCGTCCAGCTGGGCATATCCAAAGTGGCGAAACCACAGTGGTTCCTGGGGGTGATCCCTCGCCAGGCGGCAGCAGAGATCCAGATCGTGCTGGTGGATGACGAGACGGGCCCCCAGGCTGGCACCGTGGCCGAGGCTCTTGCCCGGGACATAGTGAAGGACGCCCGCTCCCAGGGGCCCAGCCAGGGCATCGCTGGAGCCGAGTTTCAGGCGTCTTCGGGGAGCAGCAGCAGCGACGCGTCTGGGGCCAGCACTGGGGCGGTGGTGGGGGCGGTGTTTGGGATTCTGATACTGATGACAGGTGTGGTTCTCCTTGCTTTCCTGGTTTACAGGGGTACCATCCAGCTGCCCAGGCTGCCCACCATCACCATGCCCTCGCTGAGCAGCTTCAGGAAGAGAAGTGAGGTTGGGGATCTGGGTGGGCCGCTGGACCAAGGTTTTGACAACCCCATGTTTGACAAACCCACGATTTTACCAGCTGTGCCTGGTCTGTACGGGTCCCAGACCAACAACTCCATCTCCCTCACACAGTCAGGCGTGCATTTTGTTAACCCAGCTTATGATGAGAATGAGACAGATTTCAGTGCCT
The DNA here is from genome assembly GCF_949987555.1 of Borostomias antarcticus. Taxonomy (NCBI): domain Eukaryota; kingdom Metazoa; phylum Chordata; class Actinopteri; order Stomiiformes; family Stomiidae; genus Borostomias; species Borostomias antarcticus. The sequence continues at coordinate 31,518,166 of NC_140238.1, read as the reverse complement.
AAATCTACAGTAACAGATAATTGAGTTATGATGTGTTCTTGTAATGAAGTTCCGTGCTACTTCTTAATAATAATTTAATAGGCTATGTTTAATAGGACAGTGTAAAACATCTGTTGACATGGCGATATGATTCAGTATCCTCTTGAGTAATACATTAATAAAATGATTTTCAACACATGATTGGAATTATTGATGATATTTAACACATCCCATTAGGGTTCATACATTGGGCATAAATATGCCCTTCATGATATATTACTGTATATCAAAGAAAAATGTGAATGATATACTGTATATTGATTGATGGTAAGGTATTGAAGAGTCAATGGCCAGAGATGAAAGTAGATGCCGGAACTGAATTGTAAATCAAATTCAACATTTATTCAGTATAACAGCATAAGGATCCGGGTCAGTCACAGAGAAACACTTTGGCAGTCAACGTTCCCTGATCGGAAAACATGGTATTCAGTTTGTCCCACCTTTATAGTCAGTGGTCTGTACCTATAGATAGTTTCTACCTAGTTTTACCTATACATGGCTAGAGTTCTATACCCCTTGACCACAACCAACTAAGGCATGTATATATTCTTGTGCTGAGAATAGCTATGGGACTTGAGACAGAAAAACCTAACAGTAAACATGTACAAGGTTCTGAGAAGCCTCGTTTTAATAATAGAACATGTAAAAATCCTCCAGTAAAGTGCTCACCTCTATGTCTTGCTCTACAGTCGCCACTAGATGGCGCTAATGACATTCATCACAGATCATTGTCTTTCCTATTTTCCTATTGGCTTACACAGTACATCAAACACATAGGCCCAGCGACAGTACATGTAGCACAGATGTTAAAGCCCACACTGCTATGACTCTGGGATGGCAGCAGGTGGCGTTATACAGGTGGCAGTAGCTGCAATAGTCGTGCTATTCTGTGGAGGAGAATCCTTCGGACTCACCAGAGAGACCACATTGTCCTTCTTCGAGAGCCAGACTGTGAGATATAAAGGCTCCATGAAGTCAGCCTTGTACCGGTGAAGGAGTGTCATCGCGTCGGTCACGTTGTAGAAGGAAAGCGAACCGCTGGAAAAGTCAATGTAGATCCCCACCCTCGCCACCACACTGGCTTCCAGGGGCGTCTCAACGTCTGCGTGCCAGGCAGAGAAACCCCTGCTCTCGCACCCCAGGCACCAGGAGAAGTCATTTCCTGTGATGCAGCTGCTGCTCTCCTGGCCTTTCCTGTCGATGTTCTTGTAGGCGAGTCCCACGTGAGCCCCCTCCCCGTTCAGCTGCACCTCAAAGTAGTGGCGCCCCAGGTAAAGGCTCTCTGAGGTCATGGCCTGGCGCCAGTAGTCGAAGCGCCCGGGCGTGTCTGGGTAGCTGTGCTGCCAGGGGCTCGTGTTGGTCACCTTTTTGTTGTCCTCCGTCAGTCGCAGGTACTTGTGGGCAGTGTCGGGGTCAAAGTTCACGCTGCTGGCGTCTGTAAGGTAGATGTGTTCAAGGCTTTACACATAGATACAAGAGACATTTCTCACGGTTAGGTATTTTGGAAAAACAGTGCTATCTAATTGAACGTGAAAGGTGATGCTAGTGAAACCCAAGGCTTACACTTTAGGAAGTCCTCTCGTGTCTCGGGGTCAGGCAGAGCCAAGGGCTGAGCTTCTGACATCTTGCGGATCAGTTTTTCTGTTGGGAGAGTCAGACATCACCTTGTTATATAAGATTAAGATACCGTACTCTACCTCCAGCACTTCCGATGACGTACAAATACTCCGCGCGTCCAAACCAAGGTTATTATAGTTAACGAAAACTAACTAAAAAACAAAAACTAGGTGTGAAAAAACATTTTAGTTAACGGAAATAAAAATAAAAACTAGAGTTTACAAAAAAACGATAAACTAACTAAAACTGTATTGTGTGTTTACAAAACTAACTAAAATAAACTACAATTATTGAGAAAATTTTTAGTCTTTTTCATTTAATAAGCCTAGTATTTTGGGTGGATATGAAATCTATCCTCCATTTTTTTTTGCTGTGCCCCTGCGCAGAAGTAACCTGACGTGCACCAGATGGTTTGTTTCACACCGAGCGAAATAATGTGAGCTCACAAGATCAGGATGGTCTCACGAGGCTAGTGCAGAAGAAAAAAAACCTAAAACTAATACTGAAACTAATAAAAACGAAACTAAAACGAAGCATTTTCCAAAAATAAAAACGAAACTAAACTAGCAAACCTGCTTTAAAACTAATCAAAACTAAACTGAAATTGAAAACAAAAAGTTAAAACGATATAAAAATAAAAACTAATGAAAAAAGCAAAACTATTATAACCTTGGTCCAAACCCACCGCTCTTGCAGGTCTCCCTCAGCCTATCCCTGTATGTGGAGATCAGCTGGTCACACAGCTCCAGGGTGGCCTCAGTCACCACTTGGCTGAAGGAGGAGAAGTGTTTCATGCGGTTAATGTGGACCACAGGCAGGACGACGTCCACCGCCTCCTTCTTCCACTCGGAGTATTCCTGAAATCACCACCAGGGGGAGCAGCTCAGGACTTAGAACAAAAAACGAATGTACTATTATGTATTGTGTACCGCGCACGGACAACATCAAAATGTATTCGTGTTATCTTTCGTCCACGTCACTGACTGAACTCTTTCTGTGGCCCAGCGTGAACGCCTTTATAATAAACAGATTGAAACTAATCTTGGAGACTGTATACACTGAAAATATTGACATCCAAAACAAACACTCGTTGCTGCAGGCAGACTGTACACCTCCATACAGATTCACCTTGACAAAAAGCACCGGGTCTTACGAGGCCGTGCTGACACTGAGCCAGACTAGAGTCAAATGAGCAATTGTGCTCTGTCTCTTATCTCTTCCTCACCCGCAGGAAGTCGACGTCCGTCTTGTTCCTGGAGAGCTTCTCCAGGCGCGCAGAGGTCCTCTTCAGCTCGGTCCTCCTCCTCTCCAGATGGGCCTGGATGCCCTCGGCCTGCCTGAGCGCCTGGCTCTGCTCCGCCTTCAGCAGCTCGGCGGCCCCCCGCCTCGCCTCCTCCACGGCCCCCTGCAGCAAGCAGAACTGCTGCTCCATCACCGCGCGGACCCCCGCTACGGACCTCTAGACAAGGGGGCGCCGGACAAGCCCAGGGAGGGATTATGGATGAGATTCGGGGGGGAAGGGAGGTACGTTGTGAACTTGCACAAGAGCCAGATACACGGAAATGTTGAAAGAGGTTAAGACAGCTATGCTGTGTATAATGAGCTTGACTTATTGGATAATAATGCACCTCAATGGAGGCATTGTTGCTCTGCAACTTGCCGATAGCGTTCTCTGCTCCCGTGATGGTCTTCATAATCTCTCCTTGTTTCTTCTGCAGCTCTGTCTACACACACGCACACACGCACACACACACACACACAGAGAAACATCTGTTTCATAAACAGTTCCATGTGTTATGATGAATTCCAGGAGTGCAACCATGGCATCATACTGAAGGAACATTATGCCTTCTTCTTCCTGCCATTTTAATTGGGCTTTCTTTGAGAACTGTCAGTGCTACAACGAAAGATAGATAAGGGGAAACTCCTTAAACACAACACAATGAACACGCTGACGAACACACTAGCCCTGACCCTAAAATAAACCCTGAATCCATATCACATGACATACAAAAGGTTCTTAAATGGGGATGCTTTGTTCGCAGAATCAGCGAGTCCTCTCAGGAACTCGCCTCCTAGACAGTAAGAAACGTGTAAGTGCGTGCGTCACCTCAATCAGTCTGCGGGCGTCGGCTACAGGTGTGGCGCCGTGGCCCAGATGCTCCGACCCCTCGCACTCCCGACACACGCAGCGCCCGTCCGACGGGCAGAAGAGCTCGAGGGGCGCGTGGTGAAGGTCACAGGTTCGACACTCGATGTCCAGTAGGGGCTCCACCAGCCGGTGGTTCTGGAACTTGCTGTTCTCCAGGTGGGGCCGGAGGTGGCCCTCGCAGTAGGACACCAGGCAGGTGAGGCAGGACTTGAGGGCCCGGCGGGGGCTCTCGATGCAGGAGTCGCACAGGACGTCCTCTGGGCTCAGAGGGACGGACCGGGGGGTGTCCTCCGCGGGCTCGTCGGGTCCGGTAGACACCTCTGGATGTTCTTCTGTCTGGGTGACGGGATGATTCTCTCCTCCCTTCTCCTCTTCATCCGGGACGAGGCTCTCCGTGTCCGGGGGACTTTCCCATCCTGTCAGGCTGTGGGGTACCAGGATGTCCATCGCCCTACTCTCTCTGTTCCACAGAAGTCTCACCCAACCCTCCTTGCTACTGCTGCTGTGTCCGGATCAAGGCTGAACCTTGCGCACAGAAGAAAAATAGAACCACGCCTTGAAATTTGTGAAAGGACCGGCAGCAGCCTGCTCTGATTACACTCCTCCCCTTTCTCTCTCTCCCTTCTGACTCCTCCCCTTTCTCTCCCTCCCTCCTGGCTCCTCCCTCAGCCGGCTCCAGGCTCAGCTGACCTGGCATTAAGACGAGCAACAGAACGATTTCCAGTCTAAATTTGAGCCAGCCAAGGAGGGGAAAGAATGCAGTTTCGGTAAATCATCTATAATTAGAGGTTTTCCGCTAAGTCCTATTAAAGTAAGTCATTGCAAAGCGGCGATGGGGGTGATAGTAGTGACAGTCTGAATGATGAAGAGCAGGAAAGAGTTTCAGTTGTGACATTATCATATCATTTAATTCATTTTCCAGAGAGTCCTGTTTCCTTCTGATTACTCTCTGGAATGTTGCTTGACAAAGGCATTATCTGCCCCACCCTCATTTCCTGACTTGTGAGGGGTCAAGCAGAGCAAGACCTCCGACAAACCCCTTTCATTTCGCAAACATACTGCACCCTGGGGAGGGACGTGGAAAAGCAAACGGTAAAGACCGTATGGACACAATCCGTGGAAGCTTCTGTCAACAAGGAGGGTTCAGTGTATCTTGGCTAGGAGCTGGATTTAATTGTCCACAGGAGGCTGACACAACAAAAAAGGGCCATCACTAGTGTAGTAATTAGTATAATTGTTTATTAAGCAAAATTGCATCTTTTATAAGGCTTTTTTTTCCCTTATAAATAAGGCCGTCAACATTCATATCTTTTCGCTTTCCGGCACATCTTTATCGACCTATATCACAAACCCTTGGAAGACTGTATAACAATGACAATAATACAGACATGTCCTCACATTGCAGTGAGCTCCTCAGGCCTAGAACAAAGCACTGTGATCTAAAGCCTTATGAGGATCAAATTGTACAGTTGTAATATTAATTTTAGTCTACTGGTGTTTAGATGTGTGATGTTTCCTCACTACCATTAATATGAAAACACAGACCTGTCTCTCTTCTAGCCTCAATAAAAGGTTAAAAAAACAACAATTGGCTTCCATTATCAAGAACCAAGCTGAAGCTGGTTTTGACCCTGGATACTGTATGTAAACAAATATACACATATAAAAGGTATAAACACTCTTCCGTTGAATGACCCAGGCCAAAAGACTCCAGGTCAAATACAACAGCATCGCAATAAGAGCTGGTAAGAGACGATTGGTCGCTCGGCCTTACAGATGAATACACAAACAACCATGGTATGAATGTAAAAAAAAAAAAAAAACGTCTTCAGACAATTCGTATCAAATGCACAGGCACAAGGCGCACAGGCACGAGAAGAGATGGTAGTACAACAACCATACATGCCCCACAGGGGTAAATATATACCGGATACACTGTAGGTCCAGAGAGCTGGTTCAGGGGACGACCCCATCGTAGGCACTGCATAAACTATGCCACATAGTCTCAGCTCACTTATGAGTAGGTGACCCTTGTGACGCTGTTGACCCTTGTGACGCTGTGAGTCAGTAAACCGCTACTCAGACGAACTATCATCCTGTAACTAACTCCCCTATTATAACGAACCAGGACTTAACGACGGATAGGCCTACCGCTCCCACATCTCCTCACATTGATATTCGTTGTGACGGGGTCCTCTGACTGGCTCGTCACAGTGTCACAATGTCACCCATGGCGGAGTAGGTGAAGAGGCTTCTCACTGCGTACAGCACCTACAAGACACCCTCTCAACAACGCCCCACTGACCTTCGAGGTTTGGAGAGGAGCACACAGGAGGACTCACAGCACTTGTGCAGTTAGCTGTGGGATGAAATAACAGAGGAGAGAGAGACATGTATTCCGACAGGAGACGAAACCAATGTGCTTTCTAGAAGAATGGCATTTCCACATTGAATAGGCTGGTTTGCTGGTTGTTAGGACGTCTACAATAAAGCACTTTCCAATCAACCAACAAACAATGTTCTTAGACCGTGTCCTAAATGCTTGCGACGCGAGCAACAGAACGCGACATCGCACGCTTGCTGTCCTAACTGAAACCGTTCAATTTCCTGTTGTGTTACATCATTTGTCTATATTCCCAACTGACGAACGCCTGTCAACGCGAGCGACAGGAGGAAAATAGGAACAGGGCGAGCGTCAAAAGGGCAGTTAAAACGTCGCGCCGCCTCGCGCTGCGTCGCTCGCGTCCAGTTAGGACATAACGATAGAAAACAAAGCAATGGAACGCATTTTGTCGCCGACGCTCGCTTGCATCGCGTGTAGTTAGGACACGGTGTTATCCGTCAATGCCTGTACTCGTCCTGAGAACGCACCACTCATGCTGATAATGTGAACGGACTCACAGCGGTGTGTCCTCTATGCAGTCAGGGTCCTCCAGGGTTTCCAGGCGTCTCTTGCAGGCGTCCAGGATCTTCTTGCGGGGACCGAGGGGGATGTGGATGCTCTTGAGGTCGTGGTCGGAGCACAGCAGGAGCGCCTGCAGGTCGATCTTCTCCCTCTTGAAGATGGAGACGAACTCGCTCATGCTCTGGGCGGCGAGGAACACCTCCAGGTGGCTGGTCTCGGGCTCGTCGTCGTCGTCCAGGCCAAGCTCCACCTCGTCCCAGGGAAGCTCCTGCATGTTCCTCTCCTCCAGGCTGCCCGCGCTGCCGATGCTGTCCAGGCTCGGCGAACGCCGCAGCCGGCTGCGCAGACGCACGTGGCCGCCCGGCCCGTCCGCACCCGCCACGCTGCCCTCGTCCCGCCCCCCGATGCCGAACAGGCCGCCGCTGACGTAGTTTCTCCGGAACACCATGGTGCCCAGGCCCGGCCGGTTGAAGAGGGAGTCGTGACCCGAGTCGGTGCTGATCTCGGAGTAGTCCACGTCGGGCCCGTGGAGGTCCGGCTCGCTGATGGCGCGCGAGACGGCGTCCTCGTTGTCCCTGGGGAACATGTCGCGGATATTCCGGCGGAGGCGGGGGTCTCGGGGGTCTTTGGGGACGTAGGTGCCCTGCTTGAGGAACATGACGTCGTTGCCCATCTGCAGGCCGGAGAGCGAGCGCACGCTCTTCCTCCCGTCCTCGTAGATCTTAAAGGTCCCGTCGCCTTGCTTCCTCTTGTCCAGCTTCCTCTGGATCTTGGTCTTCCCCCTTGTGGTGTGGAGGGTAGCCTGCGGGCACAGAACAGACACAGCCCTCAGCCACGACGAGTAATAAAACAATCAATCAATCAATCAATCAAAGCTTTACTGTATTTGTATAGCGCAGTTCATACCCAGAGGCAACACAATGCGCTTTACAGAGAAAAAGGGAGGTGGGCATACGATCCACCCCTACATATTCCAGAGGGAAGCAAAAAAACAGTAGTCACCCGGGGGCCAGATAAGTGAGCTGTAAAAATTCTTCCCTGACCCCTCTCAACAAGGCGATAGAGCAAGCTCCTGGAGTATGTTTGTCTACCGGCTAAGAACATTTATAAAACAATAAATTACATTAAATTTCATTTTCAGAGTAAGATAAGCTAAAAAACAACACAGGAGAGACACGGCAAATACTGGTGTGTGTTTGCTATGGCCCAGGCTTAAAGCCGGAAGTGGGCTGGTGTATGTCTGTGTGTACGTGTGTGTGTGTTAACTAAATGCTACAACATCCACAGCAGACACAGGGGTATCTATCGGACTCAGGGAGGCCTGCTGGTCTGCAACGTAGCAACGCGCTAACCTACGCTAACACCACCGTCTGTCGTAGTTCTCTGACCTGAGAGTATGGCACGCTGACGGTGGCCGCGTTGAGGTGGTGCAGCTTGCGGCTGACCGAGCTGCTGGTGTAGCTGGAGAAGCTCATGGCGTCCGACGCGGAGGCCTCCGACGCCTCCTTGTGGTAGCGGCGCTCCATGCGCCGGTGGTGCTTCCGCTGCAGCTTCACGCAGCCCTTGATGCGGCTCTCGGCCTCGCGGAACGCCCGGTCCTTCAGCTTGCCCACCAGCTTGGGGTTGAGCGCTGTCTGCTTGGCGGCGATGGAGTCCAGGTAGCGGACGCAGTCCATGTGGCTCTTGGTGGCAGCCATGTCCAGAGGGGTGTGGTAGTCGTTGTCCAGACACCACACGTTGGCACCGAAGGACACCAGGAAGGAGAGGCAGTTGTGGTGCCTGTTGGCGGCCGCCAAGTGGAGCGGCGTGTTCCCCCATATGTCACACTTATCGGGGTTCCCCCTGCAGGACAGAGAGAGCATTACGTCAACCAGTTATGTTGATTTGTTGTTGATTTCCTCTGAAACTATATGAAGTTCCCCTGCAAATTAAGACTATCGTTACCAGAACAGTACTGTTCCAAAAGTGTTAGCAGGATGCTACACTGCACGAACCAGGACAAAATGACCTGACCCTTTGTCCTCAGTCAGGATAAACCTAAATATAGCAACAAACTCGTGAGTGCTTTTTGATTATGTTTTCTGCACTGGGCTTTCATCCATGAGTTGTTCTCTGGGCCTTCATGAATCATGTAAACTCTTCAACGCTGCACTGCCCCTTTGCATCATTCAATGAATAGCTTCGCACAACAAGAGGACAGAGGTTAGATACACTGACTACAGTTCACCCCATGTGTGGTGACCTTTTGACCCCATCCTGCTGGGGGTATTTCCCCAGGGCCTAGTGGCCATGGTCCCCACTCACTACCCCTCTGTCAGCACCCTATGACCCGAGGGTCACCGCCACTGGTGCAACCCCGCTACGGTCGACCTGTAATATGACCAATGGCTCACCTGCGACGCAGTAACACGACTAGTGTCTGGTTTCAGGGGAGGCCGGTTGGGTTGCACTCCTGACTCAGAAGCACAAAGTGTGCGCGCCCCGGTGATGATGTCACGCAGAATTCCTCCAGTCAGAGAGCGTCGCAGCGCGCTGGCGAGCGAGGAACACACGGGAGTTTGTTTCTCTCAGCGTACATGTAGTTCCCTCCTCGTAATAGGCCATCTGCAGAGGTCTATAATTGCTCATTTGCCGTTTCGTTCCAGAGATTTTACACAGTGTTTAATTTGATTATGGAACAATCTGTTCTGTTTTAACCATTCAAGCATGTCATTGCTTTTGAGTTGCAATGGTATTAGCATCATATGCTATTGTATGGTTCACCTTTTTTGTCCAAGGCTATACCGCTACGAAACCCATCCAGATCATGTTCCAACAATCTTAGGATTTTCTCAAAGTACACTACATGTACAGAATAATAACAATGAGAGCAACACATGCTTACAGAGAGGTACTTACCTCAGTAGAACCCTCCCCTACATCAGAGAGATCAATATTTGATGGGCTGCAGGTGAAGCCAGCTCACAGCCACACAGATGTATTATTGATGGGCCAAGCTGCAGGCTTTTCACAGGTGGCAAAGAAGCTGTGTGCTACGCTAGGCCCAACCAGAGCAAAGATTAGCACCTTCTCACCTGCCCGACCCTGATTTCTACCCCTAGCCAGTAAGACCACCAGACTGGACTTATAGACAGAGGGGATGGATGAGAAGGACTGTGGGGTGGACAGTGAGTAGCCACTAACCACTTAGCATAATTAGCCACGGTAGCTATGTACTGAGAGGAGATGGATACGTGATTTTGTTCCATAATGTTCTGGGACAGCGGGGAACAGAGAGTCAAGGTACAGTACCTGGCATGGTGCCCTGGAAGCAATAATGATCCACTTTTACAGTTGTGAAAATAAAAAAAGCAAACTGTATGTCACAGTGACAATTTTACATCTCAGGTTCATGAGAGTTTTGAGTAGCACTTTGCTACTGACGCCTGGAAAAAAAAAGTAGCATGAAAACAGGAAGTTCAATGTTTTTAACAGCAAAATAATCCAATAAAGCAAGTTCTCACGACACCTCTCTGGACACTTATGTAATCGACCTCCATTCATTCCCTGTCCATCCAATAAAACGTAATAGATTGGAACGGTACCCTCTACACAACATTACTGTCCTTTATCACATAATTTGTTTGTCATTTTCATTTTTATTATTTTATTTTATCATATATTACCATCACATATCTGCCAACCCCCAGTTGTAACTGCCCTTACAGTCCTGCCATAAAGCCGTCAGAGAGAGAGAGAGAGACAGAGACAGAGACAGAGATAGAGACAGAGACAGAGAGAGAGAGAGAGAGAGAGACAGAGAGAGAGAGCGAGAGAGAGAGAGAGAGAGAGAGAGAGAGAGAGAGAGAGAAAGAGACAAAGAGAGAGAGAGAGAGAGAGAGAGAGAGAGAGAGAGAGCTGCAGGCTGCTCATGTCACCCCAGGCTGATAAATGTAGCTTACCAGTGTCAAATGCCTGAGGTAATTGTTTCAGCGGTCTACAAGAGAGATGTATGGGGCCCTTGTTGTGTAGTAAATGTCTAAAGCATCTTGTTTAGTGTTTGGAGTGTGGGAAATGCTCTGGTATTTGCAGCCACTGTCACCTCATGTTGGGCTGCTATGGGAGCCTGCTTGTGTCACATGTGCATTTTCCCTAAACAAAATACGGAGAGAAAAAGAGGCCAATGGACCAAACACAGCCTAATTATTACACAGCCTCATTGAGCCTTTGAAGTACTTGTTTCTACAATGGTAATGGAATGACAGTGTGTACGTACACACACATACACACATACACTCACACATGCACACACACACATACGCACGCACACACACACACACACACACACACACAAACACACTCACACACAAGCTCCTAATGTGGTTTCGCTTAGGTTTGAGAATCACTCAAGCTTTTGCCAATTAACGACTTTGATAATGGGCCTCTTTCTACTGGAAAGCAGGTCAGCCAGAAAAGCACCGACAGTCTTTGTGTGTTCCCTTCATCACACCCTCACAGCAGAGCCTAGAGACTTTAACCGGGCCATTGGACTCGTCTTTTACAGAGACAAAATGGCCATTTCTACGTATTCACCTTGCTGTCCATCTACACATGACTCTCTAATATGCTGCTTAATGATAACGATGATGATGAGGACACAATATTTACCAGACAACCAAAAACTGACAAGAACCTTCTGTTGAGAACCTGTTTAGAATAAAGTTCTGGAATTGACCATTGTTGCATCACGGAAGGCTGAATTGACCACTGAAGGCTGGACCCACACCTATGTCTCTCATGTAAAAAAATAAAATAAAAACATGTTATAAAGTAGAAGGCAAAGCTGGAGGAGGACCTTGATGATGACGGTAGGTGTCATCACTCTGCACCATGCTTCTGTTGTTCTGGGTAGTCTACTGGGTGATTTTGTAGAATAGCCAAGGCTACTGTTGGCTACCCCCCTCCCCTTTTTAATACTTGTCCATTAAACAGGGTTTTGTGAATTGGCCAAACAATGATGGTATGATGCAAACTGCTTCATCATAAATACCACTACTAAGCCTTCTTGGTTGTTCTGTCAGGCTACCTGACTCACCACATATACACAATTTAGCCCATTTTCTTCAGCTGAGTTACTGCCTTACTGACCTACTTTGTGGAGGTGTAGCATTACTGAGTGTATTGGACACAACCTCCAAAATATGACCCAACAGTACAGCGGGAAGTTAAGCGCATACTGTATTGTCTCAGTATCATGATTGAGAAAAGTTCACTCATTGCTGCAGATACGCACCCTCTGCCCACGACAAGTCGCAAAGCCTCCAGGTTTCCGTGATAGGCAGCCCATAACGTCGGTGTCATGCCATCTTCGTCGGGCGCGTTCAGATCCTTGCGTGTCGCTTCCTTAAGCAGGTCCAGGTAGCCATCCCGGGCCGCCTTGTGATACCTGTCATTCATGGTACAGTATCAGCGGACGCTCGACCCCATTACGCTCGAACATTATTCGGCTACCTAGTGAATATGGATCCCAGAATTGTCTCCACCGATGTCCCATGGCCGTTATAGCCATCGTGGTACTTCATTGCAAGCGTATTCATTGCACGCTTGACATGACAGTCGCGCGAGAAACGGAGCGGGTCCGCGGATCACCGACCGGGGCGTGGTTAGTAGTGGAGAATGTCGATGGATTAACCAAACAATTGAAACAATTGAAAGGAGTTTTAGCTCCACGTAGAAAGAGGCTTCTTAGGCCCACTTTGAAATTGTTCATTACAACAATACGAAACAACCTGCAGATCATTATTTAACTAACGTTTCCCCAATTGTCACGGTGTTATCCTGAAGATAGTTGAATTGTCCGACACTGCTTTGACAATCGACACTGCTTGAGACTATTGATGAGGTGACTGCATCGAGAAGGGTGCGTGCAGGTAGTTGGCTGTACACATGTAAAATCAATATAATAGGCCTGCCATGCCTAGGTGAACTCGGGGTTCGTGTTTGTGATGTGCTTGGTTACTTAATATTAGGCTATAATTTATATATTATATAATTTATATATTAATATTATCGGGGCGTTTACCTTGGCCGGGGCCTCTCCTGTACTTTTTGACACACATAGGCTACGTGACCGTGTGGTCACATGATCTAGAGATTGATATACTTCTGTATTACACATGTGACATTTATGACTGAAGAGTAATTCATGCCGTTCTTGGTCAACCACTGCGATTCGGGATGGATATAAAAGCCATGAGGGGCCAGGCATCCTGCAAGGACCTGCAGCACTCTCTCCACCACCAGGTAGGCAGATGCTCGTTCTGTCACTGTGCACCTGTTACACGCCTTTTTCTGTGGGCTTCACTCTCAGTTCTTACCTAGTAACCCGACCGAGCAACAGTTTGAGCAACTATCATCCTAAAATTATTCTTTATCAGTGACAGAAACCCCAAAAAGCACATTAACAAGGCTGTGATCCATGGCTGTTGCATGAGATACACAATAGATCCAGCTAAATCATAACAGATTGTATTCATTACATTGAGGCAGACCAAAAAGAAGCATGTTAATCATCTCTTTCAGACACTGTCTGCCAGTGGTGTTAGATTATTAGAAACCAGTCTATTGTAATGTTGATTGCTGACAATAGGGGCAGGCCATTGCTGAGTTTCAGGTGGGAGGGGCCTTTTCTGTGGAGAAACGGGTCTTAAAGTGGGTGCGTGGGTGTGGGTCTCCTCAGAGAATGAATCTGCGAGCCTTTGGAATAGACCAGGCCTGATTTTTTTTACAGAGGAAAAAACTTGGATGAACAGAAAGCATCATGTGTTTGAGCACCGGATATGCGTGCGATTGTGACCCCAGCAGGATGATCAGAGATGACGTGGATTCGGCGGAGGCCCACCATTCCAGCTGCCAGGCGAGGGTCCAGGAGGGTAGCGTCCAGCGGACGCAGACCCCCGCCGGACAGAGCTCGGTGCAGTCAGCCTGTAGTGCCCAGCGCGTGCAGGGCCAGACGGGCCGCGACGACGCCCACCACTCCGGCTCCCAGACCGGCTGCGGCCGGCGCGCGCAGAGCCTGTCCGTCTCGCCCAGCGGGGCCACGGTGAGGGAGAGGGGCAGCCACCGCGGATGGCTGCTGTCCGGGATCATCTCCGTCAACATCCTGATCTTGGGCTGCGCTCTGGTCAGCGGCAGCGCCTTCAACCACGTGGCCATCAGTTCCATCGACCTGCAAATCTTTCTCATCGTCCTGGTCATCTGCACTACAATCTGGATGCTGTACTACACTATCTACACGTCTAGAGAGGATCACGCCGTTCTGTATAAGGACGGCCATGCCGGGCCTGTGTGGCTAAGGGGTAAGAAGACAATCTCCTCTCCTGCCTAAATACCCCTTGACAGAAGCTGCTTTGATGATTAAATTTTCTTTTGTTGTTGTTGCTGTATTCAATGTTCACCAAGTAGTCTGATTTTTTTTTATTTCTTAATGTCATTAATATAGGTGGACTAGTGGTGTTTGGCGTGTGCAGTTTGATAATGGACATCTTTAAGATTGCCAACTTTGTCGGCTATCTTCATTGTGACTCTGCTGTGAATATAGTCTTCCCTGCTGTGCAGGTTGTGTTCATATTGGTCCAGGTGAGTACTTTGTCTACAAACTACATCTACACTGACTCTTAAAGGAGTAGTAAAGGGAAAATGCATGTTTAGCCCTGTTTTAAGGTTACTTATGATCATATACAATTATGGTTCAGATCAAAACCTTGACAAAACTAGCACTTTTGAGAAAGTCTTATAATTGCTCAACCACCATTTTGGTCATACAATGGATGTGGGTGGGCACCTTGAAAAATCTTTCAAAAACATGTTAAACTCTCGATTTCAAAGACAAGAAGCTCACCGAGGGGGTAATTGGTGTCCGTTGGTGTTCTGACATCAAATTTGTATGAAAGTATGAATCCTGTAGGGGTTTATTGATCATTTTATGAAATCCATTGACTTGTATTGAAGCAACCATTGTAGATGTGTAGATCAATCTGCAGAGGGGATTCAGGAAGCGGAACTACTTACGGTAGCTATTGTTATTATTTATGTTGCTAGGCTACCTAGTTTGCAGGAAGTTTACACACGTATGTGCTGCGACTAAATAGTTCTATGCTAAATATTTAAAAAAGCCTTTCCAGATGAACTAGAATCTTACTTTATGGCGAATTATATGTCAGAACGCCAACTAACACCTCGGTGAGTTTCTTGTCTTTGAAATTGAGAGTTTAACATGTTTTTGAATGATTTTTCACAGTGCCCATCCACATCCATTGTATGACCTAAACGGTGGTAGAGCAATTATCAGACTTTCTCAAAAGTGCTAGTTTTGTCAACGTTTTGATCTGAACCATTGTATATGATCATAAGTAACCTTAAAACAGGGCTAAACATGCATTTTCCCTTTACTACTCCTTTAAGCAATAGTAGCACAAAGGGGATTCGTTGCAGGCAATTAAAAGGACACCTCAATCTCTTTTAGACATACTTCATGTGGTTCCACGCCAAAGACTGTGTGCAGCTACAAAGGAACATAACTCGGTAAGGATAAATGAAATAGATATTCTGTGATTTATCGATACTGTTAACATTGTGTGGTTCTCATTGCTGTGCGATAACTCTTGTTTCCTGGTTTCAGCTGTGGGCTGATGTTGACCCTTTCTACCAACCTGGTGTTGTGGATGGCAGCTGTCACTGAAGAATCCCTCCACCAGACCATTCTCCCTGAAAACACCAACACCACAAAGTTCTCGTCTCGCAGCCTGATTGTCAGAGGTAACTGGAATGTTTAAACCCTTTGTAACTCTTACCGCGTTAATGGTTTTATATTGTTTAACAAAACCTAATTCAGACCAAAAATATTCTCTAATTTCAGCCAGTTACGGGGACGACAGTTGTAAGTGCAGCCATTCTGCCTGTGGCATCTTTGAACAGGCCTACTACTACCTCTACCCCTTCAACATTGAGTACAGTCTGTTTGCCTCTGCCATGGCCTACGTCATGTGGAAGAATGTGGGCCGGCTGGTCGACGAGCACAACCAGCTCCACAAGGTCCGCTTCTCCCTCAAGGACGTGTATCTGGGACCCACAGCGGGGACGGTCTTGGTGTTGGCCGGCATAGTGACCTTTGTGCTGTATGAAGTGGATGTGGTCAAGGAGGACCAAGGAAAAAGGAACAAAGCTCTGATGATGCACTATGTGATGAACCTGGTGGCGGTGACGCTCATGTCCCTCTCCACCGTGATCGGCTGCGCCATCTACAGGGTGGACCAGAGAGACCGCGTGTCCGGGAAGAATCCCACGCGCAGCCTCGACGTGGGACTGCTGGTAGGAGCCTCCATGGGCCAGGTCATTATTAACTACTTCACTATTGTGGCGGTGGTGGCGACTGGAGCCGGAGACTACCTCAATGCACTCAACCTGGCCTGCTGCCTACTGACTGTGATCCAGCTCGGCCTGCAGAACTACTTCATCATCGAGGGCCTCCACCGCGAGCCCTTCCATGACGCACACGAAGCCACCGTGTTCACAAATCCCGAGGTCGTCGAGGGGAGAGCTAAAAGAGAGATAAGCAACCTCGACAACATGGAGACCAATTCTAGTCCAGTCCTAATGCCCCCTTCACCGCACAGGCTGAACTGGAAAAGGAGAGCCCTAAAGGAGGTCTGTGCCTTTCTGCTGCTTGGCAATATCATCGTAAGTACCCACATATCCTCACTACGAGGCCTACATGTTCATTTAAATATTAAATGTTGTGATTTGTACATGATTGTAATTGGTGTATATAGGCCGAATCCCATCTCGAAACCACTTTTTTGCTGTTTCTGTTTTCAGCTCTGGATCATGCCGGCGTTTGGTGCTCGTCCCCAGTTTGACCACGCAATTGGGACGGAGTTTTACAAGTTCACCATGTGGGCTGCTGTTGTGAATATCGGACTCCCGTTTGGAATATTTTACCGTATGCATTCAGTAGCCAGTCTCTTTGAGGTATTCCTGACCTCCTAAAAGACTGCAGCCATTGCATTGTCCATGTACTGTGCTATCTGTATTCTGTTGTTGTTATACTGTACATTTTTCAAGATATTAAACTTCATAAATTAATTGTCTGAGTGAGGGGTGATGTCATTGTCTTGAACTGTCTTGAAACTAATTTAAGGTGCGACAGATTTTTTTTTCCCTTTAAGTATTTTGAATTTATTTAATTATTTCACAGATATAACTTTGTGATTCATTTTTTAGACCAGGTTTACGCTAAAACTATGAGACTGATTTTCACAAAACTCTGGAGGTGTGTAGCATGGGCCAACTTAGCACCTGTTCAATTTTGGAGCAGATCAGAATCAATGGGCGGATACACGAATTAAAAGAAAACAAAATGTGGCCATACTTGGACCATTTCCCTTCACTTCATCCTTACGAATGAAGACTGCCAGGTTTACCACATTGTGGTTAAGACGTTGTAGTAGTGATCTGCAGTCATGTGAGGACATGACTTCATGTTGTATATCTGCAGTCATGTCCTCATCTGCAGCTCATGTCCTGATGATGTCAAATCAGCTTTAGAAGTCATCTTAGGTATCAACTTTATTTATTTGCTGTTCAAGCAACCAAAATGATCTTATATTTCTATGCATGTAAAACAAAATAATATCCGATTCATGAGAAACAAATAAGATAAACACTGTATTGGCAAGATGGATGCGGTGTTAAAGTCATACCTTTTATTAGGGTGGGCAATGTATTACTCCACTGAAGCCTAGATAAGAATGACAGCTCAAACAGGAGAGATCTCATGGGGGTCACTGTCCCCGTGGACCAGGTGCGCATGGAGCACATTTGGAGTGTGGAGAAATGCCACCTCAGGTGCATCCAGGACGTGCAGCTGTACACAGAAACAGGCACCACCACCCAGTGGGGCATCGTCCTGACCAGGTACCGCTGTGCCAGAAGCTCCACTTCCCTGGAGTCTTCTCCCTGTCACCTGAACAGGTTCATTCATTCCAGGTTGTATTTTATGTTATACAACTGGTAGTTCCGACCTCGCAATCTGATTGGTTAAGAGCAGTTGTATATGCCACGATATACCACGGGCAGCCTCTTTACCGTTCTATGTGAAATATTACTGCGCCAATTATTACTGCCTGTAAAAACATTAGTTCCATTGCGTAACGGTCTGTTGGTTACGTTATGGTTTCTCCCCCCCCCCCCCCCCCAAAAAAAGACATTCAATGTCAATTTTGAGTTGTTCTATCTGTCCTGTAGCCTACCAACCACTTTCTCAACTCGCAGTTGCACAGCAAAGGTAGGCTACACTTCGTTCATGGCTAGCTATAGGTTGGAGCATTCGTTTGGTTGCTGGTTCGTCGGTTTGAAACGCCATAGCAACGTGATAGTTCTATGAACTACCTTTCTTGGCGGAGTTCACTAAAATCGATATTAAGGCACTGAAATAGTAGGTATTTATCGCATAAATGTTTCCCGGTGACCGTTGTATAAAAACAATAACTCACTCGAGGGTTGTGGTAGGCTATATGGCCAATATACCGCTGGTTGTGCAGGTCGACGGGACTCCACTGCCCCTCATGCCTATGACCGCAGCACAACCCGTGGTATATAGGCCATATACCACACCCTCTCATGAGTAGGCTATTGCTTCAATATTTTAAATAATTTGTACGTTTTTTATGAAAGCATTATTCAGATTGGAAAGGAAGACCTTTCTCGTATTTCGCATTTTGAATATATTGTTGTTTTCCCAGGAACCAGTGCAAACGCACTGAACTTCCAGTTGTACCTCCTGGAAGGACGGAACAGGTGGAACCAGGATGGAGGGGGGGGGGGGGACTGTGGCGGTGACCAGCAGGCTGTCACCTCTCTTCACCTACGGCAGGGATGTGAGCCTGGCCCACTGGAGCTTGCTAGATCGGGTCATACCAGGCTATGTGTCAACAACCAACAGCCTGAAGGTGTTTGGCATTTGTGTCAACCTCCAGGACACCTGCCAAATACACTGGTATGTTTGTTTGATATATATTCACTGTAGGGTTATTAATAGCCTACATCACAAATATATTGTTCAGTAATCAGTATGTGTAAACAAACATGGGACTCAAACCAGGAACCTTGGATTCAACTTTACTCTCTAAATGTGACAATAGGTTACTAGCCTCTCCTAACCAGTGCTCCCTACTGGGTCCTAGCGCCCTACCTGTCACATACAGTAAATGTATATAGAAATAGAAGTATAAGGTTTGTAAAATAATTTCTGATATACATCAACATTTAAAAACTTGGTGATGGAGGTTGAGGCCATAAAAATCCCCTTTTCCATTTGCCCTCCCCCCCATCTTAACAGACTATTGTTCCCCGCTTTGGTGCAATGGTTGGGTGGTAAAGCTGTAGACTGATCTGTAGACCTGGGTTAGAATCCAGACCAAGATTTTTTTTTTCTCTTCATTACAATGAGGAGTCAAATGAGCTTTAAATAGATAGATATCAACATCATTTATTTGCTGTTTAAGCAAGCATCTTTCTATGCATGTAAAGCAAAATAATATCTGATTCTCATTCACTATTAGGAAAAATTACATTTTCTTAGCCTGGATCCTGTGGTAAGCTATTACATAATAAACTGAGGTGTGATTTTAACCATTTTAACAGAGTTACACCAACAAGATTATGTGCGGAGGCCAATGCTCTCTGAGCACCCTTTTTAGTTTGGACCAGGATTACGCATGGGTAATGGTACTACCTAGTAACTACTCAGTATGATGTATCACTTTACAATACGGTACACAAAAGTAACTAATGATTAAGTAATTATTTGTTACTAGTGTGTTCCGCTCAGCAGTTGATTCAGAGCTAATTAGGAATGACTCATGAAAGAAAATGGTCGTAACAATTATTTACTTGAAACTGTAGCTTATCTGTGTCTTTGTAGAAAAAAACACCATCATGATGCTCTGATGAAGATAAATGTCGAAATGTGTTAGCCTGACAACACAGCCCTTAAAAAAATATGTCAAAAGTATTGCACTTTTAATTTCTTCTTGCACAGAGCAGCGCACCTGCTCTGCATCTCAATGTATCTTATCAATTACTATTTACTGATCCTGGTATTCTTGTCTGGTTTGTTTGCCCAGACAGCTGGTTGTTGCTTTGGGAGGCAGAAACCGGTTTGAGATGCTCTGGAATGTTTTTGGGAGATGCTTATTGCATTGCTCAGGGTCAGGTGAGAATGTTTGTGGGGTGGGGATGTGAATGTGCTGGAGGGACGCATGTGTTCCTTTTAGAGTAGAGAGCATAATAGGCTAGTTTGAATCCAGTGGAATGTGCAAAATAATGTTGTTTATCAGTTTTAGCCGTTTCATTAGTTTTAGCAGTTTTATGAAGAGATAGGCATACTTAACAGCATCCTATTATCCTGGTGAGAATGCACTGCTACTTCTTGATATTTTTTTTATTTTTTTTTACTTTATCATAATTTTGACTTGTATCGTATTGTATTTTTGACATGTAGGCCTATTCTTTTTTTTGAATGCTCAGTAGAGACCATCCTCCCAGGTGATGGGAGTCCACCAAATATGGCTGAACACTCGAGACAAAATTCAGTTTTGTAAATAGAATTTAATCCTTTTTAAAAATGAATAAATGACTTAATAAAAATATGACTGTTGTGTGATTCTTCTTCGTGATACCTGCAAATGATACAATAACCCTTATTGTTCTGTATATACCTATTTGATAAGATGAGTGCAAATAGGCTACAGAACAGCTCCCAGCTATGCAGGTAGACCAGGTAGCCATGCTGGATCACAGACTACCTCACTGGCAGGCCTGGATCACAGACTCCCTCACAGACAGGCCTGGATCACAAACTACCTCACTGGCAGGCCACAGTATGTGTCTTGTCTGATGTTGTGATAAGCAACACTGGCGTCTCCCAAGGAGCCGCTCTGTCACCTTGTCACCCACCTCCCTTGTTCTCTGTAAAGCGCATTGTGTTGCCTCTGGGTATGAAATGCGCTATAAATAAAGCTTTGATTGATTGATTGACTGACCTTTCCTGTTCACCCTCTACATCTCTAACTTCAGCCACAACTCTGGAGCTGCATCAGTGAGGACATGGAGGAGTACAGAGATGTGGTCAGGGGATTTGTTTGATGGTGTGAGAGGAACTAGCTCCAACTCAACATCAGCAAGGCCATGAAGGAGGTGGTGGTGGACCTCCAATGGAACAAGAGCCCCCCAACCCCTATTCTCCATCCAGGGGGAGGGAACTGAGATGGTGGACTGACTGGACTCAAGTTCCAGGGAGTGCACTTGAACAACAAACTGGGCAGGACTGACAACACTAGGGAAGGACAGAGCTGACCGTTCTTCCAGGAGGCTCAGGTCCTTTAATGTGTGTCATCAAAGTCAAAGTTAATTTTATTTAGCACATAAAAGCAGGCTGCTGCGGATGTCCTACCAGTCTGTGGTAGCAAGCACAAGCTCTTTGCCGTGGCTTGCTTGGGCGGCAACACTAAGTCTGGGGAGACGAATAAACTGAACAAGCTGGTTATGGAATCCAGCTCCGTCGTGGGGCAACAACTGGACAGCCTTGGGGCTGTTGTGAGAGGAGGAGAGACTAACTGAAATCAGCAACCCCTCCAACCCCATCTACAGCATGACAACCTGTGGCAGATGGGGAGCACCTTCATCCACAGGCTCAAACCTCCCAGGTGCAAAAGAGCGGTTTCAGGCGCTCCTTTGTGTGAGTTGCCATCAGGCGCCTGAGTGCCACCCCTCCCCCCTCCCATGCCACCTGTCAATTTAACGCTTTACTCACTGTAGAAGCCTACTTTTTACTGTAGCCTATATATGACACACACATGCACACACTATAAATATTTATACAGAATGTATATAGCCTATGTAGATATATTCTATATTTTTCTGCTTGGATATTCTTTGCTTGATGTATATTCTTGACTCTATTCTGTAGGCTACATTCTCGCTCACACCCAACCGAGAGAACTGCGGTCACGAGGCTACGTCGTTTGATCTGAGCACAGTCTAATTAGTTACATTGATTGCAGCTGTGTCCACCAATTATAGCGCCACAGGACGAGTTGTATATTTGACGTTTGGGATCTGCCGGCTTTGAAAGAGAAAGGGCCTTGCTGTTCACTAGGGAAATTAATAGGTTTCACGACAGGATTAGTTAGGGTTATTCTATTTTGGGGCGTTATTTCTCACTTTATATATTGGTTCATTTATGTTGGGTCACGTTTATAAGAAATGTTTTTATGCAGGCCTAACTTTTTCCTGACGTTGGAATCTCAACATTAAGTGACGGGTGTACATGCTTACATTTGTTGTCGTTCTGACGAATTGGGTATGTCCATAGACATCTTCTAGGCTACATAAAATGCGTCACTTTAGTATTTGTTGCATGCTGCTGTGATGGTCTTGCTGATTTGCAAACTGGTTCTAACCCTACGCTCCTAATATGCAGCGGGTGCCTAAAACCAAGTGAGATGAATCGGATGGAATTGATAGCCATAACTGGCCAGATCTATAAAACCTGTAAGAAGGTCTTCAGGAGGTGGGCCTACGCTTATGTACACTCTGATCCCTGTACTGTTTTACAATTACATTGCGATAGAATTGACCTTTGCACTTAACTATCCACTATCAGAAGGACAAGGAAGAGTAATGATGAGAAAGAAGTCAACGAGAGAGAAGTGGTCGAGGCCCAGCCGTCCGACGTCCATGTAGGGGGTCATGGGAGTGTCCCCCATACGCCGAACCAGGGCCACCAGGGCCATCCCACCAGCGGGGACACCGTGAGAGATGGGAGCCGTGGGTCGCTGCTGTCTGCCATCATCTTTGTCAACATCCTGATCTTGGGCTGTGCTCTGGTCAGCGGCAGCGCCTTCAACAACATAGCCATCAGCGCCATCCACCGACAAATCTTCCTCACCGTCCTCGTCATCCTCACCACTATCTGGATGCTGTACTACATGCTGGTCTATGCATTCAGGAAGGATCGTGCTGTTCTTTATAAGGACCGCCATGCCAGCCCTGTATGGCTCAGGAGTAAGACGCTCGCTGCAAGACACCCCATCTCAGTGTGGTTGTTATGATTGGGAAATGGTTGTTAGGCCTACGATATCACTTAGTGCCTCATTGTCTCTGGGTCAACTGTTCTTAAATGTTGCATGCATTTTTTTTCTTCAGGTGGACTGATACTGTTTGGCATCTGCAGTCTGTTAATGGACGTCTTTAAGATTGCCAAATATGTAGGCCACCTTCACTGTGACTCTGCCATAAAGATAGTATTCCCTGCAGTGCAAGCGATATTCATCCTGCTTCAGGTAAGTAACCTACTGTAGCTACATTTGACATGTACACCAACTCACATTGGGCGATATTAAACTCAATATAGAAAACTTGTTCTATTCCAGACATGCTACTTTTGCATTCATGCCAAGGACTGTGTGCAGCTACAAAAGAACATAACTCGGTAATAACTCAATGAATGTATTACCATATTAATTGATGGTGCAGTGTTTCTCATTGCTGTCTCATTTCAGATGTGGACTGATGTTGACTCTTTCTACCAACCTGGTGTTGTGGATGGCAGCTGTCACTGAAGAATCCATCCACCAGACCATTCTCCCTGAAAACACCAACACCACCAACACCACAAAGCTCTCGGTTCGCAGCCTGATTGCCAGAGGTAGCTGGAATGCTCGTCATTGCCAAATGCAAATTGATTTGTTTGGTATTGTGGCACAATGAAACGTAACAAAAGACTAAATCCTCATTTCAGGCCGCAAGGACGACTGTAAGTGCAGTCATTCTGGCTGTGGCATCTTTGAAGAGGCCTACTACTACCTCTACCCCTTCAACATTGAGTACAGTCTGTTTGCCTCTGCCATGGCCTACGTCATGTGGAAGAATGTGGGCCGACTGGTCGACGAGCACAACCGCCAGCACCGTTTCTCCCTCAAGGACGTGTACGTGGGGCCCATGGTGGGGATGGCCTTGGTGTTGGCCGGCCTGGTGACCTTCGTGCTGTATGAAAAGGAAGTGACGAAGCAGGACCAAGGAAGAAGAGACATGGCACTGATGATGCACTTTGTGATGAACCTGGTGGCGGTGACGCTCATGTCCCTCTCCACCGTGATTGGCTGCGCCATCTACATGGTGGACCAGAGAGACCGCGTGTCCGAGAAGAATCCCACGCGCAGCCTCGACGTGGGACTGCTGGTAGGAGCCTCCATAGGTCAGCTGATTATCGACTACTTCACTATTGTGGCGGTGGTGGCGACTGGAGCCGGAGACTACCTCAATGCACTCAACCTGGCCTGCTGCCTACTGACTGTGATCCAGCTCGGCCTGCAGAACTACTTCATCATCGAAGGCCTCCACCGCGAGCCCTTCCATGAGAAGCACCCAGACACACCTCACAACAACATGGAACTCTGCAACGTAGACTTCCATGCTCTTCAGGCTGATCACACGGCGGCGGTGAACCTCCAGGACACCGTCATGGAGACCAGGAACGTCCACACTGCCCCCCGACAACACAGACTCACCTGGAAGAGAAGGCTCCTGAAGGAGATATGTGCATTTCTGCTGCTTGCCAATGTCATTGTAAGTACCAGCCTACCCACCTTGAGTTAATCATTTGCTTGGGGACTTTTACTGTTGGAAAATGGATTGTGATTCTAGCGTAAATGTGAATTTCTTTACCGTTTCTGTTTTCAGCTCTGGATCATGCCGGCGTTTGGCGCTCGTCCCCAGTTTGACCACACAGTTGGAACTGAGTTTTACAAGTTCACCATGTGGGCTGCTGTTGTGAATATCGGACTCCCGTTTGGAATATTTTACCGTATGCATTCAGTAGCCAGTCTTTTTGAGGTGTTCATGACCTCTTAGGTTTCTGGGAACAAGTGAATTTACAAAACTTTACTGCCTTTTAATGTTATTTATTTTTATTAATGTAATTTTAAAATAAAGTACATCAACCTGAATCACTTGACAAATGTATAATTTAGTATTCCTGTGCTGCTGCCAAACTATTTTATTTGGGGAGTAAATGGTTTTTACCTGGCTAGGTTTAGTCTGCTCGAAAACATTGTTGCTCTAAACAATGTTTAACCAGCTCAATGTCCCCATCCAGGATGATGATGATGATGATGTACTTATGGTCCAGGCATGTTACATGTTATCAAGCAGGTTTGTTTTCTTTTTTGCAACCAGATCTATAGCAATCGTTTGTAACTTGTTTGGATAATGTGATGGGTGTTCTACCACCCTGTGATTCATATCCATACCTTGCATAATGTATTCTCATGTCATGAATCATGATCGTGCCAGAGGGTGAACAATCAATTCCCGTGATGTGTCATAAGAGCTATACTTTTTTATCTTTGGCTGACATTCACTGAAGGGTTGCACTGCCACCTACTGACAGAGAAAGGAATAGCAGCATTACAACATATGTATTTATTACTGTATATTATATCCATGTAATTCAAGAAAGAAAATACTTTAAACATAAAGCACTATATACAGTGGACCCTGCAAATGGCATAATTGATATGCAGATAAAATAGAATAGATATGATTGCTAATGGTTTGCACTTGTAAGTAATGACAGTTGGGATATAGTTTTCAGTCTTAAGTAGCTTATGTCTCTATTCAGAATCCCGAAGTTACATTGTCACATTGCTACTTCACAGAGACCATAACAGAAATGTGGATGTATGTTCATCTTGAGTATAACGTTCTCACATGAAAACCTGTCACAGGCTTTTCAGACAGCTGTGTTTCGTCTCTAGCACACTCCTCACCAAAACGAGAAGTCCTACAAAACGAGCAACATTTTCAGAGTCCACGTTACACAATAGGGGAAAACACGCCACAAACATCTCGGGCGCAAGTGCGTTGACAGGCGGTCTATGGTCTTGATGTCTGACAGTGAACTAACTTGGCAGTATTACACTGTAGATGTTTGTCCAACGTCGATCCACTCAACACTTGTAGGGGACGTGGAGGAGGTATAAGGGGAAGGCGTGTTGATGAAGAAGCATGTCGAATGAAGGTTTACCAAGGAGTTTGCGGGGATGACTTGGAATAGGTCATTCAAAAACGCCCAATCCCATCTAAAGTCAAGAGCTTGCTTACTTCCTTTCTACATCCTCTGGATCTCAAACAAGTGAACGTCTGTGTCGTACCAAATGGGCGGATCCACGTTGCTGTGAAAATCATAACACATGTTCATAATTGATTTCACAAAGACACTGAAAATCTATTTCCTCTTGGGGGTGCGTCACATGACAATTGAATGATGTCCCAACTCACCGCAGGTACACGACGCCCCACATGTAGGTGCGGAACCACATGGCGGTGCCGGCGTTGGCCTGGTACTTCCTGATGAGGATGGGGTGAGGGACGGGCAGCAGCCCCACCAAGGTACCGTGCTGTAAGAACTTCAGGATCTCCGACTCATCTGTCAAGCCCCTGAGAAGACAGCATATACTGTAGCCAACATCAGGGCCGGACTGGGGAAGTAATTCAGGCCGGGAAATGTAGCCCCAGTCAGGACACTTGTAAATGTAGCCCCCCCCCGTCTTGTGACTCGCCGAAGCGGTGAAATGGAACACTTTCCGTTTCGCCAATCGGCAATCGCTTTGTAAATGTGAATGAAATTAGTTGCTTTCCAGCTTTCCGATTATAAATCATAAACTATTGGCGAGTTGTTGGTGGAGGGGGGGGCTGTCAGATCATTTAGATTTTTTTTTTTTTTGCCCGGGGGGGGGGGGGGGGGGGTTCTTCTAGCCTGCAGGCCAGGCCAGTTAGCATGCCAGTCCACCGGGAGAACTCCCAATGGCCACCCCGCCCCTGGCCAACATCATACAGAGATACAGAGAAAACACAACGCGATATTCTACACTTAGCAATATTCCCATGTCGGCGCTTCACACCAGAGGCGACCCATCCTGGACCCTAGTGTTTACTTACTTGTCGATGCAGATCTTCTCCACCTGTGGGACCAACACCTGCAATAGACGCATGATGGTCTGCAGGGGGAGCTTACTCTTCCAGGACAGAACCTAGCGGAGAGAGGAGGGGAGGGGACACGGCTGGTGAGCCAGTCTGATGGATGGTCAGTTCTCTCGGACGGCTGGAGGGCAGGTTCAAGCTGAAGAGAGCTCTCGGATGTCTACTGACCCAGTCCGGTGTGGGCGTCCAGTATGAAACAGAGGAGACGCTGGACAAACGTCTTCTCTCCATCTCTGCCTCGGTGTAGAACACATCCTGCGAGGATGGGAGAGAAATCGGTGCTCACTCATTGATACACAAGTATGCATATGCCCATACTGTAGAAATATACAGTACACACACACACACACACACACGTATACACACAATCATGAACACACCAAGTCAATGTAAACAAACTAGCCTCATTGTCCCTTCCTGAGTTGGACTCTGTGTCGCTGGCCCCGGCGGCGGTGCTGTGGTCGGGGTGGAGGGTCTGGGGGGAGTCCTTTATTGGCAACGTCACCATGGTCCCATCCTCTGACACCTGGGACGTCTCTGTCAGTTTGTCTATAGCTAAGAGGAGCACAAAACCTTTCAATGCACCCTAAATGCCCTGGAATAAGTACTTGTGACCAAAAGTGGACCTTTGATATCATAGCCTACTTAAAGCGGCAATAAGCAATTTCCTACCACTAGATGGCAGTAAGAGCCATGTTTACAAACGAAAGGAAGCAGAAATGCTGGAATAACAAGATGTGGCGACTGGTAGGGTTGAATCATTGAAGTTGGACGCTGTTAGGGCACCATGGCTCAATGAAACAATCCGATATCAGGTGGTTTTAATTAGCTTTGACGAAATGTGAAAAGAAAATCAGTTATTGCAGCTTTAAAGATATTAATTATCATCTTCTACAGCGCATGTACAGGACACTCCTGTTTAGGATAGCCCAGAGATTAACGTTACACGGTAGGCTCCAGTGGGTGTCCAGTCTATGCAGAACACTACTGTATACATCTCTATGGTCTAGTCCACAGGTTCCCAAACTCCATTAATGTGGGCCTCCCCTCTAAAAACAGTGACACACCCGCGCCCCCCCAACCCCCCAAATTTGTCCATAAAAAAAAAAAAAAGACCTTTAAAACCATAGAAAATTCTAAAATAAAAAAACATGTTTTTCCTTCTTTTTTTTCTAACCATCCCTCCGCGCCTCTCCTGAATTTCTTTGGGGCCCCCCAGGGGAGGCCCGCCTCACAGTTTGGGAATGCCTGGTCTAGTCCAGTCTGTACACAGTAGATGGAGAGGGGGATACCTGGAATAGCTGGTATGGTGGTCTTCAGGGTCCCGGGCTCGGCGGGGACCGCGGGGCGAGACCCCTCCATGGACACGGTCTCCTGGGAGCTGGTGCGCGAGATGGCGTCCGGCGACTTCCTCTTCCTCAACAGCGCCTTCTGGATGGAGGCGGGGTCCGACGGCAGGTTGGCCAGCTGGTGGAACACGTTACGCTTCCGGATGATGGCGTACACCAGGTTAGAGTTTCCTGAGGTAGAGAAGGACCGATTTCACTAGGGGAGAGAAACGCCATCTAATAATCTCTTAACTCTTTGAATACGACCACGTCACCGGCAACATTTTAAAAAATATCTAACAAATATTTAATAATATTAAAAAAATATCTAACAAATCTAAAAAATTCCTCACTCCAACACTTGCTGAAAGCTGAGAAATTGCGCTTTCTAGTATTATAGGGAAAATCCAATTAATATTCGAAATGTTGTCACTTTATTTTCAGGGTTAAAAGGGTTAAGAGAACATTTAGTGTGGTACAGACCCATAACACAAGCACCAGAGCTCCGTAGCTACTGGACTACACGTTATGGATGGTACTCAACAAGCACTGACCATCGAACTGGTACTGGATGATATTGTTGAAGGCCTCGAGCAGGAAGAAGACCAGGTGGTGGTTCTGGGAGGCGGAGAAGAGGAACCAGTTGGTGGAAAAGGCCTCTAGGAGGTGAAGCAGCTTGTTGGCGGCCACCATGGACAGGCTCTTCAGGTAGGGAGACACTTTGGAAGAGGAAAAGGGAAAGACGTTATTTTAGGAGTACACACTGACACAATCTAAGGTGACTATATCTAAAGTATGCTATCCATATAGAAAGAGCAACTAATTTGGACAGTGGATGTTCCACACACAGTAGTGATGCCGCTGTGAACGTAATGTGCACATGCCACCAGCAGGTGGAGCCATCACCGTTGCTCACCGTTCACAACAATGGTGAGAAGGCAGTCAAACAGAGGCTGCAGGCGCTGGTGTCCACTGGTGATGATCTTGTGGAACACCTGAAAATCCCCCCGAAAAATATTATCATTAACTGCATTAACCAGTAGAATAGCTATTTCGTTGACACCTAGGGACATATAGAAGAGAGAGTAGCATGAGAAACAGAGAGTATGAACACTGAAAACAAAGACTATTATTATGACATAATATGCCATAGCACAGACATATTGTTATTATTATGCCCCTCTATAGTTTGTATACCAGGATCTCACCACTATGAGCAGGTCGGCGTGAGTCCCTGTGAACACGGGGATGTCCATGGGTACATGGACGGAGTAGGGCTTGTTCAGACGCACGCCAAAGTTCCTCTCCCCGCTCAGCAACAGCAGGATGAACACCCCGATGTGCATTAGACCAACACGGGCTGTACACACACACACACACACACACACACCACGGACCTTGAACACTCTCGATGCACTCATCTGTTAATGCACAGATACAAAACGTGCACTGAATCTAAACACATCCCAGCTCCTGGACTCACACTGGTCGGCTCTGGCGTCGTTCAGGTAGAAGAGGATCGGCACGAGGATGTCCAGGACATCGCTGCTCTTTAGAACGAAGAACAGGAACTTCTGAGGTGGGGAGGGAGGGAGAGGGGTGGGGTCAGTTCTAGTACTGTAGTCTACCGCAAACTCTGGAATACAGCAGGTCAAGGGTGCGACCCAGCTGTTCAAATCCAGCGCACAGATGGCGCTTGGCATCTGGTGCGGCGTGCGAGTGTGGCGCCGAGGAACAAACCGCAGACCACGTCATCCGGGACTGTCCGATATATTGGACACCCAACGGAATGCGTGGCCTGATGGTTGTGGATGACGAAACGGTGACGTGGCTCCTGGAGGTGTGCCCGGATATATAGCCCGGGTGACCCCCTCACCCAGGCTCGGGGTGGTAAAAAGGATAGCCCCTCGGCCCCGAGCCTGGGGGGAGAGGACAATAACAAACCAACCCCTACGAAGAAGAAGAAGAAGTGGTCTCCTACCTTGTTGAAGTCACACAGTTTCCAGAAGAGCACCAGCAGCTCCTGATGGAACTGGATCTTCTTGGTGGAGTTGGGCAGGTAGGTCTGAGTCAGAGGGTTGGTCAGGAGGCGGGCCAGACCCTTCAGCACAAAGTCATAATCCTACGGAGGGGCAAGTTGGATCAAAACACCTCAATAAAAGAAGACTAGGCATGTCAACACCAATACAGGAGGGAACAGAAAAGTATTACCTCTTCCCTGTGGATTCTCGAAAGGTAATTCACAAACAGGTTGCTCGGACCAGCAGACTGAAAAAAATGAGATTTTTTCTCAGCCAAACGATTAAACCGATAAATGCGTGCGCCATGTCATCGTGAGCTGAGGGCCGGGGGGTCTTCTCACCTCCTGGTCGTCCATGCTGGCGGGGGAGGCGGGGCGCTGGGACGCCCCTCCCTCGTGCTCCAGGGTGACGATGAGGATCTGGACGGCCTGCTCCACCAGCTGCTCGCGGTAGTCGGAGAAGAGCAGGTGGTTGTAGGGGATGCCGTAGCCCACCGGGTCGTAGGCGCACACCACGTTAACCAGGGAGGTGAAGAGAGGCAGGGCGTGTCTAGGGGGAGGGGGGAGAGGAACACGAAACGTTCTCTCGTGAAAAATCTCGGTGTAACAAAAAGGGTATCCTCGCCGCGCGTCAGCTTGTGAAGGACAGTCCGGTGCTTCTCAGACAGGGGCCGTAGCGTTTGAAGGAGGAGTCACAGGAGCACACGAGGCATTTGACGCCGTTTATTACGTGCAGATAAAACGACTAACGTTTCGAACGTTTTCATCAGAGTCATGACTCTGATGATTCCTCGTTTGAAAATCTTGGTGTGTTTGTGTGTGTGTGTGTGGGGGGGGTCTCACCTGTTTTCTGTGGAGCAGAAGAAAGTCACCCAGGGGTTGAGGACGTTGTGGTCAGAGGAGGGAGGAAGGTACATGGCCTCTGAGAAGCAGGCGAGCAGAAGCCTCAACAGCTCCGACCTGCAGGGAGGGACAAGCACGGGGCCAGGTATTCAAAATTGGGAGAGAGAGGGGAACAGCATGAAAAAGAATAGCACGGCTTGAAAGAAAGAGCATAGCAGAGATCAAAACAGAAAACACGGATGACAGAGACATGCTAAACCACGAGGGCGTCCGGTCCCTTCCGACTCACCTGTTGAGGTCATGAATGTAGTTGAGTGGGGGCGACTGGGCGAAGCCCACCCCTGCCTCCCAGATGTATTCACAGCTGTCTATAGACTGCATGTCCTCCACTGAATCCTGAATGGGATATAGCACACCATCATGTTCTGTCACTGTTTCCGTTAACTTGTCGTTAACTTGTCTGTTTCTGTAAATTCGTCTTTAACTTGTCTGTTTCTGTTAACTCGTCATCACTGTAAACGAGGGAAACCTCAGTGCTTCACGAGTGTAAATGAAGGTTTGAAATGAAAAGGTTTGAAATGAAATGAAAGCTACTACAGTCTCTTAATGCGAAACAATGATACAACTACAAACTGTATTTTTGAGGTGTCACAGTGTTCTGTCTGTACCTTTTCTTAAACGCTTAAGTAGTTTCCTATACAAAATGTGTAATTGCAGTATTTCAGAAAGGATATGTACGTAGGAAAGATTATACAGCGACACCTTTTCTCTCTATAGGTTGCAATGGAACATTCCACTCCACATAATAAGTGACTGAGTGCTTCCTGGTAACAGAGGCAACGCAAGAGGTGCCGGGAAGTGTCTTAAATCTCTCCGAGACTGGGCAGACAGGTCAGGTAAGGATGTCTTGCACCAGGAAGAAGAAAACTGCCTGCGTTTGTTTCACCTTCACACAGACGACTGTAGTGAAAGGGCCAATTGAACTCACATGACACCTTCATGGAGAGCGTCTTTTTTTTTCTCCACCGATGCGGCAACCGTGAAGTGTAAACATGTAAACATGGTGTGGGGAGTGTGAGTGAAGTGTAAACATGTAAACACGGTGTGGGGAGTGTGAGTGAAGTGTAAACATGTAAACATGGTGTGGGGAGTGTGAGTGAAGTGTAAACATGTAAACATGGTGTGGGGAGTGTGAGGCATCGGGGGCCACTCACGGGGCCTCTCCTGTGGCTGTGCACGGTGAAGTCGGGACAGAAGAGCAGGTCGGCGATGGCCAGCAGTAGAGACTCGGCCAGCGGACGAGCTCCATCGTCATCCTCGTCCATCTCCTCCGTCTGTGAGGAAGAGGAGTTGTTGGATGAACGCTATAACTTCAATATCTCTTTTTTTCCACCATACAAATGGCCAAATACCACAGTTTGTTACGTCTTCTAAGCCAGTGGTACAGTGCCAGCGCTTCTCGCTGGCTTTCTGGTTGGAAACCACAGCTCAAACCAATATTTTGAACGGCATTCCCTATTGATCCTTCCATGTAGAGCTAAATAACTGACAAATGCTTTCGCTGATTTCTACCCTCTTCTGGAACAAGGCGACCAATTAGTGAGATGAGTGAAGGGTCTCGCTTCTGAAAAGAAGCTATTACCACCCTCTGATTTACCACAAGCACTCGGCTGGAGAGACACCTGCGGCTCGCTCTCTCCCGATGACGGCCAATGAAAAGGCGGCCATTTTCAAAGACATCCAATCACGCGGCGCAAAAATACGATATCGATGAACTATACAGGGTTGAAAAGAGAGCGGTTGGTCTGTGGTTTTTGCAGCTACCTACAATACAAGAGGCCAGACTGGTGAGGTACCAGCTATCGGGCCTTGCCGCACAGACATTTTGTTTGTTCCGAATGCACAATAGCGAACCCAGATGTAACTCCGCCAGTAAAGCGCATTGTGTTGCCTCTGAGTATGAAATGCGCTATACAAATAAAGCTTTGATTGATTGATTGAGTAAGACCGCTCACCCCAGCACGCCCGGCACCGGGCACAGTGGACCAGAAGAAGCCCCTCCAGTCCGGGTCCTCGAAGATGTAGGGCAGGATGCGCGTTAGCATGCGGCTGCAGTTCAGAACCACCTGCTTCTCCCTTTCAGACGGGCAGCCGGACTCGGCTCCCTGCACCAGCTTCTCCACCGCCTGCAGGGAAACATTGAGTATGTGTGTGTGTGTGTGTGTGTGTGTGTGTGTGTGTGTGTGTGTGTGTGTGTGTGTGTGTGTGTGTGTGTGTGTGTGTGTGTGTGTGTATGTGTGTGTGTGTGTGTGTGTGTGTGTGCGCGTGTTACATACTAGTTTGGAAACATGGAAATGCATATTCAAAAACATACTCCCACTCCTACTACCCATGACCAGTGGTGCTCCATACATACTTATACCGAGTGATGGCGATCATATTTATTTACAGTATATTCAAGTCAAATAACTCTTTAGCCAATATGAAAATCCTTCTAAAACAAATGCGTGCTACAACAGACTGAGATCCAAGCTAGAACAGAATAGAATAGAATAAAGTTTATTAGCCATGTGTAACAAGTACGGGTACAGGTACATTCTTGTAATTGCTTGTCCTTAACAGTTTTTCAGTGCTAATCAGTTCCTCATTCCAGTCCTAGGTACTTGACATTTAAAGGTTCCCAAACTGGTAGTTTACCCAGATAGCAAGCGGATCTGGGCCATATACAGGCCAGATCTGGCCCTTGTGGCTTAGTTCTGGCCCATATATGGCCCAGAATCATTACACATCCGCTTGCTATCTGGGTATGCTATACTATCCGTCGTCTATCAGTCTATCAGTATCATCCTCATCTACTTATGCCATCCAATCATGGATGTGTCTATGTCTGTGTCCATGATGTACCCAGTGCAATTAAATAACTTTCCACAAGTTGTGCATAGTATGCAATTGTTCAAGCTTGCTGTGTGCTATGAAAAACATGAATCAGTATCAAGGGTCCCTGAGTCTCCTCCCTGTTCCATTAGAGAGCCCCCCCAGCCCCCCGCCACTCTGTTTGGGTTCTGATAGGCAGCTTCAAAAGGAAGGGATCGAGTCCGGGACGGGAAGGGAAGGGAGGGCGTCTCGCTTCTTTCCTGAGCCCAGTGGGCGCACTGATTCACCGACAAATCTCTGCCAGTTGTTTCCTAACATGCGTTGTTTCCTAGCAATATCGCATAACTGTGCAACGCAACGCTAATATTCAGAAGTTTGCATCGGACAAGCTCCGCGGATCGCGAAAGAAACGGGGGAGTTAAAACTGTCAAAACACGCACACTATGCAACACTGTACTATACCTTATAACAGAGGGTTGCCAGGTTGGAGGGGGACTCCTCTCGAACAGCGCGGATCTCTGCAGCAGGCACCAGGGCAAACACATCCTGCACGGTGGTGGCGGTGTCTGCCCAGAACTGGTCCCAAAAGGCATCGTCTGTGGCCTCCACTGGCTATAGGGGGGGGGGGGGGACTGTTATTACAGACTACATTTCCCATCTCCCATTGGGCTCGTCAGAAATGCTATTATGATGAGCCTTATTATTATTCGTGACAGTAATGACAAGGATGCAAGATGTTCATAGAAAACGAAAATTGTTCTTCAATATCAATATTTCAGTTAGGGGAACTAAAGCTGTCGTTTAATTGACCAATGTTGCATTGAATGGGGTACAACCTACAGCTACATAATGGAAATGTAAACACCACCAATGTACTCTTATTTGTAGCTAGACAACAGGAAACATGATCCAGCTCACTCTAATCTCTGCACCGTCCACCTGCCGCATCTGGGAGCGGTGTCATTTCAAATACGCCATTGAACTGCAAGGCAAATATGTTTAATTCTGCTAGGATAAAACTAGGGTGAATCTCCAGCCTAACTGCGGAGCGTCCACAGGCTGTTCATCTTCAGTTGGTGGCATTTGTCGACCATCTTTCTTATTGTGAAAAACGGAATGGCCCTATGGATTAGGATAGCACCATAATGACAGACTGCGATTATTGAAACGTACGTTGCAAGTGCTATCGATCGAGGTATAGTCTTATCATAAATATGTTACCAAAATGACCAGTTTTAACAGCCTGATGATTTGACATAATGGTCAGCGTCCTAGAGTCATCCCCTCAATGATGCTGGCATATGCGTCTGGTGCGCATTGTGCGCTTTTAGCACAGCCTGTAATATCATCTATCCTATATGTATAGAATTGTCGTCAGTAGATTCTACCTGTGTTTTTGTTGTCAGCTGTATCACTGCCTTCCTGAAGTTCAGTTTGGAGTCGGTGTTCCCCATAGTGGTATTCCTCTATAATGGAGCTGCGAGCGTGAATCTCGACCCAGCCTAATCTCAGCTCCTTCCTTCGTTTGAGTCATTCGCGGAGGCGGTTTTCACATCATTGGTTGTGTAAACTTCCGTATTCTGAAGATAGGCTACACTCCAAAAAGAAAAAAATATGATAAATTGCCCCAATTAAACAACAATGCATCTCTACACACGGAATTAAAATGATCACTGTGATGATTTACACCTAATGATCCTTATCCTTATAGGCTAGAGTACTTTACAAATCAAAGCTCACTAATGCGAATTGAATTTCCCATAATGTAGCCTACGTGACATCGCCTTATTGTGTTACATTGAACAGCGACTGCTACATTTGTTTTGTAATACCTGTAATCATATTGCACCTTATCACAGCCTATCTGTTACATTGTAGACTAATGTTCAGGCCGTCTTGTTGTTGACAGCGACATCGTGTGGAAAACACATGACAGAGACCGAAAAACATTTTCTTCCCTTAGCATTAGTGAGCATTTTCAGTGAATTATATCACACATGGTACATTTCTTTGCAGAATTATTCTGTATTTTGGTGAATACGGTGACCGTAAAGTAGCCTACAAGCGCAGAGAGCGCAGCCCTGGCCGCGCATGCGCAGTGTCATGTAAACACAGCAGCAGCAGCTTGTCACATCAGAG
This sequence comes from Borostomias antarcticus, assembly GCF_949987555.1. Lineage (NCBI taxonomy): Eukaryota > Metazoa > Chordata > Actinopteri > Stomiiformes > Stomiidae > Borostomias > Borostomias antarcticus. The sequence continues at coordinate 31,482,167 of NC_140238.1, read as the reverse complement.
TCAGAGGTTGAGCCAGCTAGCTAGTGATAGGGCGGATACCGGCATAACGTTGTTGGAGCTGCATTTTTCATTTATCGACGTGTTGTATTGCTGGTGGTTTTGGTATACGATACAGCCACCTGTTAGCTGATTTTGTTAGTGTGTATGAGTCAAGAAAGCAAACCTACTCGCTAGGTTGCTTGCTAACGTTAGCTAGCTAGCTGTTGGACTGAAGCTTACGTAGATAGCGTTAGCTAGCTAGCTGTTGGACTGAAGCTTACGTAGATAGCGTTAGCTAGCTAGCTGTTGGACTGAAGCTTACGTAGCTAATAGTGTAAGCTAGATAGCTAGCTGTAGCTAACGCCCAGTCTCAGGATTATCTAGATAGCTACGACATTCTCGTTTTTCTCCTCACTTTTACACACTTTAGTTGTCTCTTCCTATACTGTCGATTCACGTTATAACTTGCTGAGTATTTTCACAACCCAACTTAACACCGCCAACTAACACGTAGGCAAAGTGTAGCTAACAGTTCACACAACAATGGCTAGCGGGTGGGTTGCCTGCGTTATTTGCAAGCTAGCAGCTAGTTAGGCTAAACTAGCTGACTGGTTGAACCGGCATGGTCGGGTGAAATCATTCTACATCTAAATTAGCTAGATATTCTTGATTTCTGATACATTTTAACACGTATTGCTTGCAGGGTAATAGCATTGCTGCACTGGGGAAGTTAGGCAAGTTTGATATCTGTCAGGTTGAATTGGCCTGTTCCACTTGGATAAGCTGCGAATTAGGCCAAGACTTGACATAAAACCACCTCGTCACTGCAGTCTGTGTCAGCTAAGACACTGAACTCAGTCTGCGGGTCTGTACTTGAAGAATACACGGGATTTCATTTCACACTGCTGCACTTATAACCTTGTTATATGTTGACTGAAAAAAGGTGAGCTAATTTCGCTTTTTTTTGCTCTTGCACACTACAGTGAATTGAGAGAAACCACCAGAGCTAAAATGTCTCAGAAATGTGTTATCTCACCACCAGTACATAGAATGTCTGATATTAGCACGTTTGAAACCTGTATCTATATCATGAAATTACTGTTTTCTCCCACACCTTCCATAGAAAGCGGCAGTGTAGTGGTGATGAGGAGAATGGCCAGCTGGTGCCTCAGGCCAAGAGGCCAAGCACAGCTCACCCCCTCTCTCCCGAGCTGGGTCGGGATGCTTGGGACTCTGAGGTAAGAGTACCAGGGAGACACTGTCGATCACCTTAACTGAGCTCTCTCTTCCACCCTCAAGTCAGCATTGTTATTATGGCTGTGGCGGCAGTGGTGTGTCTCTGCGATTCACTGGCAGATCATACCTTCACATCCTCCCTTGACCTAGTCTCAACGCCAGACCCATGAGAGTTCTTTTGCTTGATACGCTACGTAAGCTACGCTAACTACGTTACTGCATGCTGCAGATCTCTCCATGGGTCTGGGACACTTCATGCAAAAATCTGGTGCTCAAATCCTGGCAATTCATTGGTTTCGCAGGAATCCCTGCGACACCAATCAGTAACGACTTTTCCGATCAGGCGCTCCCACCCATAGATATGCCCCGCCCATCTATCCGGGGCTAGCGTCTCTCATTTGCTGCTACGACCTGTCACTCTTTCAATTTTGACCTGTCGATACGCCCTCAGAACACCAGCTTAGGCGGCGAAGTGGCACAGACTCTATTATGTAGCATGCGCAGCGATTCAACGTAATATTTGAGTCTGGAGAGAGACTACCCTTGACCTGACCTAGCCAGCAATACCATTGGGCAAACAGTGTTCTACTATAACTTTTGCTCATCAGCACAAAGGCAGCTTAGAATGCAACCCTGTCTGCTCACCAGAGGGCCACAGAGAATGATGCATTAAGCCTAGATTTGCCAGCGGCACTGCGCTAACACTAACACTCCCTTTGTGTTTGCCTCCTGCTCCAGTCTTCAAACAGCGGGAGCAGTGGGATCAGCAGTCCAGAGCACGCGGTCGGCAGCAGCAGCAGCAGCAGTCAGTGTGCTGTGGACAGCCTAGGAGGGCCCCCCGGGGCCCCTGGGCCCTGCAGCCCCCTCAGCTCCCCTCACTCCTCCGAGCTGGCCGGGCCCGTAGACCTGCTCCCCTACCACCAGATCAACCGCATTCTCCGGGAGGCCCACTTCCAGAGCCTGCAGAGCCGCGGCCATGCCAGAGACACATGACTGCCCCCGGCCTCACCGAGCATGCCTCTCCGAGGGACAGGAGAGGACTACGCCCCCAGGCATGCCAGAGCATTACAATGTGGATCACGTCGCTCAGAACAGCATCCCAGCTCCCATATTGTCTCACAGCCTGATTTTCTCTGCATAGATATGGATCGGGAGACTAGTACCTGGTGTAGTTAACATAAACTCGGCTAATTAGAGTAAAAGCATTCATCTTGGTAGCAATAATTCTTTTCTTTTTTTGTGACTGACTTGTTTTTGGACCACCCTGGTTTACATGCTGCTCATAGAGCCTCATAGTGAGTGATTGTTGAAGAGTCCATACTCTATAATGTGAGCTTATGGCAATATGACAGTGGTAGTGGTAGAGCCGGAGGAGGAGCTACCAAATACTACTATTAGGCCGGTCTATTAGACCTGTTTAGTATCTTTATGGGGTTACAGGGGTTGGGCTACGGTACTGAGGCACATACTTGATCCAAACTATAAGAGTACAGGGAGCACTCTGGGAGCAGGATTTGCACTTGTGATTATTTTTTTGTGATTGTTTTTTCTCTTTTTCTTCCATATTTACAGGGGGCTAGCAACAGCTTACGACTCCCCAGATAAGTCTAATGGTGAACCCTTATACTCTCCCTGTTAAAAAAGGAGGCGACCTTCGAGTGTAATGTAATCTGCACTCAGTCGGTTGTGCCCTGCCGTAGAGAGCTTGGGTTTGGAGCTTGGCAGTGCACTCGGCCTTGCCCTAACACACTGTCCAGGGAGGAGAACACATTCCTTAAGCCCCCCGTCTGGTTTGCAATATGGTCCGACCCACTAGCATCGTGACACATTGTGAACAACCTTCGACTTCCTGCTGGTGTGTGACCCTGGTGGATACTGTATGACCCTGTCTCTGCACTGAACATCCAGGTTTAAAGAGCACGGACCATAAGGCTGTGCGTTTCTCCTTTCCTCTGCAGTGAGATTCATTCTCTCTTGACTCCTTTCTGCTGGATGGCGAGCACCACTGTCCCTCCATCAAGACTGCGTTTGGTGTGCTGTCAGAAATCAAAAGCATTTTGAAGATGTGGTTTATTTTTATGATGTTTTTTTTGTATTTAGAATTGTACATTTGACATATTACCTGCCATGGAAGTTCTTGATTTGATTTTGTAAATTCACCTTCATTTGAAAATAAAGATAGCTGTTTTTCAACTGTGTTACGTTCCTATTCTTTAGACAGATATGATTTAGAGAATGCCCCTGCTCTCCACCATTGTGAAGTCCCCAAATTACTCTTGAGTGAATTAAAGGGGTAACAGAAAAGCAGGAAGAACAGCCATCAGTGAAGCAAGAGGCGCTCTGTTAAAACAGCCAAAACACATACTGTAACACGCAACACAGATTCACCACTGGAGTCTGAAGAGGAAACAACTTAAGTCAACAAACGATAGCTATAACTAAACTTCACAGAGCAATCCTGCATAACACTTAACATATGACATTTAAACTAAAGTAACATAACTTTCAAAAGTTCAAATGCAAAGCATGCTGTGAAGCAAGCTATCTGAGTAGCCCTGTGACTCAAGTATATGAACCTAGTATGCATTAACCAGTTTAAATAATCAGACCAAAAAAAAAATCTAACAATGCAAAACAACACAAACCACCTTCTGATTGATTTGATTTTTATTAGCACCATACAGAAAAAGGCAAACAAGAACAACAAAATAAATAAATTTATTTAGAGAGAGAAAGGAAGCCCAGTGGGTTTATTCAATTCATTCCCATTATAAAATCTAACTTTTTCTACAAGTTTAAGAAATAAATTTTAAAAAAGAAAAAGAAAGAATAGGTATATTTTAAAGTCTTCTCTAAGACAAACCCACAAAAACACACTCTCCCTCCCAGAAAACAGGCGAGTCACCGTCTCAGCTGAGGTGACCCGCTGGCCCCAGCACAGGCGGTTCTGAGTAGCTGCCGACCCGTCCCGCGTCTGCTGGGTCCTCCTGCTCTTTATCCTCCAGGTTACTCATCAAGGAACATGAGAACAGGTGCGCGGCCGTTCTCTCCAACGCTCCAGGTGATGGTTAAGGGAAGGGGCGGTAACCTGGGGACGATAGAAGCCCCGCTAGCTGGAGCAGTAATGAATGACTTCATGTGCCGAGTCCATCATTAATGAGATATGACCTTTGGAGGAGCACCACTGAAAGGTTCTTTTAATTAGCACACTACAATGTCCTTGTCTTGTCACGGGCCCCTTTGTAACAGATTAGGAACATTAATGCACCACACGTAACCACGGCTACCTTCTACTGTGACTCCCACCTCATCCTCTCCCCCCCCCATCCTCCCCCCCCCCCCCATACAGTCGTCTAGAGATGATGGATGTGTCAATGATGAAGCATGATTAGCTATCTGCACCATTCCAGTTAGTGCACTCCTCTGGAAGTCCTCAGCTCCTGGTGGTACAGTAGCTAACCTTGCCAGCCAACACCGGTAGAAGCGTCCAAGTGAGAGAGGGAAGGGAAGTGTTTCTCATGGGGCTTCTAGTCCTGGCAGCAAAGCCTGAATGAAATGAGTAAATAAGCATCCATTCCATTTTGTGCTCGGCCTTTTCTACTGAAGTACTAAGGTATGTGATTTGCCTCCAGCAGCTTCCATATGTGTCCACATAGTTAATTGAATGCAACTCTTAGGCCCCCCTAAGCGGGGGGGGGGGTGTAAAATGTAATGTTTTTTGTTGTTATTGTTGTTGTTTTTTACAGTGAATATGACAGGGTACCTCCAAACTAATCACCTTATTTGACAGGTCATTGCAAACAGTGAGATATAAAGATTACAGAGCCATAGAGGACTCTGTTTGGTCTTCAGACATACGGGCTGGACAAGGCAGGATTCATTTCCTCTCTGACAGATCACTGGACAAGGAGGACAAGACAGGGGACGCACCACAAGACAGATGGGACAGAATTTAGACGTCATAGGACAATTAGGCTCACTTCAAGAAGGAGAGCAGAGGACAAGCAAAGCATTTTGACGTAATATGGAAAACAGAAAAATAAATTTGATATGAAACCTGAAGCTTACAATTTGATGGAGGTCTCATGCTATTGTTTTATCAGAGCATATGTTCATCAAGTGACCACTAGATGGCGACACAGTATGAGAATACTATAGATTTAGATAGTTTCAACTCTGATGTCAGAGAATTTCACCGTAGGATCAGAAGAGAGACTGAACACTCAATACCTTTACAAGCCCAGTGGTTAGAGTGCCTAGTCAGTGACTGAAAGGTTGCTAGTTCAAGACCGCGCCAGACCTGACAATCACTGTCTACCGTTTGTCCTTGAGCAAGGTTTAACCCCAACACCAGCTCAAGACATTGTAAGGGGCTTTGCTAAACGAAAAAATTGTAAATAGTAAACAGGCCCAAAATAAAATGGAACACTTTGCTTTTGCCACATTTTTCTGCATCTCCATGTAGGTTTTCTCACGAAGGCGGCAAATATTGAGATGGGGGGGTCCTGTATTCGCAATGTATAATGCCCCCCTCTCTCTCTCTCATACACACACACACACACACACACACACACATACAGACAAACCTCACACACACAGGGAGGAGAGTTGACAGTGCGTAGGTGCAGGTGATGAATGGCTCATATCAGTCGAGCCGAGTGGCAGGAGAGAGTTAAATCAAATGTCCTTGTCCTGTAGTCTATGTACTTGCATATTGTTTTATTTTTACCGTGGCCAGCTAAAATCTGGGTTAGGGTCAAATGTCAGTCCAGCTGAGATTCCCAGTGCTTATGAAACTAACATGGCAAGTAAAATGATTTCACTTTATAATCCAGGGGATAGTCTTCAGTGTCAAATGTGTTTTTTTTTCCCCGGGAGTAAAAAGAACTGATAGTAGTAGTGGAATCAAGTTTATCCATTCTAGTCACACTAATGTGTTTGGGCAGCTGTTGGCTGGCATGAGATGGTCATCGGACTGGTGCACACAGCACTGGGCCTCCCCCACCAGCCAACACAAACATCTGTCCTACCTTCCCCCAACCCCCGCACCATCAAAAAGCAGACCTCATCTGCTTCCGCGCCCCCCTGCCCATCCTAGAAATTAATGACCCACCCATCACGTCGGCAGTGCCCCATTGCCTGGGCATGGCAGCTGAACAGGAGATGGGGGATGGCATGGTAGGCAGGCAAGGTTAGGGCAGGGCGAGGTAGGTTAGGATATTAGCGCAGGTCGGGTTTCGAGACGAGAGTTTATCGAGGTGATTTTACGGTTACTACTATATGAGACCCTCCCTCCATTTTCTCTCCCTGAACAAACAGTTCTCCCATTAATACCCCAGCCATGGTGAGTGACGGGAATGGCTGTAGTCAGGAAGCCCATCTGCAGGACCGGTTAAAGGTCACACGGGAGGGCAATGTGTTTGGTTATCTCACAGACCCCCAGACTCAACACGCTGGCCTAAGTGGGCAAGGCAGGGTCCCCATTTCCCCCTCAGAGCAGAGTAAAGAAAGCAAACAGTGCCAGTCATCCCACTTCACACAGGGGCCCGTCTGCAGTGTTGGTCTGTCTGTAGTGTTGGCGCTGTCAGCCAGACGCGGTGCTGTGTTACTAGTAGATATCTCTGTGCTCGGGTCAGTGTTTCCAGCTTGCCTTTATGGCCTCGCTATTCAATTTCACACAATGTGCTGCAGAGACACTCTACAGTAGCCTGTTTTTTATTTATTTATATTTTTTTTAGCGTAGAAAAGAGTCAAGGTTTTATCATTCACAATAAAAGTTCACCCCCAAGGAGTGTAGGCTACAGTAACTCTGAAGTCCCGAGTTCTTCCTTCGAAGAAAAGCCACCACAATCCCTCCTTTAATGGCGCTATGCGTGATAGGCCTACAGTACACCGACTAAAGCATTTAAACAGATCTTACCTTCGCGATACTGTACTACTGTAGTTTAAATTGTTTTAATTTCTTCAGTTTTGTTTCAGAGATGTGTGCAGCAGGGACTCGATATAAAACCACCAGGGAGGCAAACAGCGCTGCGTCACGCAGGGGTGAGACTCCGGGTTGAGCATGTACTCATGTGTACCCTCACACACACACACACACACACACACACACACACACACACACACACACACACACCCCTGTTTTTTAAATGGGGCCAATTAGCCGGATGGAAATCGACTGCTCTTAGCGACTGCGCTCTAGTCCGCGTTGGACCAATGAGGACAGGCTACGGGCCTGTTCACACAGCCTTGCGTCGCCCTCGCGCGGATGACCCTCCACGTTGGCGTGTTTCATCTGGAGAGCGGTCATATGGTCCCTCTCACAGCCAGGGCTCATCATGCCTGCCACCAAGGGGCAATTTGTTACATTTGGACCATAACTGTCAGGAAGAGATATACCCTCACTTAAATAGCTGGCCATAATCTTCTCCTCTCCCTGTATTATCCTAATTGAGCCCATGGGTAGCCAGCACCATCAATAGCTGAGCTCATCACCAAATTAATAAAATATGCCCCCACCCAGCCACCCCAAATGCCTGCCTGTGTTAGAGCTTAGGCTACTTAGAGATACAGTAAGAGGAGAAGATGGCTTTGTGGTTGTTGTTTTGTGAAGTGGAGAGGAAGTACAATAAACGTCCTTTCCTGCAAGAGCAACTCTTGTTATGGCTCCCTCAGTCCCAGATATAATGGCGCTGATAGTAATGGGAGCAAAGGTGTATCATTAAAACCATCATACATAATACACACAAACAAGTCCTGTGGTTGTCTACGGCGCTGGTCATCTGAAACGCGTACGGCCTAGGCCTACCATGATTTATGCATTCAAAGCGCGTCTAAGTGAGTCAACAGGTGACAGCCTGTCACCCTCCTCCGGTCTGGAGTGAGACACGGCGGCACCGGCACCGGGTCTGGCCCGCCGCATCAGCAGAAACGCCGGTAGGGGGTTTTTACACTGCTGTTTATTTTGACTATCCGGACCCCACCCAGCGCGGCGTGGGAGACGGTGAAGAGAGGGGTGGCCATCATAATAAGAACACGATATTCGTGACAACAAATCCTGGAGGAAGCTAGGCTAACTAAGCAGAGTGGAGTTATTAAACGCATTTATCATGTCTGTTAGCAGTCACTTAAGCCCCCCCCCGTTCATGGTCTCCCAGTCAGCACAGCGGCCTGGTGGGTAT
>NC_140238.1:31443771-31468771 GCF_949987555.1 Borostomias antarcticus | reverse complement strand
TCCACCTGGTTCTAATCAGCTACTGAGTTCGGAGAGCCCCACACACCCAGAGAGCACGCCCCCTTGCCAGCAGGAGATAGTGAGAGAGAGAGAGAGAGGTGGTGTGTGTGTGTGTGGGGGGGGGGTGACGTGGGTTACAGATGCATTTGCAGGAACAACTTTAGCTTTTGTTATTACTCAATTTATGAAAGTAGCAACCGAATGTCCATTCATGTACTTTTCTATTTCAGTCTCCCACTGATGAGTCGAGTTGTTTGCTATTACTATTTGCCCACTAGGGGGAGTCTTTCCATATGCAGGTTTCGCTGACCAGGGTTGTATGTCTGCACTCACTGATGGGTTGCATGTAGCAGGATGGGTATTGGCCCTCAGTGAGAGCCAGGCCAAGCCACGTCACAGCCACAGTTTAAAGCTAAGATGGTACATTTGAAGTGAGATAGAGATTGTACGCTCACTTCACTATGCTACACACATACATTGTGTTTATCTAGTTGTGTGTGTGTGGGAGAGAGAGAAAGTGTGTGTGTGTGTGAGAGAGAGAGAGAGAGAGAGAGAGAGAGAGAGAGTGTGTGTGTGTGTGTGTGTGTGTGAGAGAGAGGGAGTGTGTGTGTGAGTGAGTGAGAGAGAGAGTATGTGTGTGAGAGAGAGAGAGAGAGAGAGAGTGTGTGTGTGTGAGAGAGATAGGGAGTGTGTGTGTGTGTGTGTGTGTGTGTGTGAGAGAGAGAGAGTGTGTGTGTGTGTGTGTGTGTGTGTGAGAGAGAGAAAGAGTGTGTGTGTGTGTGTGAGAGAGAGAGTGTGTGTGTGTGTGTGAGAGAGAGAGTGCGTGTGTGTGTGTGTGTGTGAGAGAGAGAGAAAGAGTGTGTGTGTGTGAGAGAGAGAGAGAGAGAGAGAGAGAGAGGGTGTGTGTGTGTGAGAGAGAGAGAGAGAGAGAGAGAGAGAGAGAGAGTGTGTGAGAGAGAGAGAGAGTGTGTGTGTGTGTGTGTGTGTGTGTGTGTGTGTGTGTGTGTGTGTGTGAGAGAGAGAGAGTGTGTGTGTGAGAGAGAGAGAGAGAGAGAGTGTGTGTGTGTGTCTATAGGATGGGGTTAGTGGCTAGTGGATACCACGATGACCTTCAGCAGGTTCCCCCGCTGCCCTGTCCCACCCCTCCTCACTCCACATCTGGTTTGACCATCCACCGTCCAACCCCCCGCTACCCCCCCCCCCCCCTGCCTGCGCCTCATCAATCCTTAATGTCATTGTTACCACACTCCTGGCGATCGCCAAAGTACGCCACGACGTGAAGATGTGAAAATGATGAATGGACTTTTCCGATGCGTCGGCTGAGGAGACACCCCACCCTCTCTCATCTCCCTGGCTATTTTTCACTTTCTACCCTCTGCACTGCCATGTCTCTCTCTCTCTCTTTCTCTGTCTCTCTTTCTCTACCCCCCCCCTCCCTCTCTCTCTCTCTCTCTCTCTCTCTCTCCTGTCAACCCCCCTGGAGTAAAAATATAATCTTCCACCAGAAAAGGCTCCCCAAAATATGAGGTTACTTGTCCCCCTAACCCTAACCCTCGTTTTCTCAAAGTAGCTAATGTGATACAAGGATCGGTCAACACAATGGCACCGTAGTGGCGAGCTTCTGCTCTGACATTCCTCCAGTGTTTGGGGTTGGTGGTAGACATTACCCAGGAACTCCCTGAAACCATACTTTCATATTTCTGTCCCTAAAATACATCTCTAAAAAACTACACCACCACACCCATGTTAACGTCACAAAGTCTTTCTACTGTGAGCTGATACTAAATCTAAGCGATACAAATGCTAATGGTATTTGATAGCACTGTTGTTTAGGTATCATTGTGTCTCGCATGGTTTATTTTACCATCAAACCCTCTCTTCACATAAACTTACCGGCATATCCAGCGAAGAGTCACTGACAAGATATATATAGATTAATTGGCTTCAGATTATAGGGAGCAAGCAGTCTCTATAATCCCCAGAAAATACTGTATGCTACCTCATATTTTGTGTTGACTGTGGTGTACGAGAGAGGAGATATGTCTCCATGGTTCAATATGAGGCTTGTTCAGTGTGTGTCCTCACATCCCCAACCACAAGAGTCACAGCGATCCTCTGGACCTTTTGTACGCCAGTCATTGTTATGGCTGCCTACCATTTTGCTGGATGTCCATTCTCCGTGGGACAATACTGTCCATTGACCATTATGAATTCCAGTGGTTTTATTGGTTGTTCATCTGAATAGGGGCCTCACAGTGTTCCAGGAGAAGTAGAATATCAATCTTCATGAACAGAATGGCGGCCATGCCTCGTTCTGTACCAATACTCTAGCTAGCCCACACAGCCACACGCTCTAAACTTAGACATCGTCTAACCATTTGAAAGTTAGGGGTTTTCCAAAACGGGCTCAGTATGTGTACTTTTAGGTTTTTTGGATAGCGGTTTATCAGGGTACGTTTTCAGACTTTAGGAGCGTGTTTCTGAGTTGCACAAGTTCTTAAAATCCTGCCATGCCTCCTCCAGCATTTTTACCCTCATGAGCCTCCCATTCCATTATTAGGCTAAAGAACTGCTCCCTTGTCTGCATATGCCCAGGGGCAAAGGAGCAGTGGTAGATATGTTGGAGGTTTAAGCTTCTTTGTTTGTGAAGGCACTGAGTCTTAAGCCAAGGCAAGCCCTTCTCCAGCCCCAGAGCATAAAGCAACAAGGATCACCGGGTTCAACTTGTCAAGATATCTTAATCATCGCTAACGTGGAATGTATGAAACCAACCGAGTTGTTTCAGTTGCAACACTGGTTTATAAAATGTCGCAGCCTGAAAAAACAATTGAACTTGTGTCTTTTGTTAGAATGTAATGTTCATTTGTACAACGAATGGAGATCTGATCCATTTTAAAATAATACAAAAGTCATTCACATACAATATTCAATGAGAATTTGTTAAGTGATTTATTTCTCCTTTCTTTTAATTTGATTAGTGTGTCTGGGATTACTGCCAGCGCTCCCTCATACTACACTATTTTCAAAGAAGCAAACAATTAAACCGCGCATATGAAGTAACGCTTCATACAAGTGCACGCACACACACACACATGCACACACACACGCACACAAAGTCTCATTTAATCCTTTATGATGCGCCTGGAATTCCTAATGATTTTAATTAGAGAAGGTGCAGCAGGAGTCTACTCCATGGCAATGCTGACACTCCGGGGTTCCGGGAGCCAATTAAAAATATGTGCTGATCAAACAGCCTGCACTAGCCATGCAGGACCGTCCCGCGAGCCTCCGGGCCCCTGTGTCTCTGGGATGGCCCCGGCTCGGGGCCTCCTGCTCCCCCAACAGTCAGCTGGGTAAGAGGGGGTGCAGCTACACAGGGGCCCGTTGAACCCCCCGTTCCCCCGGCTCAGACAGGCAGCGGAGACGATCGTTCTCGCCAGCCCGACGTCGACGCAAAAACAGAGACGGGGACGGATCCGGCGGTAGGTGGGAGTGCCGCTAGGTGGAATCCCATAAGGCTTAGCGGGGTCGAGCGCAATGAGAGGAGAGTGACATAATAATCAGATCTAACCCTTCACCCCCATCATAATCTATATTGCATCTAACTCAGCACCCCCCCCCCCCACACACACACACACACACATACACTTATTTCCCCTATTCCCTACCCCCCCCCCCCCCCACATCATTAAGCACTCAGTCTCTGCCCCTGTGATTAATGAGACTAATGAGCACGTGAAGCCATTCACTCCTCCACACATTGTTCTCTGTGGCCTGGGCGCTGTGTCACGTCCTCCGGATGAATGTGAGACCGAGGACCATGAGCACGGGCTACATACAGGTCTCTCTCTCTCTCTCTCTCCCTCCCTCTTTGACGCACACACAAACACACACACACACACACTCACTCACACATACATGCATACAGACACACATACATTAATACATTCATACATACATACATACATACATACATACATACATACATGCATACATACATACATACATACACATACCTGTACATACTGTACATACATGCAGCACACACACACACACACACACGATTGAGGATGTAAACCATGAGCTAAATGTTTTCGACGAAGACTGTTCCTATTTCTACTTGCTCACCGAAGCATCCCAGCGATGATGTGGCGCTGTTAAAGTTTTATCTCTGTCAGACACCGCTGGCTCGTCAGGTGGGGAGGGGGCAGGATACGGTGCATTTGAAGATCCATAAAAATGCCCCCCCATCTTTGGGAGCCGTATTAGCTCAGACGATGAAATACGGCTCATCACGTTTATGTGTCTGAAACACAATTGGCCATCGGGATGTGAAATTAATCAGACAGTGGGGCCATCTGCTGTGAGAGGCCCTAGCTCCTGTGTACACTGATTCCATCTTAGCAAAGGACATTTTTAATTGCGCACTTCATGTGAAAAGCATATACATGTCTCATAAACGTATATGTTGGTATGAGCGATGGCCGGATTTATGGTTGAGGTCTGGGAGTTGTTGAGGGGCCGAAACGACCTTTCTTGGTTTGTTGTCACGCAATCGGATGTAATGATCAATCGACACTTGAATAAACGATCTGTTACGGAAGTGCTTCTCCTTGATTCTTGATTAACCTACATAACATGTTCGTTCATAGTCTTGAGCGGGTGGTATAACATGTTCGTTCATAGTCTTGAGCGGGTGGTATAACATGTTCGTTCATAGTCTTGAGCGGGTGGTATAACATGTTCGTTCATAGTCTTGAGCGGGTGGTATAACATGTTCGTTCATAGTCTTGAGCGGGTGGTATAACATGTTCATTCATAGTCTTGAGCGGGTGGTATAACATGTTCGTTCATAGTCTTGAGCGGGTGGTATAACATGTTCATTCATAGTCTTGATCGGGTGGTATAACATGTTCATTCATAGTCTTGAGCGGGTGGTATAACATGTTCATTCATAGTCTTGAGCGGGTGGTATAACATGTTCATTCATAGTCTTGAGCGGGTGGTATAACATGTTCATTCATAGTCTTGAGCGGGTGGTATAACATGTTCATTCATAGTCTTGAGCGGGTGGTATAACATGTTTGCTGTTGTCGAGGTGCATTCGACTGAAAGACGAAGAGTCATTTTGAAGACCGTTTGTTCTGTGTCCTCTATTAAATCCCAAAGCCCCCTACAGGTTAAAAAATAAAATGTTTTAGGACTTGTGCTGAGAATGTCTCCTCATTGATCAGTACATCCCAGGCAGTCAGTCAGCACTTCTGTTTAACGTCAGCAGAAAGCTGTTAGAGAGCTATGTATTACAGGCTGAACCACTGGAGGATGGGAGGTCTCAGTCTGTTACACCATGTGTAATGTCTTGCTCATACTGTGTTATTACACTAGTAATTGTAATGTTATTATTACACGTTACACAAGCAACAACACTGTTAGTATTACCCCATTCTCCACCCATCCCCCCTTGGTCACTCCATATTACCACATGGTTTACCGAGCTAATCTCACTGAATAACAATCCTACTTTACGACCAGCGAACCTATTTCACCTCTAATCCCTTTTTATACCCGGACCAGATGTCATATGATTTCACTTCACTATCAAACTGACGCAAGAGAAATTAGAAATGTCTGATAAACTCGACCTCTCACAATTGAGCCATTTAGGCGGGCGGAGAGAGGAAGTGCATAAAGACTGGGTTGTGTGAGATGAATGAGGGGCTATGTGTAGGAAGGAAGCCCAAGGGGCTCACCAGCCTCAGCCATGGAGAGGCATGGGAGATACTGGGCCAGTGTTAGCCTCTGATCTGATCTGCATTATCTGTGCCCAGTTTAGCCATGTGATGTTTGCGCAATTCCCCCCTCGAACCTGCAGCTGGGGTGAGAAATCGATCGCCTCACAAACTCTCTTTCTTCTCTCAAACAAGAGCGTCTAGTGACAACAGTCAGCGCAGTCATACAACCACGGGCTCGGCACCATGTGAAGCCCCCCAACGTTCCTCTGCACCCCTCGCAACCCCACTCTGCAGATGCTGGGGAAACAACATGGAGAACAAGTTTAAATGATGGCGGCACAATACTGTCCTTGTGTGCGCTAAAGCCCTCAACAGCTGTATTACCCAGCTGTGATGAAAAGAAATTGGAAGGGACTTCTATGGCTTAGGGTGCTGCAGTTTTGTGGCCGTAGGAATGTTAGGAGAGGCTACGTCTTTGGGATTTTCAAATGAAAGATATTGTGAAGGAGACTGGTCCATTTTTCTGTTTCTTCCTATAGGCATATGCTGTCATCCTACAGCATTATTTAAACATGTTTGAAATGCAAAATAGACACATTCTTGAACTGTAAATCGTATTGTGCGTTGTTGATATAGGCTATCTCATAAGATTTGCCTGACATACTATTTTATTTTGCATTGGCAAAACAGACATAATGTGTATCTGGGCTCCTGTAACCACACTGAACTCTCCAGCGTGGTCGTGAATGGGTTACGAATATGACGTCAGGTTCCCTGGGTCGGTGAACTTAAAGGTAGAGAGACAAATTTGCTTCGGGGATAGTAAAGAAAAAAGGGCATTTGCCTTTAACACCGATTCTTCAGTTCAGAGCACGGAAATTACCGAATGAACAGACTTAATAGGCATTGAGATTAATCTAAATAAAAGCGCGACGTAATTCATAATTATTACTATTTCGTGGAAATGGGATAAACGGATTCATTTTGTGAGGGACATATCTTGCCATCAGGCGACTGGAATTGATGTGTCCATTATTGATTGCGCTCTTTGAAGAATTGCGTGTTTGCGTAGCATAGACAAAGTCTAATCACTGTTCTAAATGTGTAGTCTTCAAGGGCAGTGTGCAGTGAGAAAGCTTGACGCGATGTTTTTTTTCCCCTCCCAAAGTACATTCTAGCCCATATGCTCATCGTAGACATTTATGTTTGCATATGGGAACTTTGCATGCGGTTATGGCGAGTGCTCTGAAACGAATTGCTTGTTTGTGGACATTGGTTTGTTCTTGTGTTCGAGTATGGGGAGAATGTAGCCCGTGGCCAGGGAGGTGCTTCGCCCATGCGCCGCTGTTAGCAGAGAAGGTTCTGCATCAGGCTCTTTTGACATTAAGCTGAACTGGGAAAATAGTAGGATATGCAATAGGACATCTCAAATGGACTTCAGCAGGAGAAAATATAGGCTGCCTGGTTGAAATGTGTAGCCAACAAAAGACCGCATAGACTGGAGCCCAATGCACAAAAGGATAGGTTAGCCTATAGGGGGAGGGGTAGACTACTTGTAGTATAGGCTAGCCTATGATAAATAATGCCAGCCGCTGTGTAGGCTAACTTTCTAATTGTCTGTGGCGAAAAGGAGGGCGAATTAGTGACTGCAGTGTTTTCTCAGCAGCTGCTCTGAATTACCCAGGAGAGAAGCTTTATGTTGTCGAGCGATGCCTTTAATTTCCTCCTACCCTCCATTAGACCTCCTGGCTTTATGCTCACGTATGCAGCCGCTCTCCAGGCTGATCTATCTCAGTGGATAGGTAGCCTTCAGCCCGTGGGATAGCCTAGGCCTACTTGAAATCCTCTCACAGAGAAACGCACCACTGTTGGTTTCAGATAATAGGCTACAATGGTTCTAGTCCTGTTCCATGTGACAACTTTTAGCGCTTAATATTGAAGAAATGTAGCCTACATAAAAAAAAAAGACACATTCGACAAAATAGCCTGGTTTTCACAAACTATGATGTGCCTTTTACGCAGCTAGCCTACACACAAATTAAGCATGTCAAACAACTGCAATATTAATGAACATCAGGCCTATCTGTCTGCTAAGCAAAGTAATTGTATTTTTAACCGTAACCTACTGTTTTCTACTGTACATACCCCCCCCCCCCCCAACATCGATTTTTCTGTCTGTAGGATCTCAAAATTACTTAATATGTTATCCGAGTGTTCTCGCCAAATGTCCCTTTGCATGCTGAATTGTAAGTCGAATATTTGACCCCCTGTCTAGTCAAGACTATACGTAGGCTATAGCAGCCATTATTATCTAAGAACTAGCGGTGATGGATCACACATCAGTCGGCTGTCTGCAGAGACCATTGTTTCCCATAGTGCAGTTTTTAAAAGACATTTAGCCTAATAGGTCTTGTTTCTTTACGTTATTAATTATTACATTTAGGTATGTCCCTATATTAAGACTACCCTGTTTCTAAAACGTCTAAGCATAATTTAATCTTCTCATTGACAAGACTATTGTTTGAGTTAACACATTGACAGATATAGCAGACCGACTCTTGTGAGATCCATGTTTCATTTGGGATGTTTAGTTTTTTTTTTCAGATATCAAGAGAGTTTTGTGTATTCCTTCGACTTAACTGAGCATTTGGAGATTAAAGGGAATTCATACTTTAAGCCTGCAATTTCAGTGAAGCCTTTAATGAACCCATGACATTTATCCTTCAAATACTGTTATCCATCAGAATATTTCACAAACATTTGTAATGGGTGAATTTGAAGTGTCATGCGATGCGTGGAAAATGTTCTATGACTTGGCTAGACTAGACCCTATCCGATGGTTACCACAGGGCCTTCATGGTTGTTCCAGTCCTTGTGGGTGGAGAAAGAGTGTCAATCATATCTGCTTCATTGATCACGGACAATCTTCATCGTCAAGCTGGTCTTTTTCAAATAAATCAGTTACTCCGAATTAATTCTCACTGCGCCCTCCCATGTCAGCGCGCACGGGCACGCGGTTCACTGGAGAGGAGGCCTATAGGATAAAGCTACTGTGCGCGCCGCCGTATCCCTACTCATCTCTCTCTGTCGTCGCTACGGGCTATGAACCTATGAGGCGAAACAAAAACAAATTCCAACATATCTTGTTAAATGCAAATTCGGTCTACTTGACCTTTTGTTGAAGTCCCCTTCTATCCCTGTAGCCTCATCATCTTACTGTGGACTGGAGATAAAATAAAAGGAGGGTATAGTGAGTGAAGCCAAAGGTAGCCTAATTAAAAAGAAAATGGGGGGGGGGGGGGGCAGGCTTTGACATCAGATAACACAATTTTGTGAAATATATTAGGCTGCTTTATTGTTGGTCTTGCATCAAACCCCATGGTCAATTCTGGTGCTATGCATTATTATTGCAATATCTGCTATCAGGTGTCAGGCTATCATATCTTGCTCAGGTAGCCTACAAAATAGAAGATCAGGAATGGTCCAAATATTTATGAAAAAAAGCTATACCTGCCTCTCAGAATTCAATCTCAGAAGCTGCAATGACACAATGTATGATGGTGTCAAGAGTTGCACTGGCTATCATTTGAACAAACACACACACACGGCCTGAATCGTCAGGTCAAGGGGTCACAAACCTTGCCAAAGCCATTTTAATGAATTTGTAACAATTCAACTAAAAATAATCGTATTAAAAGCCTATCGTCTAATTCAATAATTTGCATAGGCTAGTAAAACTAAAATTTTCTTGTAAACGTTGAAAAGTGCAACAATGTGAGTCTTTTTTTTAACAACATGAAAGGGACATACTGTCTACATTGAACAAGAAATGAGGACAATTTTAACAAAATGAAATGCAGAACATGTTTATTTTGTTGGAAATAAAGATCTTAATTAAACAGTTGTTTCAATTATTTAATTGCATATTAAAGTAAACAGACATCGGTCCTGTAGGCCTACCTCCATAGCCTGTATTGACTAATAGGCCTATAATTTTCAGAAACACAATAATCCTCTATTTTAATTTAGCCTATACTTTGTCTTCAGATTATTTAGACTACTTTATTTTTATTTTTATTGTAGACCGATCATCACACAATCGTTGTACATGCTTTAAGAAAAGCTTCCTCTCCTGCAATCAGTATGGGCTACATTCATAGTACTTACTCTTCTTGCATAGGCCTACTATTTACCTGATTCTTCTCGTTCTAGTGGTTTATGTGGCAGTCTATGCAGGGTATTTTGATGTTAAGGACTAGCCAAACAAACGTTTTGAGTTAATTTGCCTACAATTTATGTTAAATGGTCTATCCGTTCTATCAAAGTCGACAAAATGTAGTTTAACTAGTACAACTATTTGTTCACCACGCCATGACAAACCTCAGGCAGCCACACGTTTCAAGTGGATGGAATATGGTGAAAGAATCCGTGTAGATTTCCTCCATTGAAAAGGACCTCGGAAAAGATGATCCGTAGGCTTGCCATTCCGTCTGGTTTCTGCTGCTAGGAGGCTATTCCATCTGGTAGTAGGTAGCGGTTGTCTCTGTTAACCCATTGTTGTTGCTTGCATTTATCCGAAATCTAACCTCGATTTTTAAATACCTAACATATAATTTCCCCCTGTCTGTTGTATTCCCTTTGATTCACGCTTGACTCAAATGGCTTCAGGGCCAATGGGGTCCGCCTATGGAGCGCCTTGAAACCGTCTCTTCTTATCTCCTTTCATCATCTAACCCTGGGACGCCTTGAAACCGCAGGGCCAGTTATTGCTTTTTTTTTCAGACAGCCCAATGCGGACTGGCCAGCAGCCAATCAGAGTCTTGTTTACACTCGGTGAGTGACAATCCTCTGGCAATATGCCAGCCAATCAAAACGTATATATGAGACGCACAATATCTGGAGAAATATTTCATTAATTATAATCATAATCATGAGTCTATTTGTACTTTTGATTTACGTATGATAGGCTATTTGCAAAAAAGCCTACTACACATAATTTGTCACAGTATGGTAAAGCCAAATGTGAGGTTTCCGTGTCTACAAATACTACCGGCTCCGAATCATTAGTTGGCTTCAAATCCTCTGTGATTGAACTGGCGAGCTGTCGCATTGTCTTAAGAACAACCTTCTCTGACATTATGCCTCACTGTACCAATTTACAGTAACTACTAGCCTTACAGTCCAACCGACAGAGACAAGGTTCTCAATGACCTCAGGGCCTCGTCCTAGTCAGACAACAACAAGCTGGTGTGTGACTGAAGAGGTACACTCCCATTTGATGCAGATATCCTGGCCTGCACAACTCCTATCCTCTTCAAGATGAGCCCTGTACCTTCTTAAACCCTGGCTTCATTGGCTGTGGCTTTCACCTTTTTGCTGACAGGCTGATTAGGATGAATGCTACACTACATAGGCCTACAGTGCATGTGAAGGCCACTCTAACTTTAAATCTGGCGCCCATCACGTTGTTCAGAATTGCCAGTCGCTATCCCATTGGCTCGTGGTGTTGGCCAATCAGCATCCCGTGTGTCCCCGGGCGGGCGGCACGAGCTCATCAACATGCAGGTATCCGGCCAATGGGCGAATGTGTTTACCCTCCCTGAGATGCGAGGCACGAGCTGATCAGTGCACTGGGAAAGAGAATTGCTGTTCGGAGATCCGAGCCTCGATTCACGAGTCTAGAGCCCGAATCCCGGCGCTTTCAGCAGATTGAACGACAGCAGCACACCTTCAAATGGGAAACTATAGGATTAAACCGTAGCCAGATGCTTTCTTTTTTCTTCTTCTTTTTTTTTAATGAGCGTCATTCTTGGTCTGCACCTTTGTCTTTATTTTGTGATTTTATAATTTATTGTTATGCAAGGATTTAACATACCAGTAAGTACATTTTGTATTTTCTTGATTTTTTTAAATAAACAGTTGCAGTATTTTTTTTTCCCAGGCACACAACATTTGAATTGACATTATAAATAAACATAAATGGATGTGACATTTATGTAGAAACACAGGTCCTCCCCAAAACAAAAAACACAGGCTTACAGTTGCATGCAAGTATAGTAAGTCCAATACTATACACTGCCCTGTCATAATTCAGAGTAGTCCAAAATATCACCAATATCGTTGGGCACACATGGATGGCCCTGATGATATATTTTTTAAATTATACAATTTCAGTATGAAGGATTTGACTGAAATAAATTAACAGTAAATTGCAATAGCCTAATAATTTGCAATATGATAGCCTAGTGATTCTTATATTTATTGTGTAATATTATCATTGGTAATTATAATTAGGCTACTATTATTATTACAGTTAGTAAGATAATTGGGCTTTATTACAGAACAGCAGGCCTATTTAAGATGTAGCCTATATATTTCAGAGAGGGTAACACACTATAGGCCCATATGTAGCCATCGTTTGGGCTAGGCTATTGATCAATGGCTAATTTGATCATTTTGATCAGTCTGGAAAAGTGTCATGCTTATCCTAGTCGCAATTTGCTCAAATCTTAAATTGTAGACCATAGCAGACCATGTTAAACAAATATTTCCAGCATAACGCGTGAAATATGTACCACTATTATCTCGCGACTAGACTCTCAATAAATTGTTTAGGTTGTCCACTTATTTAGGCTGTAACATCGGCTACGTAGGCGACTCTGGAGAATGTGCACAGTGAGGAAAGGAGGAATGTTTACAATAGCCCAACCATAGCGCTACCCACCCGGTCAGCGTCGTCCTGGATGGGCGCTTCACCCGCAGAATGATCCAACCTATAAAAGATAATTTGATTTATCATCCGAGTTCATGTGTCCGACCGGACTCCGGAAAAAGAAATAGGCATTATACGCAATGGCATTACAGGCGTAGATCTTTTGACGATTTTAAAGAAAAAGGTTCTTGTGCAAATTCGCACATAGCCAAAGCAACAGCTTTGTTCCACTACAAACAGCGTTGCCTTTATGGAGTGTAGTTAAATGATGGCTGTTGTCCTGGATGTTCGTAGCTTCTTTGAGCTTGATAACTTAAAAGCTTTGCTATCTACTTTGCTCTCGAATAGTTTAATTTTTATAGATAAACGTAGGCGGTGGCGGTTTCTGAATTTTATCAGCTAGACGAAGGACGATAATGGCTGACTGCAGACAATCTCGTGTGGAGACAAAGACAGCCTTGGTGACGGCCATTCACCTTGGATTTCTCACTGGAGAACATTGAGGGATTCAGTGCCTTATATCATCATAAAAAGGCATTGTGTTTTGAGATAAACTGAACGACATTCATTAACGTAGTCCTACTTTAATTTAGCCTATAGCCTATACGATTTCAGTGAAACGTGAAATATTGGGCTATGAAAGGTTATCACATTAGTCACCATTTATTATACAAGACAGGCTATATTATATTAATCCAGGAAAGAACCGTCAGGGCTGCTGTATTGTAGTTTAGCAGAGTAAGAACAGTGCTATGCAATTAATTTAATACTATTTTGTATGGACAAAAATATCATGTGTTGGTGCTATTTATGTTGGCCTAGACTATATGCCACATTAGGATTTCCTGTATTTGATTACCTGAAATAAAATAGGTCACAGATGAAGACAGTGAGAGGGCAGTTATTTGCATGGACACACACGCACGCGCGCGCACACACACACACACACACACACACCCACACACACTCTCTCTCTCTGTATTTTAGTCATGTTCTCATAGGCTTTCAGCTGTGTTGAGATATAGCCCACTTCTTGCATTGGATTGTGTGATGATTTAGATGGTATTTGTCATATATTTTTAACGCCTTGGTTAGGCATTAATCGTGTTTACACCGAGAGCTTGCGAACGGCAAGGCAACATCCTATTGTTGCTTTCCAGTGACAGGGGTCCAATTGTATTGCCAATCACCGGCAAGCAGAGTAGAGAAGAACAACTTTTTAGCATAAATAGGCCTGGATGAGACGCAAGGCCAGGTCAGGGAAGCAGCGTTCACCTTGCGACTGCCTTTCACAATTGAGGCCGTCAGGCCTATGGGAAATAAACCTTGAATCACGAAAGGCCACAAAAGCCAATCGTGGTGCAGCAACCATTGATCTATAGATTATCAACAGCCTGACGATGCATATCATGTTTTTTTCACTAATACATATTAATGTGTAAGAATAATTATACACATCTAGGCTATTGATTAATCACGTTTGACAAGGCTGTCAGCTCACACAAATGACAATTTTGGTGGCATTTATGATCACCTGTGAATTAAGTAAATAACCCCATGACATTTACAGGCCTCGGTGTATAGACATATTCTTGAACCATGTGGGTCCATGGCGTTCAAGCCACACTGTTCTACCCATGTAGCCTACATAAGCCTTTCAATTCCTATAACGGCGCATACGAACCATAGGAACCCTATTATAGCCTACTAGCCATGTACAGTCAGTTTTTGAAAATACAAGATTTGTCAAGCACCGTGATGTTGTCATGTTATTATAGCTTACCACTTATCTGGGCTATTGTTGAAAGACAAATGGACCGTTTGGTTTACTACACTGGGCTATTGCAAAGATGAGAAAGCAGTTATCGTGAATTTATCACGATACCAGCAGCAGCCCTACAGCCTGCGAATCCCTCGTTTCTGGCAGACACACAGGCCTACCTCTGTTCTGACCGTTGGATCCGCTCTGTTTGTTATGCACCATCAGACCAAAGCAAATTCCTTATGTGAAAACCTACTCGGCAATAAACCTGTTTCAAATTCTCTGTAATAATGAAATGTCTTGTTTATTTCTTGCAGAAAAGATGAATGGAGGCTATGTTTTTGGTTGGAGAAGCCTCCGATCAACTGAATGCAATACATAGAAGAACAAAGAAGGATTATTTTATATGGTTGCATTTGATTCTCCTGGTCTACCCGCTGGATTTCGGATTATTCCACATTCACCAGGATGGAAGGACGGGATTTCGCGGCGCCTGCACACCTCCTCTCCGAGCGGGGCGCGTTGGTACACCGTGCCGCCTCTAGGATCACCTCCTCCGGCCATAGCTCTGTACAACATGCCGGGCATTTCCCGCCAGGAAAATACTATCCCTCTCACATCCCAATGGCTCCCCATTCAGGTTGGTCATGTTTATGTGGTAATGTGTTTTTGGATACAGAATGTTTTTAGCTATAAGCCTAGCTGATATATATAAATAGCCTATATAAGCGATAACATGCTCGTTTTGCACGCTTGAACGGTTTTGCGCTATATACATTGTCGAGTGACAAGGGCAAGGCATTGATGGGAATGCAGAGCAATTCAAATAGATTTTTTGAGCACAAAAAACTGTCAAGGTTGATTTTGATCTCACTTGATCTCATAAAACAGACCTATGCTACAAGTAGGCTGGGGGTTTCAGAAACAGGGTGGAAGGACAGCCTAGTGTGCAAGAAAGATTGGAACTAATCTAATTAGCTAAACTAAAGCTAAATTACAAAATAATCATTCATATTTTTGGATCAAAAATATCTACTTTTATTCAGATCTTTTTGAGCGAAATACAAATTCAAGTTAGCCAAATCCTAAATTTAAGACTTGATATTGTTTTTAATAATGCGCAATGTATGCTCTAGCCTACTTTAGCATGCCCCCCTCCCCATCACCCCCCCCCCCCCCCCCCATTTAATTCTCGATGAGATTTATGATTTAATGTCACATTCACGAGTGTCATGCTGCTTCTTGTGGATGGCGCCATCACCTGAACAAAAGCCTGGGCGTCCATTGCTCGCGTTAGGAAGGGCTGTGGGGGGATTGAATGCACGCGGGCTCAGTGGATGGGGAGAGCTGTGGGCTTGTGATGGGGAGAGCTGTGGGCTTGTGATGGGGAGAGCTGTGGGCTTGTGATGGGGAGAGCTGTGGGCTTGTGATGGGGAGAGCTGTGGGCTTGTGATGGGGAGAGCTGTGGGCTTGTGATGGGGAGAGCTGTGGGCTTGTGTAATGCCAGAAAATCCTCCTTCTATATTGGGCATTGAAGTGTCGGGGTGCGAATAGGTTCGCGGTGCATGCGTCAGGTTTAACAAGTGACTGGTATCTAGTTTGAAAGTATGCCGCGTGAAAATTTGCATATTTGTGTTTTCATGTAGGCCTACCTATGGGTCTTGTATGGTCAAATGACAAACGTTGCGTGGGGACAATTAAGAGTACATTTTTTGGTAAAAGGCCTACTAGCCTATCTTTATAGGTTACCTAAATAACGTGATGGGAGCAGTTAGCCTACATTGAATTACCACGTCTCGACATTGAATTATATTTGCATAGGCTACTCGTTTTTGCTGATATCCCATTTTGTGGACATCTGGGCTCTAGATTTTTATTTATTTATTTATTGAAAAATGTATTTATTTTTCTAAGTAGTTTTCACTTATCCAAATTAGCTAATCTGATTTAATTTGCCCAATCTCAAACACGTTTTTGTGACTTGGAACATATTACTACCTCTGATTCGTCATGACATCTCAACGACCTCTTCCCTCACCTGACTCCAGTCCTCTACCCGGATCCAGACAGTATGGCTGCTAAGGCGAAGGGGGTTGTGGGGGTTTCATTCTTTCCAAAGCAGTTAGTAGTTAGATGAAGGCATGGGCATTTTTAACGCAACACAAACATGGATAGATCAAATTGTTAGAATTGGACTTATTGGAGTATTTTGAATTGAGGGTTCTTATTTTAGTTTTTGACATCACAAATTATTTGAGCCTAATGTGGTGTGATATTGTAGGAGTTCAATCAGTGAACTGCAATTGGTCTGCATCCTATGTGTAGTTGTAAGACTTTCTTCTTGTGCTGGGTCCAACCTTTCAAATGAATCAATTCAATCAATGTGGTTCAATCAAGTAAAATATTGCACTAGCACACATGTGCTTTAATGATAGCCTAATGACAGATGAATCATCCAACATGTTTTAAAAGAGCCAGAATGCACATTGCAACTTAAAGGTATATTAACTGAATGCTATTCACAGTTTACAAATACATTTAGTTTTTGCAGTGCGTTGAGGACAAACACGCGCACGCACACACACACACACACACACACGCACACACACACACACACATACACACACACAGTTTGAGACAGAGATGTTGTCTGGGTGCATGCGTGTATGTTCTTGTAGATGTTTCGATCAGAGCACTGATGCTAGCTACGGGGTGAAGGTTTGTTGCTAACCGGATGTGGCATGTCTTTTGTTGTTATCCAGCGTCCTGCACTGCCATGCGGACCTACCCCCCCCCCCCCAAAATGTCATCACTGTCCAATGAGCAGCACAGGTGGCTTATTCTTCCAGAACAAAAAACCTCCAGTGTCTTCACTGACACATGGGTGTGACTGGAGTATTTGATCCCAGTCATCTGTCCATGCTTTTATAAAGGGCTTGAACATTTTGTATCGTTATTACTGCCTTCTGTCATTGTGTAATTGTGCTTTAAATGTATTATAAAGCATTCATATCAAAAGAGATTTTAAACGGGCAGTGCCGCTTTATCAGACCAAATTAGCAATTTTACAGTCATTACGTACATAATTGATTTATTATGAAAAGGATGTTTGAAAATGTCAAGCACATACAAATGCAAATAGCCCGATGACAATTTTCCCATAATTATTTCATTAAAATATATGAAGTTCTGGTGTAGAAAAAAGTATTAATGAAAACAAACCTACATTCTATTCATGCCATATCTGTTCTTATCAAGTGACCATGTTCTGTTGGGTCCAACTAATCTGCTCCCCAACTCTATATAATATATATCTATATGGTCTTGACAGGACAGGTCATTAAGGTCCCTTCAAGTACTGCATCCTGTGTGCTAGCATTAGCACAATTGCGCATGTTGTTTGCTGAGTGTGTTGAATCCCTCAGTTTCTCTGCGCTTTCCCCCTAGGGACTTACTCGCATACTAGTTCACATGAATACTTTACAAAAAGCATGAATATTTCAGCGTTGATGTGAAAATGCATTCAGAAGCAGCTTTCTGGTGTGGCTTCTTGAAAGGTCTGCTCTGACATTCTGGGGGTGTTTTTGTTTATTGTGAAGCCCTTTCTCCACCCTCACTTCTGAAAGGCCCCCCTGAACACTGTGGTTGCTGTTGCAACACCCTCTCTTGGCTCTGTAACGGCGATGGTCCCAGTCAGCTTTCGGAGCGTCAACATTTCGACGTGTTAAGGAAGAAAATGCTCTCCCTCCCGGTTCCATAGATTGCTTGTGATGATGGCCTCGCAGAGACAGTGGGCGCCATCTTTTCGTTTACCTTGCCACTTGTCAGCGGAATGCTATGGTACAAGCACATCTTCAGTAGCCCGTTTGCAACGTGTGGAGGCGGTGGAGGTGGTTGTACTCAACCCGGACTTTACGAGTTGCCTTTTCGCATGCTGACACAAGCGCAGAACCACGCGACGGCCATGTTGAACTGATCAACAGGGTTGTATCATCTTAATTTTGTTTGAATGCCTTGTTCAGACAGCGTATTTACCAAGATATCCACACACAAAAAAAGCATCGAACCTCCAGGCAAGCTGTTCATGAGGCTTAAATGCAGCAGCCGCTTGATAGCATCAAACCAGGAGACAGAGTGGAGCAGTCTTTACTGCTGGCATTTATGTCTCGGGCTCATCTTTCAGCCATATTGTTCTGGTCACTGGGCCGCCTCTCTGAGGGGCAGCAGTGCTAAAACAGCGGGGGAATCTGGCTGAAATCAACTCTAAACACCCCATGTAATCAAAGACCATCTTTATGTCACCTCTCTCTCTCTCTCTGGCTCTTCTTCTCTTCCGTACAGACCCCCAGCTCCTCCTCCACCCCCCCCCCCCCCACACTCTAGTGTCCCTCCCCTCCGCGCCCCCCCCCCCCTCGTTCAGCAGGAAGGCCCTTCTGTCTGGGAAGCGGTGGTCTTCCTGCCACTTCTGTTTCTGCCACACTCCCCCTGCCTGGGGCTATTGTTTCAGACCCACAGCTTTGTGTGTTTTTTACGGCGTGCTGTTAAAGACAAACCCCCCCCCCCCCCCCCCACCCTCCAACCCCCCCTTTATTGTTTTCTGGTAGGATGTCTCTGTCATTCTCTGGGTTTTTATGTCATGGCTGGATATCTGAGCAGCTTTCCTCTTCAAAGGTTAGCTCTGCAGTCTGGCTTCTTCCCGTTTTTTTTCCCCCTTCGGTTTCAAAGCAGAGTAAATGAGTTTACTGTGGGTTTTATTGAATGGCTTTAGTGCTGGAACATCTCAGGGCCCGTGGGGCCGTGTGGACGAGGCATCAAAGACAAACACAGGTGTTAGGCAGAGTTGGGAAAGTGGCTGGTTATGGCCTGCTCTTTAAAAACAGCGAGCCACTGTGAGTGGGGTGAAGGTTGTTTGGGCGACGGGGGTCGTCTTGGCCTTGCACTTCTACTTGTGTTCGGAACTCGCGGCTCTACGCCCTCCCCAACCCCCCACCCCTCCCCCTCCTATCCTTTTTCGGGACAGTGTCGGGAACCGCTCCGCTGTGGCACCTCTGTGTAATTATCTAACACCACCTACATTGGCCCCTGACAGAAAATCAGAAGCAATTTAAGGATTTTGCCTTGGAAAAAAAAAAAAAAGCCTGGAGACCTTTGAGACTTTGAAGTCTGACTAAAAGAAATATGACATCTTAAATAACCCACAAAATATTACATTAAAAAGCGACTTTTCTGCGGGAGCCGCAGCGGAGGGAGTTCTGTGACAGAACGTGGGTCCCGGGCCAAGTTCCATTTGGCTACAGGCTCGGTCCTGTTTACCTCCGTCTTCCCCTCCCCGCCGGTGCCTCTCTGCACAGAGGGAGAACCCCGGCCCGTGGCTGGCCTTGTTTGTGCGATTGTCGTGTCGGTGACATGACCGCGGAGCAGACGTGACGTCAGGGGAGGCTTCTTCGATGGCGCGGGCCTCACCCGGTACCCTACACCTGAAACACACACCCCTATCGCCAGCCTCTGCCACTGGCTGTCACGCTCGCCCCCTACGTCCGCTGTAAACACACACTGCTCGCTCGGGTGACCGGGTGGTCAAGTGTCTTTCGGCGGGGGCGAACCCCATCGCGCGCCCCCACACCTAGTTGACCATGGTTGCCCTAGGAAACCTGCCAGAGTCTCACCCGAACCGTGGCGTCACAGGAGTCACGCTCCGTCTAGGACGCAATCAAGGTTGGATTAACACGGGCAAACATCCAATATATAATATTCTGATCAGTCGGTGAGTTTTATAATGCGCTGTACCATGCCAAAGTCATTAGAAGGAATTAATTGAGTTCGCACTGCATTGTCTTGACACAAAAAGAAACTCAAAGTGTCGTCCCGTCGATGACGTAGGCGCTCCCGTAGCGGTCGCCTCCTCGTGCAGGCTTAGACGGCGCGGAGCAGCGTTTTTGTTGGCCAGCGCGCCGGAGCGGCGGTCACTGAGACGGGCTCTTCAAACAGGCCGCCGCCCGTCCCACGCCGTGTGGCGCTGTGCCACGGTGCCTCCGCCCCGAGCGTGGGGCGGCCACACAAGGCCGACACAAAGGAGACCCACGGGTGAGATCGACAGGCGGGGTAATACCTTCCTGGATCGGGTTTCAGCGACTTGGATTTCAAAAACCTGCACGTCTATTTTTACACCCGATTTGAGGAAGTGGAGAGGCTGGATTAAAAAAAAGGCCGGCTCTCCACTTCTTCTTCTAGGCTCACCCTCAAAAAGGAGGAAAGACTAGAGTTCCGCAAGAAATGATATTGTTGAGATTGAACTGACTGATACATTTGTGTTAAGTCAACAATTGTGTGTGTGTTTGTGTGTGTAATTGAGATTTCTGCCGGCTCTGTTTACTTTCTTTCTTTCTTTCTTTCTTTCTTTCTTTCTTTCTTTCTTTCTTTCTTTCTTTCTTTCTTTCTTTCTTTCTTTCTCTCTCTCTCTCTCTCTCCTCCCCTCCCCCTCTCCCGGTGCCAGGCTGCTTCTCGTCAGCGAGCCCCAGGCCCACCTCTCTGCGTGGCCGCGTTGCATCTGACAGCTGTTAGACATTATTAACAGCTCAAGCTGAAAATCCAGATTACTTGTTTTTAATTTCAATTTTATTATTGTAATCTGTCAGCGAAAAAGAACACACACAAAAAAAGCTGTTGTTGTGTTATGGTTGTAGGCGGATTTCTGGCCGAGGGCAGGCAAGACGCTGGAGTGTGTGTGTGTGTGTTTGTGTGTGTGTGTTTGTGTGTGCGTGGTTTGGCCCTCCAGACACCCCCCACCAGAGCAGAGGCCCCCTGTGACTGGCTGTGGGGCTCAGACAGGTGCATGATTAACGTCCCAGACCGGCTCCACTGGCTCTGCCTCTTTTGGCCCTCGCGGGCCCCCGTACACCTCAGGCTGCCTCTCGTCTACAGTGACCATAATGAGGATGGACAGTCCCAGTGTTGCAGCTCACTGACTGGACGTTCTGCAATCGGGGAACGCAGATCATCCTGTTGTTCTCGTTCTTGTTCCCGTTCCCGTTCTTGTTCCTGTCATGATAAATGCTGCGCTGGTAATTTCAATGATGACTCACGCTTTTTCATTGTTTCTACTATGACACGCATTTTTCTATCTACGGAGGAGCGGGTTTATCTTCCCCTCCTGGCCCATCCCCCTCCTGGCCCATCTGTCAGGGGTACGTGTATGGATAGCCTGCCAGGGGAAGAAGGGGGTCTCGGATGCAGATAAACTCAAATAATGGGCTGCGATTTCGGCGAGTGTCAGTAAAACAGCGGGCGCCGGTGACGCGCCGAGCCGAACGTCGAGGCGCGCGGCTAAATGTATGCAGAGTGTGTTTTTTTTGGGGGGGCCATTAAATATACATGCAGCATGCATCTCACGGATGTGTCATCCCTTCTGTGAGAAAACAACGATTAGCGTCAGGAATTCCATTTTAATAAGTCCCGGGGGGGGGGGGGGGGGGGGACGGGACCTTGCAACCAGCTGCTTTGGTTCTCAATACGGGAGGGACCTGTTGCTCTCGTGTTTGGATCTCCCCCTTCCTCCCTCCTCCTCTTCCTCCCCCTCTTCCTCCTCGCGCTGATTAGAGTGACGCGTCGCTGTCTTCCCCCTCTTATCACGTTTTTTTTTGTGGACCGCTTGTTTTACACCACTCACTCTTTTATGTCAACACGGTCCCTTTCTGTTCAGATTGTGGCGTCTTGTTTTGTTTTTTCTCCTCCCTCCCTCCGCTCCTCTCTTATCCTGGGTTTACCCCTCTCTCCCCCCTCTCTCCCCCCCCTCTCTCCCCCCCTCTCCCCCCCTCCCCGTTCCACCCCAACGCTCCCTCTGTTTCTCGGTCGCCCTCCTCACTCTGCTGTGTTCTCTGTCTCCTCTCACCCCCCCCCCCTCCTCTCAGCCCCTCCTGCCCCCTGTGACCGCTAGGCCACACTGCTCTCTCTCTATCACTCACTCTCTCTCTCTCTCTCTCTCTCTCTCTATCACTCACTCTCTCTCTATCACTCTCTCTCTAGCACTCTCTCTCTAGCACTCTATCACTCTCTCTATCACTCTGTCTCTCTCTCTATCACTCTCTCTATCACTATCTCTCTCTATCACTCTCTCTCTTTCACTCTCTCTCTCTCTCTCTCTCTCTCTCTCTCTCACTCTCTCTCTCACCCTCTCTCTCTATCACTCTGTCTCTCTCTCTCTCTATCACTCACTCTCTCTCTATCACTCTGTCTCTCTCTCTCTCTCTATCACTCACTCTCTCTCTATCACTCTCCCTCTCTATCACTCTCTCTCTCTCTCTATCACTCTGTCTCTCTCTCTCTCTATCACTCTCTCTCTCTATCACTCTGTCTCTCTTTCTCTATCACTCTCTCTCTCTCTCTCTCTCTCTCTATCACTCTCCCTCTCTATCACTCTCTCTCTCTCACTCTCTCACCCTCTCTCTCTCACTATCTCTCTCACTGTCTCTCTCTCTCACTCTCTATCTCTCTCTCTCTCTCTCTCTCTCTCTCCCACTCTCTCTCTCACTCTCTCTCTCTCTCTTTCCCACTCTCTCTCTCACTCTCTCTCTTTCTCTCTCACCTCTCTCACTCTCTCTCTATCAGTTTCTCTCTCTCTCTCTCTCTCTCTCTCTCTCCCTCTCTCTCTCTCTCTCTCACTGTCGTTTTTTCTCTCTCTCTCCCTCTCTCTCTTTCAGTCTGTCCATCCCCCCTCTCCTTCTCTCTCCCCCTCTCTCTCTGACATGAATCCTGTATGTGGGACAAATGAGTGTGTCCGGAGCAGCAGATGTGAGCTTGTCTGCTGTCTCGGCACGCCATGCATGGCCACTGACCCGGCCTCCGAAGACGGGCGGGGGGGGGGGTGTTTATGTGTTATGTGTGTGTGAAAGAGACTAGACAGCCACACATACACACACACACACTCACGCACACACACACACACACTCACGCACACACACTCTCTCTTTTCTTACTTCCCAGGAGGCCAGGGGGCCAGTGGGACAGTGGATCTGAGTTTCTCCCTCCTCTTTATATATCTAATTATAGAAACCGACCTATTTTTATAACCACCGCACTGGCTTTTTATATTCTACGAGAGAGAGAGAGAGAGAGAGAGAGAGAGAGAGAGAGAAGGAGAGAGAAAAAAGGCATCTCTAGCAGCTGTTTTTTCACGACTGCCGGTGAGCAGTTATATCAGTCTCCCCGCAGCGGTGCGGTCGGTCTGCAGACTCACAGAGGAGGCGGTCTGCTTCTCTGTAGTCTACACGGCGCATATGGAGCTTCCAAGGTAGCCAATCAGCACAGATGTGGCTACCCCAGATAGCAAGCGGATCTGGCCGTATATGGGCCGGAACTAAGCCACAAGGGCCAGATCTGGCCTGTATATAGCCCAGATCCGCTTGCTAACTGGGTATGCATCTAAACCGCATCACAACGTAGCCCTACTGTACGCCGTCTAACGTTTGAATATCTACAACAACAAAAAAAGATGAAACACAACATCCAAAGACCCGCTTTGGGAGTATCCCTTCAGCCTCGGCCAAATGAAAGTGTCATACATCACTGTAGTCTAAACAGAGACCAAAACGGTTAATACGGAGGATTAGCGTTGTATAGAATCTCCCATTAAAGAGACAGCGGTGGCTCTGGATATAATCCCCCAGGGCAGGCTGGTTGATATCCAGCTGAATGGATGGTTTGATCAGGCGGGCCCCGGGGGGGGGGGGGGGGGGGTATAGGGGCAGGCGAGGAAGCAGGAGGGTGGATTTATGGGTTGAGGATGCCAGGTGAGGGTTGGGGACGGGGGCCTGTCCGGGCCGGCCGAGCTACAGACGCTGGCAGGTGCTTAATGTACAGTTCAGCCTCCGAGGCGAGGCGCCTGTAGGCTATGCAACAGGAGCCAGGTGTCCCCCG
The DNA here is from genome assembly GCF_949987555.1 of Borostomias antarcticus. Classification (NCBI taxonomy): domain Eukaryota; kingdom Metazoa; phylum Chordata; class Actinopteri; order Stomiiformes; family Stomiidae; genus Borostomias; species Borostomias antarcticus. The sequence continues at coordinate 31,444,653 of NC_140238.1, read as the reverse complement.
TGAAACACACACACACACACACACACACACACACACACACACCACACACACACACACACACTCGAACCCCCCCCCCCCCTTTTATTCTCATACATGGCAGGCAAATTAATTGGCCGTGAGTGTGTAAGGTATACGCCTAGATAAAGGTGTTCTGTCTGGCCGAGGCGTAGCGTAACGGGCGCGATGATGGCTCCATTGTGTTGATTTTGAGGAGGGGGGGGGGTGGGGGGGGGTAGTTAGCGGCGCGGCTAGCCGGGGCTCCCGCTGGAGGGGCCGCCGGATCGTCTCTGATTAATAGCGAGGAATGCTTTGAAGTGACACGCGGGCTCGCGAGCTCACAGGCTAATAGCGCTAGCATCAGTATGTGAGGCGCTTCCACTCCCTCCATCTTCATTAGGCGGCGACTTTCCCTCCGCTAGCCCGACCCCTCCCCCTCGCACGCCCAGGGGACCTAATGGAGTGTAGGTGGTTTTATTTTTTCCTCCCAATTGTTTCATGATTTTGCCGTCGTTTCTCTCTGCCGGCGCCTCGTTCTCTTCAGCCCTGCGACGGGGGGGAGGGAGAGAGAGAGAGAGAGAGAGAGCGCTACCGCGCCTACAGAGCAGCGCCACCGCGCCGGTTAGCCCGGCGCTCTGACGACGATAAATCCGGGAGATTGGTTGTAGCTGGCTACAGTAGTGTCCGGCTCTGTGCCTCTGGGAGCCCATTTGATCTTTCGTAGGCTACTGACAGCTGAGCTACAGCTGTGAGATTCGGTGTGTGTGTGCATGTGTGTGTGTGTGTGTGTGTGGGCGGGGGAGGGGTGTGGTGGCGCGGCCCTCGCCTGTCAGCTGTTGCAGTAAAGTAGGCCTAAACTATTAGTGGTGGAGGAACACTTGGTTT
>NC_140238.1:31441538-31443571 GCF_949987555.1 Borostomias antarcticus | reverse complement strand
CACCACCAGGCCCACCAGAACCAGGCCCAGAACCAGGCCCCAGCAGCAGCAGCAGCAACAGCAGCAGCATAGGGCCGCGCACGGCCTGGAGGTCAGCACCGGCCGCTCAGAACCAGGTGACCACTCCCACGACCGACTGACCGTGTTACAGACATGAGAGGTGGGAGTAAAAAAAGACGGGCGGACGATAAGTGGGGGGAAAAAAGACACGCAGAGACGCACCAGACAGAAACACGCCACACGCCGCACGCGCTCTAACAACACGCGTGTGGATGGCGTGTAAAGCCGGGCTCACGGAACGAGTCCAGAGGAGGCGAAACTGTTTCTCCGAAAAACTACGGCCCGGTATTCTGACCCCCCGGTCAGCGGGCGATGAGTCAGCGTGAACACTGTCCAATCACAGAGCAGAATCCCCACTGTTCTCAGCACGCCGGCGTTATTCCGCGCAGGGTTTCCTGACGGTCCCACTGGAACGGAGGGGCTCTCGATACTCGTGTTATTGCACATAGCAGCGTCGATATGCACAGGGCACCAGGTTGAATTAATGCCTCGCTCAGCTGTACGTGGGGGGGTGGGGGAGGGGGGCGGAGCCGTCCTGTCGGTCAGCAGGACTGTCCGGTCTGGTTGCGTTAGCTGGGACCGGGACACACGGAGACAAGTCTAGTCTCAATGCCAGACCCGTGAGAGTTCTCTCGCTGATACGCTAACGTAAGCTACGCTAACTATGTTACTGCATGCTGCAGATCTCTCCATGGGTCTGGGACACTTCATGCAAAAATCTGGTGCTCAAATCCTGGCTGTTCATTGGTTTCGCAGGAATCCTTGCGACACCAATCAGTAACGATAGCCCTGACCCTATAGCCCCAACCCTATAGCCCTAACACTATAGCCCTGACCCTATAGCCCCAACCCTATAGCCCTAACACTAAAGCCCTAACCCTATAGCTATAGCCCTGACCCTATAGCCCCAACCCTATAGCCCTAACCCTATAAGCCCCAACCCTATAGCCCCAACCCTAAAGCCCTAACCCTATAGCTATAGCCCTGACCCTATAGCCCTGACCCTATAGCCCCAACCCTATAGCCCTAACCCTATAGCTATAGCCCTGACCCCCTCTTTGACCCTGTCTTCTCCTTCCACCCTTGCAGATGCAGAAAAGGCCCCCTGTGGAGCTGGAGGACCTGCTCTCTGAGACCCGCGCCCCCAAACCCGCCAAGCCCTACGCCTACAACCCCCCCAACAGGAGCTCCTCCCCCCCCGGGGCCTGCCGCCGCCCACCTGTCCCCCTGCTGCCGGTCCCCGTCCCTCCGGCCACACCCAAGAGCACCCCCGCCACCCCATGCCCCGCCCCCTGCCCCGCCCCCAGCCCCGCGGCCGCCGCCCCCCGCTCGCCCGCCGTCAGCAGCCCCGCCCCCCCCCAGATGCCCAAAGCGGTGGAGAGGGACGAGAGAGGGGAGGGGCAGCCCTCGCAGGACTACCCCCGATCCATGGAGCCTGGTGAGAACGCACGCACACACCTACACACACACACACAACCTACACACACACACACACACACACACACACACACACACACACACACTTACTGTACATAGCCATGTACGACCGATGCTCACTGAGACCACTAGACCGTTGGAGGAGATGGCAGAGCTGTTCAGCTGTCAGTCCCTGATTTAAGGGCCGTCTGCGAGCGGCGCCTCCCCTGCCTCGACGCGCCCCTCCGAGCCTGAAGAGCCCGGCGGCGCCTCCCCTGCCTCGGCGTGCCCCTCTGAGCCTGACGAGCCCGGCGGCGCCCGATGGGCCTGACGCAGCGACAGCGAAGGCAAACACAAATAAGCATCCAGCCACAGCCCGGTAATTGGCTGAGCCGGGCTCGTTAACGATCCTCCTCTCTGTCTCCGCGCCGCTGTGTCCCCCCCCCCACGCCCCGATCGTCACGGCAGCTCGGAGCTGCAGAAAATGGCCGCCTGGCCCTGACGACTGGGGCCTTCCCGGCCCTGTCACCTCGGTAATGATGGAGAAACACCTCGAT